>NC_137786.1:50521224-50884675 GCF_963383645.1 Muscardinus avellanarius | reverse complement strand
GGTCTTCATGAGTAAATAAAACCTGATCCCGGCACCCCACTGCTTCCAGCATATCCTAGAGTGGAGGGAGTTTCAATCCTCCCAAATTAGAATCCCTTTAGAATGAAGAGTCCCTCACCTCGGCCCAAGGAACTCACCCTGGAGTCTTTCTGTTATTAAAAAGAAAAAACCCTATTCCAAGATCAAACACCACTTCCATCTTGCCATAAATCAGTTTGTAATCTAGTACACTTCATAACCAATGTGAAAAGCGGCCTTTGAAAAGAGCACTCGGAGAACAAAGGAAAGGAAATCGCTGTTGACGTGAGAGAGCTGGAGTTCGATCTGGATTTGTGGACTTGGTAGAGGGAGAGAACAAGGAAGGGGAAGAAGCAATGTCAGACAGCGGGACATGCAGATCATCATGGCCGTATCTACTAATTCCAGACCCTCACGGGGACAGGAAGGGCAGGCACCAGCTGCAGGAGTGAGCGGTGGGCTCAGAGAAAGTCCACTAGGCCAGCCCGGCTCCTGCAGCATCTGCTGGGCACAGGGGACTTGGTCAGGGCTGCACTGCATGGAGACCATCCTGCCTGTGTAGCCTCTGAATGGGTGGCAGGCTGTGAGTGTGTGTACATGTGTGTGGACCTGTGTGTACACACAGTGGGGTGTGGTGGTAATGACAATTATAAGCTCTTGGCAAAGGGGCACAAGACTGTTTTGAGTGTGTGTGTGTGGTTTTTGTTTTCTTCTTGTTTTTACTTTGTTTTATTTTGGTACTAGGAATTGAACCCAGGGGCAGTCTACCTCCAAGCTATACCCTGAGCCTTTTTATCTTTAACAAGGCCTCTGTAAGTTACTGAGGCTGGCAGAAACCTTCTGAGGCTGGAACCTGTGATATTCCTGTCTCAGCCTCCCAAGTACTGGGATTATGAGCAGGAGCCACCATGCCCAGCTGAGACGTGAGACCTTGGGTGTAAGAGAGGCAGCGAGAGAGTGGAAAGAAAACACTGGATGCAGAAGACTCAAGCCACTCACAGAGCTAACTGCTCGAGACTACAGAGGGGGAAGAAATGGTAAACATTTGTGATAAAAGTGATGTCGCATGAAGTGCAGGAAGGAGCAGGACAGATAGGGGACAGAGGAAAGAGTGAAAAACACACTGAGTCATTTTAATAACAAATGTATTTTCTATTCTAGAAAGTAAACTACAATGTTCAAATTAATTTGCAAAGACACCAGGTTAGCAGACATGTCTAATCAAGTTTCCTATGTTTGTTCAAAAGAGATCAAGCTGGATCTGGAAACTTCTCCAGATGTGAACTTGCCCGGGCCCTCAGCCATCGTGGCCAGCTCTGCCTGGGCTGTGGGGACTTCCGTCTCAAACTGGCAGTAGCGATGGGGCTGGGGCCAGGGAGCACAACGTGAGTTTTCTGTGAAGAAAGCCTCTTGACCCATCTATTAAAAGTCAAGAATTCTAAGTCCATACCTGGGCCTGGTAGTGCATGCCTGATACCCCAGTACTTGAGAGGCTAAGACAGGAGAATCGCAGGTTCCAGGCCAGCCTAACCAACTTATGGAGACCCTGTTTCAAATAAAAGGGCTGGGGGTGTAGCTCAGTGATAGAAAGCTCCTGGGTTCAATTCCCAGTGAAACACACACACACACACACACACACACACACACACACACACGGTCCCAGAGTGCATTCTCTTTCACCTGCCTCCCTGAGGTCTTTTGCTTGTGTAGACATAACTACCTTTTTATTTACAGGAGTCTCTCGTCCAGTTGGGTCTTTGTGTTTTTAGTGACAGGCGTCCACTGCCCCCTTTTCACTGTTTCATCCGGGGCCTCATGACCTTGCAATGCCTTCTTTATTGTGTGTTTTGCCAACAGTCCTATCACTTCCATTGCTGCCACATCCCCACCACATGGCCCGTACACTCACACAACTCAGCCTGCCACCCATCCAGAGGCCTCGCTGCTTCTCCGGGGTCTCCCTCCAGCGCAGCCCCGCCCAAGACCCTCTGCGGCCAGAGGATACTGCAGGAGCCCGGGCTGGCCCAGCCGGCTTCCTGTGAGCTCCCCCTCTACCCATCCACAGCTGTCTGGACTGTCTCTTCTCTTCTTGGGCTCCCCACCCACCAGCTCCTTCCTGTCACCAGGGATTTCCTTCCCTCTGTCCAAGTGCCCTTTTCAAAGTCTGCCTTTCAAATTCTCTGTAAAGCACATCAGATTGCAGGTTCCTTAAACTAGACAAGTCTGCCGTCAATGACCCCATCTCATTTCTCCTGACTCAGCGCCTTACACAGTGACCGTGCAAGTCAGAACCTGCTACCTCCCCTAACAGCCCGTCTCCGTCTCCCATTCCAGGACTAATGGTGAGCTGTGTACACGGCCACCTGCAAAGGTTACATTCCCCAGCCTCCCTGTGTTAGTTCTGGCCCTGGGCCTGCGTGCTGGCTAGGGGGAGTGGACCAAAGCGCCTGTGCAGCTTCCAGGTTTGCACCTCAAAACAGGGCTGTGCACGCCCCTTCCCCGTCTTCCTTTTTCTCTAGCTGGAATGCAGATGTGCTGGCCAGCAGATGTGAGCAAAGTGCCCTGGTAACCAGACAGAACAAAGACAGACAGAGCTCATCCCAGACCCTCCAGAGCCGCCTTTCCAGCCAGCTGAGCCACTGTGCACACGCAGCTACACAAGAAACACTTTTTTGTCGGGGCAGCCTTAGAACAGCATTTATATTCTAATCAACACAAGGTGCTTAATACCCGTTTGCTGGATTAAGGTCATGGGTGATAGATTCCAGGTTTGTATAGGAAATGAGAAAACCGAGGGGATCTTCCTTCGTGGGTTTAGATGTAAGTTTTAGCACATATGTCTTGCAGGGCCCATCCCGTGAAACCCCTGTCAAACAGAACCTTCCTTAGCAACTGAACTGCCCTGTACTTACTTTATTGATGAAGCCACTTATCCCAAGATCAAACATACCCCAGCCATGCCAGGAATCAGCTTCACTGATAGGCCTGGCAGCATGTGGCATTTTTCCCTGCCTGGGAGGCTTTGCAATTTGGGGGGAAGGCAAATAAAAATAAAAATTTGGGGTGGGGGTGTAGCTCAGTGGTACAGTTCTTGCATAGTATGTGCACCCTGGGTTTGATCCCCAGAGCCACAAAAAAATAAAATAAAATAAACATTCAGCAAGACAGTGTGACCAATGAGGCTGTTTAATCAAGACTTTAGTAAGTGTCCTTCCCAAAAACTCCTGCAGGCCAGAGTGTTCTCTGACTTTCCTCTGTGTTTAGTCTTCTGCTTCTGATTTCCTAGGGTGACAGGGTCCCCAAGAAGCAGGAGCATCACACTGATAAAGAAACATTCCCTTGCCTATGGGTTCTGCGGCTGCTCACCCAATTCCAGCTTGGAAGCCATCCTCCAGGGTGCTTGCGAATGAGCAGGCACAGCCCACCCTGGCTGCTCCAGTGCACAGGACAAAGGGCCAAGAGCCGGTTCCTGCCCAGCCATTCAGCAGAAGGCGCCAGGCCCCGCTGAACTGCTGCTTCCTCTAACCACTAGGCTTGCGACATGCTGCTTACAAGAACTTCTCGCCACATGTCGAGTGAAATAGGAGACACAGGAAATGAGCCAGATTCCTGGGCTAGAGGGAGGGCGGGCCCCATGTTAGCCAGAAGGGACCAGAACCACATGGCACTCCCAGCCCTTGGCACAGGACTCAAAGGCAGGCTGTGTCCGCCATTCCAGAGACAGCTTGGGGTTGTGTTCTGGAGCACTAAGTTTGTTTCTTTTCCCCTAGGCACAAAGCATTGAAAATTCAAAGTGGTGTGTGTGTGTGTGTGTGTGTGTGTGTGTGTGTGTGTGCGCGCGCGCGCGCGCACATGTACACACATGCTTTAAACATGGTTGTGGATCAGTCTGAAGATTCTGTTAATGGTTAAGAGACAGACTGGGCTCACACAGCAGACAAAGCCAGTTCTGGAAAGAAGTCCAAACTGGAGGTCTGGGAGGCAGCCCTGACTCAGCAGCTCAAACCACACACCCAGTCCCGCCCATTCAGAGCCTCACTGTGCCACAGGGTGACGGGACCTGCCAGGAGCCTGCGCATCAGCCTGGGGGTTGCCACAAAGCCCCATCCTTTCCTTCCTCCTCCTGGGCCTGAGTCACAGCTCCCTGGGTCCAGACTCTCCTACTCTAAAGAATAAGAAGAGCCGGGCGTGGTGGTGCACGCTTGTAATCCCCGCGCTTGGGAGGCGGAGACAGGAGGATCGCGCAGGTTCGAAGCCAGCCGCGCTGGCGTAAGAGACCCTGTTTCAAAAAAATATAAAATAGGTCTGGGAGTGTAGCCCGGAGGTAGAAGGGCTTCCAGGAACCCCAGTACCACCACCAAAAAAAAAAACAAAAAAACAAAACAAAAAAAAAAAAGAATAAGAAGAGCTCTACTTACACTGCTGGGCTTTGTTTATTCCTCTCATTGCTCATTAATCTCCTTTTTCACCAAACACAACCCGCACACAGGGTCTCACACCTCCAGCAGGACTGGAGGCCTCCTGAGGATGGGGCCTCCAAAAAGCCATTCCTTCACTCTCTATGGTGTCTTACTTGATGCCCGGTGCAGGCAACGTAATCAATATTTGATCAGCTGGTTTGATTTTCTGTGCAAGACAATAAAAACAGGGTCATGTCCCCCCCTCAGACCCAGGAGGCACTCGCTGAACATTGGCTGTTCGTCCTCATTTGTGACCAGACAAGGTAGAGAAGAGCTCATGCCGAGGTGACCTTGGTGTGGACAACAGCAAACCACCTTCCCTTCCTTGTCTCTGGCTTCTGGGAGAAACCAATAGGCAACTCAGTGATTATTACTGACTTGTGACAGTTAGAAGGAAAATTAAATGGCATCAGTTAACTCTTCCCCACTGCTGGTGAAGGCTCAGACACAGGGTCACCGTTGTCATCCCAGGGCGACGTGTAGAGATGGAGTCCTCTGGGGAGACCCAGCCAGCCCCACATCTCTCCCTCTGAACCCCAAGACCACCCCAAACTCAGCCACCTTCCTTGGCAAGCTGTCCTAGGGTCACTTGGGGGGAAGGAGAATAAGGACAGACTTCTTCCAACAGGGAAAACACCTGGCTTTACACAGAATGGCTTCCTGTCACAGCTGGAGCTTTGGAGGCTTCTTCTGGTGGGTCAGGATCGCACCTGCCTCTTGAGTTTTCCAGCAGGCAGACTCCATTTACCAACTATCTCCAGAGACTGTGGCCACAGGTGTGGCACAGATTTTGGGGGGCCTGAACTGTTTCCTGGGAGTGCTCCTAGCTGGGTCCTTCTCAGCACTGCAGGTCTCACCTGTGCAGCAGAGGCCAGCACGAGCCCTAGGGTGTGGCCTCTGCAGCCCGGGAGCACAACTTCATCCCCCCCTCCTGGCTCAGTCAGCTGCCGTCTCCCACGCTCCTCTCGTGCCCCAGGCATGCTCCGGGCCCTGCGCCTTTGCACCCGTCCCCTAGGCTGGGAAGGTCCTCATGTCAGTTTCAGGCGGACTCCGCTGTCATCCTCTTTGAGAGCTCTTTCCTGCAACTGCTCCCCACCCCCTCCTCCAGCTTCATTTCCCTCTCTGGTTTCACTTCTCTCAGTGACACTTGCCATTCCCTGATCACCGCCAATGTCTCACACGTTGAGTCAATTGCCTCCTCTCCCTCTCCAGAATTTAAGGTCCATGAGAGCCATTTTGTTCTGTGTCATATCCTCAGTACCTACAACAAGCCAGGTAAAGAACAGATGCTCAAATGTACTAAAAAGCATTCATTTAATAAGTGAAGAGTTCCATCACTATTGTTGTAACCATATGGGTATGGAAGTCACCCCTGGCATCAGCAAAGGGCAATAATCCATCCAGGAGCTGCTCCTTCCTAGGGATAAGGATTTGCATAGGATCCCCAGGGGTTGCGTCTCACACTCAAGGCTTTGCGTTCCATCCACAACAAAGAAAAGAAGATAACGAGGCTGTGCTGCATGACATGGGGCTGCCCGTGACAAATGACCACAAAGTAGGTGCCTTTGCAGCAGGAGTTTCCTGTCTCACAGTTCTGGGGGTGAGGAGTGGGAGATGGAGGTGCTGGCCGAGTTGGCTTGTTCAGAGGATGGTGAGAGCTGCTGTCCTCTGCCCCTGGTGGAGCTGCTGGCAGTCTGCTGGTGATCTGTGATGCTCCCGGGCTCGTAGACGTCTCACCCCTCTGCCTCTGTCTTACCATGGCATCCCCCATGTGGACGTCCCACCCCTCTGCCTCTGTCTTAGCATGGCATCCCCCATGTGGGTACGTGGGTCCAAACTTCCCCCTTTCAGAAGGACACCAGTCATCTTGGACTGGAGATCCCCCAAATGTTCTTGCCTTGACTAATTACATCTGCAATGACCATATTGCCAAACAAGGTCACATTTGGGAGTTCTGGGAGTTAGGACTTCAATATAGGAATTTGAGGTGGACTGTGAGTGCGGGTACACAAATTGACCCCTGACACTCCCCATCTGGTCTAGAGACAACAAGCCTGCCTCTTGGGCAATGTCCTCTCTTCACACCCCTTCCTCCACTTCTCAAGGTAAAGGTACATGGACATCAGACAGGGTTGGTCCTAGAACAGCCTAGAGCCTGTGTTCAGCCTCTCCAGGCTTTGCCCCAAGACTGCAGGCAGAGTTGGCCTCCTGGATCTCTGCCCCCTGAAGCCCACAGGTCGTGAAGCCCCTCAGTCAGATCCAAACTGATTCACCAGAGAAAAGATGCAAGGCCCTTCTGTGTCCAGCCACAGTCCCTCATTGCTGGGAATCTGTCTATATCCCCAAATGAGCCTTTATATAGTGCCCCTCAGTGAGAGAAAACCCCTGAAAACCCAGACTTGGGGGACAAGCTCGTATGAATACCTCCAGCAAGTGGGACTAAGGAACATGAGCTCAAACAGCACACACAGTGCCCACGGCTGGGGAGAGCCAGGAGGAATCTCCCAAGAGCCTGAGCAGGCGATGCTGCCAGCACCTAACTAGGGCACCTGCTCACAGCTCCCGATATGAACACTTTGAGAAGTGGAAGTGACAAGATTTACCTCAAGCAGCCACCAATATATCCTCTCCAAATGGCACATAGATCTTTGGAGGCCTCAGTGGGATTTATTATAGAGCTGCCTGCCCATTAGCATCGGCACACGGATGCTTGGTGGCTGTGTCATCACAAGCTGGGTTCTGCAGGTTTTATCACCTGCAGTTAGCGGTGGGCAGGGCCCTCCTAGACCCTCACCCAAGTTTTAATTCATAAGCATTTGTTCCCTGGAAGGGGCCCTAAAGAACACTGGGGTACTGTTCATACAACCCAGGGCATATTGACTATACCAGAACTAATACTTGAGCATTTGTTTGGGTTTTTTTTGTTGTTTTGTTTTTGTTTTTGGTGGTACTGGGGTTCCTGGAAGCCCTTCTACCTCCGGGCTACACTCCCAGACCTATTTTTATATTTTTTTTATTTGGAAACAGGGTCTCCTAAGCCAGCGCATGCGGCTGGCTTCGAACCTGCACGATCCTCCTGTCTCTGCCTCCCAAGTGCGGGGATTACAAGCATGCGCCACCACGCCCGGCAATACTTGAGCATTTGAATGCAGTGGTGTGAGGCCAGCTATGTGACTTCAACAGGGCTTGAGCCCCAATCTCCTAGCACTATCTAGAAAATACGACTTCCTTTTTTCGCTGCCCAGTTGAGGATGAGAGAGCTGTGTGCCCTGCGTGCAGTAGGCACTCACTAAATGCAAAGAGAGTCTTAGTTGAAAGGCCCCCCTCCGGGTATGTGCAGGCAAGTGTCCCATGCACTGTGGCTGCATTCGCCCCCCCCCCACCCTGTGGAGCCAGCTGCAGCCAGACACAAGAGGCAGGGCAGTCCCCTTGCCAGCACTCAGAGCACAGGCAGTCTATGGCAACTTTCCTCCTGCCCCGATTTGATTTAAAGCGCAAAATTTGCATTCTGTCCCCGCGGGGCCTGGCTTACTGACTGGAGTCTGGGGTTTGAAATACTTCTGCTCCAGGGAACTGCAGGTTCAAATCCCTGAGGGACTTCTGCTAGGCCTGATGTCCTTCTGAGGCACATCATTTGAATAAATGCAATTTAGTGAAAGCAGACCTTTCGGAGGCCTCTGAAAGGGGAGAAGGAGAGCCCGTAGAAGGGCAGAGACAGTCAGGGCTTTCTCTGCGTCCTTGCCAGGCGTCAAGCAGATTTGTAAAACTTTGAGGCAACTAGGGGGATCTCAGGTATGTCGACCTGAGGCCCAGCCCCAGACTCCCCTTGTCTTTATTGTGAGTCAGGCATGGCTGGCCTTCTTCCCACCTTGCTCTGCCCTTCAGGTGGCTGCCTTTCAGGAAGTGAAGTGTGTCTGCCTTAAGTCTTTTCTGATCTGGACTCGGGGCTCCCTGACTTCTGCAGGCCACAGTCTGTAGGGGGATGATTTGCTCAGTGGTTACAGCTGTGGCTTCAGCATCAGCTGACTTGTGCGTAAGTCTTGGCTTCTCCAGGTCCTGCCTGTCTGGCCTGGGGCACCTTCTGTAGACCACACCAAAAACCACTCCTGTCTGCATTTTGGGAAACATCCCAGAATCATCGCCTCTAAGACGTTGCCACAATACCCTGCTGCCCTGAGCCTGGGCACTTGTTGAATGAAGGTGTTTCTAAGAAAGTTCCCAAGAGCCTTCTAGTTCCCCAGGCAGTGACCAAAGGCTTCATGACATCTGAGACACACTCAAATTCCACATCTCTTAGATCCCAAACTTCCCGTAGTTCACCATGGGCTGATGAGAATTTATATGGCTTTCAAGGGGCCATTGCTCTGAGGGTCTGATCCAAATGGGGACAGTACAGTGAGCTGTGGAGAGAGACCAAGAGGTGAGGCAAAGGAGGAGCCCTTCCCAAGTCACATCGCCCAGCAAGGACAGGCGGGAGGCCTGCGTGTGCTCACAACCTGGGGCAGAGAAGGGCAGGAGGCAGAGGGCAGAGGCCAGAAGGGGTAGCTGGTTCTACACACCTCGGGATCAGTCACTGGTTGCTGGCTGTCCTGGGAAGGAGGCCTGGCTCAGGAGAAGCCATTCCCAAAGAGACTGCGGGCTGCCAAGGGCTCTCTTCCTGCCACATGCTCAGCAGCCAAGAAAGTCTTTGCATTCTGAGGAGGGTGACAGCCCATCAGTGCCCACCACGAGCCCCTACCAGAACTACCACTTTGTTCATAAGTAGAAATATCACACAGCATTTTTAAGAAGCCCGAGGTCTTTAGCAATCAGCATAATTAAAAGAGAGCATTGTTATGGTTTAGATGGAGGATGTTCCCTGGAAAAGCACATGTATTGGCAACACAAAATGTTCAGAGGTAAAATAATTGGATCAGAAGCTTTAGTCTCATCAGTGGATAAACCCATTAATGGATGAATATTTGAATGGATTTATTGCATGGTAACTTAGGCAGGCAGGGTGTGGCTGGCAGAGGTATGTTCCTGGGGATGTGGCCTTGGGAACTATATCTGCCCCTTAACCCGTTCTCTCTCTCTCTCTCTCTCTCTCTCTCTCTCTCTCTCTCTCTCTCGCTCTCTCTCTCTCTCGCTCTCTCTCTCTTTCTCTCGCTCTCTCTGCTTCTAGCCTCCATGATGTGAAAGCAATTATTTCCTAACAAGTAGAATTATTATCCTGTCATTGTGTTTATTTGGAGATTACGTATGGTGGTTGGGTGTCAAGTTGAAAGGGATGGACTTGTGACAGTCTTAATTGTCAACCTGACTTGGATTGAGAGATATGCCTCTGAAATCAGTATAGCACATGCCCAGGTGTGCCTGTGAGCGTGTTTCCAGAGACGATTGGCCTCTGCAACAGCAAACTGACGGGAAAGACTGAGAGGCTGGGGCAAACGTGGAAGAAGGAGGAGGGCCACCAGTGCGTGCAGCTCCGAGCTTCTTGAGCCAGTGCATCTACCGAGGGGGCCGTCACCGGGGGACCTTAGACTCCAGCTTCTTCAACTTTAAAAAAAGACTTCCCCCAGCGACTTAGCTTCCAGCCCTAGCCTCCAACTGGAGTTGCATCAGTGGCCCCTCTGGTTCTGAGGCTCCTGGCTCCTTGGACTTCTGACTCTGCAGTCTGCAGACAGCCTCTGTGGGTCTCTCCAGTCTCTGAACATGTAAGCCAATTTAATAAGTCACCTTTAATAATTATGTATTAGAAATATAAATTACATATCATATGCCCCCACTTTCTTTCTTATTTTTTGTTTTTCTTTAGAGAACTTTGACTAACACACTGAGGTTGAGAAAACCTGAGCTAGAACATGGAGGGAGGACAGGGGTGGTGAACAGTCAAACTGGGATGAGCTAAAGGGCCAGGCTAAGAGGGTAAATAGCCCTCTATTGCTTGCAGAATTTCAAAGCCTAGATTTGGTAAGAAAATAGAAGAATGATGAGAGGGAGCTGAATCTGGGATCAGGGATGGCTGAGGACAGTATTGGGATTGTCCATTTGTTCTTTCCTTTATTGTTATTAAGTACTTAGTGGGCACCTATTATGTATCAGTCCTGTAATGCAATGTACATTCCAGTCACTGCAATGTAATGATGAGAAAAACTCAGCCAGTCCCAGCTCTTGGGGAATTTACAGTCCATGGAAAAGAGAGATGTTTATAAACACGCACTGGCAGGTACACTGAGGTGGCAGGGAGGAAGAGACCAAGAGCCATGACCACAAGGGCTGACCAGGGAGTTTCCAGGGAGGGGCGAGGTTTTGGATGAAGAATCCAGGTAAGAGCTCAGGTGAGTCTTTACTGGGCAAAGCACAAGAAAGGATGAGCCAATTCAAGGTAAGTTTTGGAGGCAAAATTCTTGGACCTCATCATCTTGTTGTGGTGGTGAGCAGAGAGAAGTTGGTGCCAGCCTGAATTCAGGTGTCCGGCACTGTGTTGGCAATAGTGGTCACACCATGATGGGAGGGGGGATGAGGAAGACACAGGGAACTCAAAATGGAAGTGTCAGACCTGTGAGGGACAGCACATGGCCAGCCTGGAAGCTATCCACTCAGCTGACTGCACTTCAGCCTTTATTGTTTCTGCAAGCGACCTTAGAGATGAAGCCTCAGGACTCCATTGATTTTGCAGGTGAAGCCCTAAGGCTGGAAGGGGTAGCGACCTTCCCAAGGTCACCCTGCTGCTTAGTGGTTTGGATAAAGCTGGTCTCAAACCCCAGCCCTGAACACAAGGGAGTAAAGACAGAGCCCTACCTCCCAGTTTCCCCACCACATCCCCCAAGTTGGGCCACCCGGCCGGCTTTCTGGCTGGGGTATTTTGGGTTGAATCGATTCTGAAACATGTCAGCTCCCCTTTGCCTCATCCCCAGCAGTGAGCTCGCAACAGGAGGATGAGGGGCTCCCGGAGGATGAAGTCATCCAGGAAGCGGAGACAAGCTTGGGTGAGGCTGGGGAATTCCAGGGGTAAGAGGCCACAGCCTGCCAGCCCCCTGGAAGCATTGGACACCGAGCCAGCCATTGTGGCCTGAAATGCCTGATGCCGAGGGGGTGCAGAGTCCCCCGTCCCCTGGCATTCCTGGGCTGATGAGCTGTTGAACGGGGCTCTTCCTGTCTCTGAATGTTGCCCAAGGCCCCAGAACTGAGAACAATGACCGCTCAAAGCCGCACCCCAGGGCCAGGTGCTGGATCATCTAGTGGACAGCCTCCCCTTATCCACAGCCTGGAGGCCACGATAGCAGATGAGATGGCTAGAGTCCAGTTGGTGAAGAGCCCAGCAGAAGGATTCTCTAGGGAGGGTCCAGCTGTGTCCCAAGCTGTCCACTGGTGGTGGGAGACAAAACAGGGGGTCATCAAGGAAGCTTCCCTATGAGGGAAGCTGGGTTTGTCTCTTGGGATTGATACAGACAGATTCCTGACTCAAAAATGTACAGAGGCTGAGCTGAGAGGCAAAGTTTTGGCCAATGACTGGCACCTGCTTCCAGATGGGATACAGTCAGCCAGAGGGGGGTGGGGGGAGACCCCCGACACAGAGATGCAGGGATGGGCTTCTGGAGCCCGGAGGTGGAAGGATGCACAACCAAGGAGCACAGTGAGATGCTGCAAGTAGGAGAGCCCTGAGAAGGGATGAGCATCCAAACAACCCACTAAAGCATCTCCCATGTGGACATCCCCAGGACCCTGGCCTGGACACCAGCCGCATTGACTGGAGTCTGTGCATTCTTTGCCTGACACCTGAAGCAGCACCCTGAATAGACCAGGAGAACAGCAACAGGTGGGGCGAGGAGATGGGACCTTCCACTGCAGGATTCCAGGGCTGGTCCCAGCTGTGTGTGCATGTGTGTGTGCACATACCTGCGCATGTATGTGCACAGTTATGAGAGTTGGGCAGGGGTGAAGACTTGAAACACATGGGGGAGTACAGCTTTGACTGAGATGTGCTGGATTGTTAACAACTGTGGATAACTGAACTAATTTATTTATTTATTTATTTATTTATTTATTGCAGTAATGGGAATGGAACTCAGAGACATTCTACCTCTGAGCTGCACCCTCAGCCCTATTTTTTATTCTTTACTTTTGAAACAGGATCTCACCGGGTTGCAGAGGACCTCACTAAGTAGCTGAGGCTGGCCATGAACCATGATCCTCCCAAATGCTAGGATTACAAGCGTGCATCACCACATCCAGCCACTGAACTGCTTTCTTTCTTTCTTTCTTTCTTTCTTTCTTTCTTTCTTTCTTTCTTTCTTCTGAGGATGGATCCCAAGGGCATTATACTTCCAAGCTACACCCCCAGCCCTATTTTTTATTCTTTATTTTGAAACAGGGTCTCACTGAGTTGCAGAGTCCCACTCAGTAGCTGAGGCTAGCTGTGAACCACGATCCTCCTGTCTCAGCCTCCCAAATACAGGGATTATAAGCATGTGCCACCACGCCTGGCTGTACTGAACTACTTTTGAAGATGAAACTGAGCTTCGGTGGAAAATTGCAGGAGTGTATGGACATGCTCAAGAGAACCAGACTGCAGCACAGCTGAGGGGACAAGGCCTGTACCTGATCAAGTTCAACTCAGTCAATGAACCAGTGACCCTTATTCAAAGAAGCTGGAATGTCAGAGCCTGCTTCTGGGCTAGTTGTACCTGGCGGGGCTGTGCAACAGTGGCACAGAAAGGCCATCAAAGTCAGAAAGAACAGGCCTGTGACCTGGGACACATTAGACCCTCTGGGTACCACAGAGCCTGCCCAGAAGTAAAGTCACTAGGCTTTGGGGAATAAAGGTAAAAGGTCAGGGCTGGACTCTCCAAAAAGAAAATGTTGAGCTTCCGAACCAGCACAACCCACGGGGAGACCCTCGCGGCAGGCTCAGTCCAGGCCAGGTTGCTTCTTCCCACAGGAAAGCAGCAGGGGACGTGACCTTGCTCCCCTAAGTGGCGAGAATCGGCCTCTCTGAGCCTGCCCAGGAGGAAGTCCCTTCCCAGGAAGCTTATTCTTCTCAAACAAATTCCTCACGTTGAAATGAAGCAGAGCTGCTGCCTTTCTCTCCTTATGGAGGTCTGTCCCTCCAGGTCTGTTAGGACAATGCCACTCTGTCCCCACAACACAGGAACTGGTCAGTGTAGTGCTCAGGAATGGCCCGAGCATGGGCTGAAGGACTCCGCACTGGTGGCCACAGCTGCGTGACTGCAGAGAAGGGCTTGGACTACGGAGGCCAAGGGTACAGAGAGGAGAGGCTGGGGCTGCAGGACCAGAGTATCCTCTACTGAAATCTAGAAGCAAGTCTCTTATTCTGACCTGTAGTGTGACCACGGAGAAGTGGAATTCACATTTCTGAACCTTGATCCTTTCCTCTATAATAAAGTGAAGCTCATTTACTGTGATGTTGTTGGGAGATTCCATAAGAAATGGCATGGGGACAGCCAAGAGCAGACACGTGAAAGGTATTCAGTGCACATTGCGAGCTCAGGTCCTTGATCTTCTATATTCTGCCAGCTTGCCTATCGGCTCATTATCCCACTAGCTCTTCTCCAAAGGCCACCCATGACAGTTAGAAGGACAGCTCATGGTCATGTGTAGGGTGTTGTCAGGACAGGCTGCTGGCACCCAGTCACCAACAGACCACAATGCAAGGTCCCTGTGGTCAAGGTCCTTGACCTCCCAGACATACCAGCCACCTTCTCTCTTGGTGACCTCCCTCAGTGATGGTGGCATTAGCCAAGTACAACTGCATATGGCCCGTGGATAAACCAGGCTGCCGCTATGCCGATGTCAGGGAAAGAACGAGAGGAAGAGGTGTCGCTTTCCTGTGTCTGGGACTCACAACACTCCATCCAGAGCTTGCTGTCCCCAATTCCAAGGCCCTCTTCTCTGCTTGGAGGAACCACACTGCCATTTCTTCCTCAGGGCACCGATTCTTCTATTCTGTTGTGGATTAGATCCCTGTGCCTTCAGCAAATGTGTCAATATGACTGGTTGTACTTCTACAGATCTAGGTTTCTATGGCCTGGACAGGCCTCCACATCTGTTAATTATATATTGATTTAATTCAGCCTTCACAGCCTTTAAGAAATGACCAGATGATTGCAACACTGTATGTCCCAGTCTCCTGAGGCCCAGAATGGTCCCAGATGCCACCTCTTGGAAGCCTCAATCAAAGATTTGATGCGGCTGGGCATGGTGACACATGCTTATAATCCCAGCACCTGGGAGGCTGAGACAGGAGGACTGCAGGTTCATGACCATCCTCAGCAATTTGGTGAGGCCCTGTTTCCAAATACAAAATAAAATAAGGCTGGAGGTGTAACTCAGAGGTAGAAAGCTCCTGGGTTCAATACCCAATATTCCCCCCCACCAAAAAAACAAAGACCTGATCCAGCCCCCAGAAGGGGTGGCCTGGCTTCTCAGCGAGGCATAACAATGGTGTCGTGTCAATGTCTAAGGAAATATCCCTCTGGCTCCTCCTAAACCATTATTCTACATGTGCCAGAGCCAAGGGAAGACCAAGGGGACCAGCCAAAAGTAATCAATGCAGAAGCTACCGGAGAAGAATTTAAGAGAATAAAGATGAGCGTTCCAACCTGAGGCTGCTCACAGGTAAGGGGTTCAAACCTCATGCAAGGCTGCCTGGCTGGAACTAGCCGCTGGCAATGAAATGTGCCCCTGCAGATCCCAAGGGCAATCTGACTCTCTGCCAAGAGGTGCTTGCTTTCTTGTCATTACTGAAAAGTCTTGGGTCCCTGGGTAGGAGCTCCACATGTCAGGCTTCCTCCAGGAGGACTCTGGGTGAGTTAACAGGCAAGGGCTGGAGTGAGGATGCTGTGCGGGTCCCGGTTGCCGCTAAGCAACACAGATTTGCTGGCTTGTGCTCTGGTGTGAATGGGTCCCCTCCAAAATTCAGGAGCCACCAGTGTGATAATGTTAAGAGGTGGCAGCTTTACGAGATAGTCAGGCCTCCCTTCTGCATCCTCATTAAAAGGCCTGATGAGGGAGTCTGTCCCACTGTCTTCTGCCATGTTAGGACAAAACCTTCCCTTCCAGAGGATGGAGCAGTCAGGATGCTATCTTGCAGCAGAGAGCTGCCCTCACTAGCCAACAACGCTGACAGTGTGCTGGTCTTAGACTTCTCAGCCCTAGAACTGGGAGGAATTAATTTCTGTTCTCTACAAATTCCCCGGTCTCAGGTGTTCTGGGACAGTGTCATGAACAGACTAAGCAGAGTGTGTTTTCCCAAGACCAGTGGGACAGAGTGAGTGGCGATGGGCTGCCATCGACGAAACTGCCAGGAAGCTCGGCAACCCCAGAGTCCACTCAGCCTGCACAAATGAGCTGTGCAGAGTCTGCAAAGGGGAAGAACTGGAGAGACCTAGGTGGCATCTTAAAGAGCAAAAATCTGGACATCAAGTCCTGCCAACCTTCTGGCTCCCGTCTGAGAAAATCTGGAGGTGATGAGGTGTGTCTCTGTTCCTTGACATGGCAGGACCCCAGAGCAAACGTTTTCCGCCAGAGAAACACAGAAGACTAAGAACTTCTTGAGCACATGCTAGTTTCTCCCCGATGCTGCACCATAAGCTTGTGTCCTTTCCTTGGGAATCATGTGCTGCTATTTATTGAGCAGCCTCTTCTATTCCTGAGCCTGAGGGACAGAGCTTATGAACACATTATATTCTTCAATCCTCAAGAAACTGAATGCAGATACTCTCTCCATTTTATAGATGAAATATTATCAAAATGGCTTAAAAAAATCCATGGCTGGAACCCATGCATTTACTGTGATAATATAAAATGGTGTAGCCATTTAGGAAAACATTTTAATGATTTCTCAAAATGTTACACAGAGGTATCACAAATTCAAATTTTACTCAAATTCTACTCCTAGGTATGTACTGAACAGAATAAAAATAAATGCCCACATGTAACTTGTATACAAATGTTCATAGCATTATCATACTAGCCAAAAGTTAACGACCCAAAGTTCTTCAACTGAAGATTAAAATGTAATGTTTCTATATAATGGAATATTATTCAGCAATAAAAAGAAATAAAATACTAATAAATGCTACATCATGAATGAAACTTAAAAGAGCATAATGCTACATGAAAGAATCCAGAACTGTTTTTTTCCATTCATATAAAATAAGTAAATCTACAGAAACAGAAAGTAGACTAGTGGTTACCTAGGGCAGAGGTAGGGAGAAATGGAGGGTGATTGTTAATGGTTATGGGTTTCTTTTGGAATGATAAAAATATTCTAAGACAAGGGTATGGTGCTGTTTTTACAGCTCTGCAAAATATACCTAACACTATTTAATTGTGTATTCCAAATGGATGAATCGTATGCCATGCTAATCATTTCTCAATAAAACTACTTTTATTTTATTTTTTTTAAATTTTTTTATTGGTGCATTATATTCATACAACTTATTGGGGTAAAAACTTGTGTGTACAAACATGTACTCATCTCTGATTTAACCCCTACCCAAATCCCACCCCATTCCCTCCCCGTCCCTCCCTCCCTTGCTTGGCTTAGTGATTGACTTCGATATGTTTAAGTACATTGTGAGCTTTAGAGATTTTTCTCTTCCCCCCTCCTTTCTCCTCCTTTAGGTTGTCTTGTTTGCTCCTCTTTTCTCCCTAACTCTCACATATTAGGGAAAGCATCTGATTTCTTATTTTTTGTGCCTGACTAATCTCACTTAGCATTATGTCCTCCAGTTCCATCCATTTCCCTGAAAATGATGTAATTGAGTTTTTTTTGATGGCGGAATAAAATTCCATTGTGTACATATCCCACAGTTTTGTAATCCATTCATCTGTTGATGGACATGTTGGCTGGTTCCATAGTTTGGCTATGGTGAATTGTGCAGCTATGAACATAGATACACATGCATTAGTTTGGTAGTTTGGTTTCTTTTCTTTTGGGTAGATACCCAACAGTGGTATTGCTGGATCAAATGGTAGATATTTTCCCATTCTTCTGAGGATTCTCCATACTGTTTTCCAAAGTGTTTGCACTAATTTGCAATCCCACCAACAATGTCTTAGAGTTCCCACTTCTCCACATCCTCGCCAGCATCTGTTGTTGTTTGTGTTTTGAATGATGGCCATTCTAGTTGGAGTTAGGTGAAATCCCAGGGTAGTTTTGATTTGCATCTCTCTGATTGCCAGTGATGTTGAGCATTTTTTCATGCATTTATTGGCCATTTGAATTTCTTCTTTTGTGAAGTGTCTATTTATTTAGTTCATTTGCCCATTTTGTTATTGGATGCTTTGTTTTCTTAGTGTTGAGTTTCTTGAGTTCTCTGTATATTCTCGATATTAGTCCTCTATCAGTGGTGTAGGTGGCAAAAATCTTCTCCCATTCTGTTGGCTCTCGATTGAGGTTCTTGATAGTTTCCTTTGCTGAACAGAAGCTCTTCAGTTTCATGCAATCCCATGTATTGATTCTCCTTTTAATTTGTTGGGCCTTTGGGCTCTTTTTGAGGAAATGTTTGTCTGTGCCTATGTGTTGTAGTGTTGGACCTATGCCCTCTTCAAGGAGCTTCAAAGTCTCTGGTTTAATTTCCAAGTCTTTGATCCATCATGAGTTGACTTTTGTACAGGGTGAAAAAGTGGGATTAACATCCAATTTTCTGCATATGGTTAACCAGTTTTGCCAACACCATTTGTTGAAGAGGCTATCTTTTTTCCAGTGTATGTTTTTGGCCCCTTTGTCAAAAATCAATTGGCTGAAAGTGTGTGGGCTTGTTTCTGGGTCTTCTATTCTGCTCCATTGGTCTATATATCTGTTCTTTTGCCAGTACCATGCTGTTTTTATTACAATGGCTTTGTAGTATAGTTTAAAGTCAGGTATTGTGATTCCTCCTGCATGGTTTTTGTTGCTGAGAACTACCTTGGCTATTCTGGGCTTTTTGTTATTCCAGATAAATTTAAGGACTGACTTTTCTATGTCTATGAGGAATGATCTTGGTAGTTTAATGGGCATTGCATTAAATCTGTAGATCACTTTTGGGAGGATGGCCATTTTAATGATATTTATTCTGCCAATCCATGAACATGGAAGATCTTTCCATCTTCTAAGATCTTCTTCGATTTCTTTTTTCAGTGTTTTATAATTTTCTTTGTAGAGGTCTTTTACTTCCTTGGTCAAGTTTATTCCTAGGTATTTTATTTTTTGTGGGAGATCCTGAGTGGAAGTGTTTTCTGAATTTCTTTTTCAGTGGATTTATGGTTGGTGTACAGGAAAACTTCTGATTTTTTAAGATTGATTTTGTATCCAGATACCTTGCTGAATTTGTTGATCAGTTCTATAAGCCTTTTGGTTGAGTTTGTTGGGTTTTCTAAATATAGTATCATGTCATCTGCAAATAGTGAAAGCTTAAGTTCTTCTTTTCCTATTTGTACTCCTTTGATTTCCTTTTCTTGCCATATTGCTCTGGCTAGAGTCTCTAGTACTATATTGAAGAGAAGTGGTGATAGTGGACATCCTTGACTCGTTCCAGTTTTTAGGGGGAATTCTTGAAGTTTTTCCCCATTTAATATGATGTTGGCAGTGGGCTTATTGTAGATTGCCTTAATAATGTTGAGATATGTTCCTTCTATTCCAATTCTCTGCAGTGTTTTTATCATAAATGGATGTTGAATTTTATCAAATGCTTTTTCAGCGTCTATTGAGATGATCATGTGGTTTTTGTCTTTGATTCTGTTTATATGATGAATTACATGGATTGATTTTCGTATATTGAACCAGCCTTGCATCCCTGGGATGAACCCTACCTGGTCATGGTGAATGATTTTCTTGATGTGGTTTTGAATGCGTGTTGCTAGTATTTTGTTTAATAGTTTTGCATCCAAGTTCATCAGAGATATAGGCCTGTAGTTTTCCTTCCTTGAACTGTCTTTATTCGGTTTGGGTATTAGTGTGATGTTGGCTTCATAGAATGTATTTGGGAGAGTCCCAGTTTTTTCTATTTCACAAAATAGTTTGAGTAGTATTGGGATTAGTTCTTCTATAAAGGTTTTATAGAATTCACTTGGGAAACCATCTGGTCCTGGGCTTTTCTTTGATGGTAAGCTCTTTATTGCTGTTTCAATCTCTTTGATTGTTATTGGTTGGTTTAAGTGTTCTATATCTTCTTGACTCAGTTTAGGAAGGTGGTATTTATCTAGGAAGTTGTCAATTTCCTCCAGATTTCCCATTTTGTTGGAGTATAGTTTTTCAAAGTAGTTTCTGATAATCCTCTGGATTTCTATGCTGTCAGTAGTAATGTCTCCTTTTTCCATCCCTTATCTTCATAATTTGGGTTGATTCTCTCTTTTTTTTAGTTAGGTTGGCTAGTGGTTTATCAATCTTGTTAATTTTTTCAAGAAACCAGCTTTTGGTTTTGTTGATTTTCTGTATTGTTTTTTTTATTCTCTATTTTGTTAATTTCTGCTCTAATTTTAATAATGTCCCGTCTTCTGCTGGCTTTGGGGTTCAATTGTTCCTGCTTTTCAAGTGCTTTGAGGTGTGTCATAAGGCTATTTAGTTGAAGATTTTCTGTTTTTCTTATGTGAGCACTTAGTGCTATAAATTTTCCTCTTAATACTGCCTTCAAAGTGTCCCAGAGGTTTTGATATGTTTTTTCTTTATTTTCATTTGTTTCTAGAAATTTCTTGATTTCACCTCTTATATCTTCTATGACCCATTCTTCATTCAGAAGTGTGGTGTTCAGTCTCCACATGTTTATGTTGTTTCTCTGGGTCTTCTTATAGTTGATTTCTAGTTTCACTCCATTATGGTCTGAAATGACACAGGGAAGCATGTAACATTTTTTAAATTTGCTAGTGCTCATTTTGTGTCCCAGGATGTGATCTATTTTGGAGAAGGTTCTGTGAGCAGCTGAGAAAAATGTAAACTCAGCTGTAGTTGGGTGAAATATTCTATATGTGTCCAACAGGTCCATTTGGTTAATGGTGTTCTTTAGTTCTGAGACTTCTTTACTGACCCTTTGTCTGGAAGATCGGTCTAGTATTGTGAGAAGTATGTTGAAGTCTCCCAGTATTATTGTGTTGGGATTTATGTGTGACTTCATGTCACAAAGAGTTTGATTTATGAAAGTAGCTGCCCCTATGTTTGGGGCATAGATGTTGATTATTGTTATTTCCTCTTGCTGGACTATTCCTTTTACCAGTAAAATGTGACCTTCTTTGTCTCTTCTAATAAGTTTGGGTTTGAAGTCTAACTTGTCTGATATCATAGTTGCTACTCCTGCTTGTCTTCGAGTACCATTAGCATGGATTACCTTGCTCCAGCCCTTTACCTTGAGTTTGTTCCTATCTTTACTTGTAAGGTGTGTTTCTTGTAAGCAGCAGATGGATGGATTCTGGCTTTTAATCCATTTTGCCACTTTATGTCTTTTTATTGGGGAGTTGAGGCCGTTTACATTCAGTGTGATTATAGAGAGATAATTTTTAATTCCCAATATGTTAAGATCTTATTTCTGTTTGAGATACTGTTTATTCTTCTTTGCTTAGTTGTCTGCTGGATGGGAATTCTTGTTTCTTTGGTTCTGGCGTGTATTACCCATTTCCTCTTTGCAGTTAATCTCCTTGAATATTTTCTCTAGCACTGGTTTTGAAGACATAAATTCCTTCAGTTGCTGTTTGTCATGGAAGCTTCTTATTTCCCCATCTAATTTGATGGATAGTTTTACTGGGTAGGAAATTTTTGGCTGAAAGTTGTTTTCTTTCAGAGTTTGGAATATGTTACTCCATGCCCTTCTGGCTTTCATAACTTGGTTTGGGAAGTCTGGAGTGATTCTAATTGGTTTGCCTCTGTATGTCACGTGGCCTTTTGTTTTTGTTGCCTTTAAGATTCTCTCCTTGGCTTCCACATTAGTCATTTTGACAATTATGTGGCGTGGGGATCCTCTTCTCTGATCCTGTCTAAAGGGAGTTCTATAAGTTTCCTGGACCTGTGTATCGACCTCTTGCTCTATGTTTGGAAAATTTTCTGCTATTACTTCCTTGAAGAGATTGTTGATCCCTTTGGTTTCACCTTCTTTTCCCTCCTCTCCAATTATTCTTAGGTTAGCTCTCTTAAAATGGGCCCATATTTCTTCAATGTCAGATTCCTGCTGTCAGGTTTTTTTTTTCTAAATTAGAAACTATGCGTTCATTTTTGGAATGATCATCTTCAAGAAGCGAGATTCTGTTCTCCATGTGGTCTAATCTATTGTTTATACTTTGAATTGAGGCCTTTACTTCATTAATTGCATCCTTTATCTCTTTTTGACTCTCTCTAAATTCTTTTCGAAAGTCCTCTATTATTTCTAAAGTTATTTTCCTAATTTGATCTTCTAGAGATCTTTGGATTTTTGTGTTATCAGATTCTGATGTTGTGGGGTTGTGGGCATTCACTGCTCCATTGTTATTTCTCTTTCCCATAATTTTGGAAGTTTGTGCCTTCTCTGGGTTCTTCCCTGAGTCACTACGAGTTCACTTAAGATGCTCTGGATCTCGAGTCTGTGGTATCTCAGTCACCACTACTCCTTTACTGGGTTGTATCACAAAGTCTCAGACCCAGGGAGTCAATCAAGGCTGCTTAGACCGTGGGGGGTGCCAAGTTGGGCGTTCTCCAGTGGGGAGTTGTGACTATGGTATGATATCTCTGCCACTGCCTCTCCCCTACTGGGCTGCACTGCTAAAATCTCTGACCCAGGGAGACTATCTGCGCAAGTCCCTGGGAGTGCAGTACTGGGATTTCTCCCCTAGGGGCCGCAATTTGACTCACGGTTGTTGAGTGCGCTGATGGAGCTGTAGTGAACTCGGTGGATTCGCTGCTGCCGCCACTGGCAATATGGCACCACTGCCACGCCCTCGGCCGTGATGTGGCGTATTTCTTCTCTGGTTTTGAGCTCCACTCTGAGTCCTTGCCAGTTGTGCTGTGCCCGGCCCTTGGGAGCTTTAGATGTTCCCTGTGCCAACAAAACTGCTGACTGCCACCCGGCTGTTCAGCACCTGCTCACCTTGGCTCGCTGTCCACCCCTCCTCTCAGGCGCCTGGTGGCTGGTTGAGTGGATTGGTCTAGGGCCGTCCGGTGAACTTGCCGCTGCCGCCAGCAGTAAGACGCTGCTTCTGCATCCTAGGCTGCGAGGCCAGAGTACCTCCTCTCTGGATTTGAGCTGTTTTGAGTCTCCCTCCTCTCTGGAGCCTGGTGCTGCTAGGGAAGATGTAGGCCGCACCGCTCCGGCCGCTCTGCGCCGCGGCTATGGGTGCTCCACACCACGGCTCTGGCCGCTCCGGCCACTCCGGCAGCTCTGCACCGCGGCTCTGGCTGCTCCGGCTGTTCTGGCCGCTCCGCTCCGGCTGCTCTGGCCGCTCCGCTCGGCTGCTCTGGCCACTCCACTCTGGCTGCTCTGGCCACTCCGTGCCACAGCTCCGGCCACTCTGTGCCGCAGCTCCGGTGAATCTGCGCCGCGGCTCTGGCTGCTCCGGACGTTCCGGTCACTTTGTGCCGCGGCTCCGACTGCTCCGCACTGTGGCTCTGGCTGCTCCAGCTGCTCCGGCTGCTCCGGCCGCTCCACGCCGCAGTGGGCGTGGCACTTCGGGCTGGTTTTTTTCTGGTGTCTTGTTTTTCCAGCCCCTTTTCTCTGTCCCTTATATTTACCGTTTTTATTTCTTTGCTGGTGGTGTTTTCTGGCTCTGAAAGGCATTGTTTTTGTGGTAATAGAGTTAGATTGTTAGCGGGACTTGTAAGTGCCACTTTCCTCCGTCGCCATCTTCCCGGAAGTCTCTAAAACTACTTTTAAACAATAACTTGACTGGTCCAACTCCAAAAGGTACCTGTGCCCACAAAGCAACATCTAAATTTAATGTTTAGGGCTGCTCTTCAAAGAAGGGCAAAATCGGTCAGAATTCTTTGAGTATTCTAGTAAAGAAAACAGAGCGCTAGTAACAGGAAGATCTGGATTTGTGTGTCCTTGAGCAGGCTAATTAGTACTGTGCCAATTTCTAATATTTTTATGAAGATGAAATGAGATAATGTTTGTCACAAACTCCTGCATTACTTGTGGTTGAGCGCATGTTAATTATACACTTCCATTTATTAGTAGGACAACCAAAAAGAACAAGATAGGGTTCAGCCTTTAAATTCGATGAGAACATAAATCATGAGATCATAACAAGAATTTAGGAATAGTAACAAAGCTGAAATCCAGAACAACTTCTGGGGCTCAGTGTGAGGACTCAGGCTCAGTAACAACTCCAAAACTCAAGACTTGGGTCCAACAACCAGGCAGTGTAATACTGAGCCTTAGATTGAGAGAATACTAGATATGAAATACCTCTTTGTCCTGGCCATGCCTGGTTCAGCAGTTGATGGGGGGTTTGAGAAGGTTAAGAAGGTTCCAACTATGGGGAGTAGAGGACACTAGAAACAGGTTTTGAAGGTGGTATGTTTTCAAAGCAAGAAAACAGAGACCTGAGTAATTTCAGTTCTTTAATGATATCTCCAAAAACAGGTCTGGGAATGTAGCCCGGAGGTAGAAGGGTTTCCAAGAACCCCAGTACCACTAAAAAAAAAAAGAAAAGAAAAGAAAAAGAAAATCTCCATACCCTAAGTGTCTATTGGATCTATAGAGACCAATTTTATTGTTGTGAAATTGTTTTGTTTTTAAAGCTATCTGGGTAGATGAAATAAGGTGGACCTGCTTAAGGTTACATATAGCTTTCAACTTTTCATTAATTTCATTTATTCCCAAAGATTACTACCCCCAAATCCATATTCTAAGCCAAGGACCCCAGGACATTCCATGTCCCCAACCTTACAAGGCAAAAGATGCACCTCTGCACTTAGTCGACAGTGCTATAATCTTTCCATCTTCTACAGTATCTTTAGCACTTGCTCTTTTTTTGAAAGAAGACGGGAAAAGAAGACAAAAATATATATATAAGTGTATGGTTAAAACCTCAGCTCCTGATTTCCAATTCAGTCAGCCCACTTAAGATTCAAGAATAGTAGCATGCTTAGTGGTGTAGGAGCTAGAAATACAGTTAATAATAAGTTCCTCAAAGGATTGTCATGGAGGTAGAATAAGATGGTGACCCAGTTGAACAAATTGTGCATTTGGAGTCAGCTAGAGACAGGCCTATGACTGGAACATCTTTCAGCTCCAACATCAAGCTCAAAAGCTGTTATGAAATATGACCTACAAAGTCCCTGATACTGCTGGTGGCACTTGCCTGCAACCTCAGGACTTGGGAGGCTGACAGAGGATTGCAGGTCCCCAGCCTCAGCAACTTAGCGAGGCCCTCAGCAATTTAGAGAGACCATGTTTCAATAAATAAATAAATATCCCTGGGTTCAACCCCCAGTACCAAAATAACTAACCAAATAAATAAATAAGACAAAGTGAAGTGAAGTGCCAGGTGCATGTCTGGCATTTATAGGCCCCGGTGGTGGGACAGTGGAGCATTTTTCTAGTGATGGGTGCAGCCATCAATCCCAGGGATGCTAAGAGTCAGATAATGAGGGTAGATGAGAAATGGACTGGAAACCCCCAGTGTGGGAGAAGCCAGAGGAGACCATTGGGCAGGTAGGTGACTCCGCCTGAGACTCTCACACCAAGGGTAATTTGGGCTTCAGCTCTCAGAGCTGAGACAGTTTCTGCCATGGCTGGAAGCTTCCAGGTGCTTCAAGAGGAAGCCAGGTGCTCTGTCCAGGGGAACTGGTCCATCCAGCATGAGGAGGGAGTGTGAGTGAGAGAGGAGGGCACATCTTGACGCATGTATTTGCAAATAGGTGAGAGACTAAACACCCAACCATAAGCAGCAAGGGCTGACCTCGCCGGGCAGCTGCTGCTCCATCTGACCAGTTCAGGAAGTCCAGCATGCTGTGAGGCCCGTGCAATCGCAGTGGTTGGACAGTCCACCCCCAAGCCTCTCCCCATCTCAGTCTGAGGCTTCTTTTGAGCTCTTAGGTGTGATAATAAAGAGACTACTGCCTGCGTCCTGAGGCCTCCGTGGGTTGCAGGTTTTCTATAAAGAAAAAAGACGGCTATGTTTATTAATCCTACTTGTGGTTCTCAGCTTTTCTCCCCAGCCTTCTTGCCAACAATCCTCTATCTCCCCAGCTGCGCATCTTCAGCTCAGAAGCCAGAGAGGAGAGGCTTTCCTATCAAGATAAAGGGTCCCTGGCAAGAGGCTCTGGGTGAGATGGTGGGCTGGGATGGCCAGGAGGACAGGGGGACATCTGTTAGCAAACAAGGAGTCTCATCAGGGACTTAAGGTTTTTATGATGAAAAGAAAACAGCACTTGTTTCTTGAGGCAGCTCAGGTGCATTACCTGGAGCCTTGCAAAGGAGCTCAGAACCAAGCCGGGCAAGCCAGGGAGCCAAGAAACAGAGCGACCCAGAAAAGGGGGCTAAAGAAAAAATGATGCAAACCTGAGGCTCCGGAAGATGTAGTAAACCTTGGGTAAAAAAATAATTTATTGATTAGTTTATGTAAGCACACGGTATAATATTCTAGAGATAAAGATAAAAATTGAGGTCTCTCCCCTGTCCCGTTTCCTAACCAAACAGATCCCCTCCCTGGAGGGAAGTATTAATGACAATTTCTTAAACATTCTTTAAGAGATGATTGATGCATCTATAAGCATAGTATATATGTATGTATGTATAATATGTATGTATATATAAAATATATATATTCCTCCTCCCCACTCCATAAATGTAAATATTGTTCTTTTTTTCTGCTTAACAATATATCTTGAAAAATACTCAGTAGCTGTCTAATTACTTACAATTAATTTATAGTATTGTCATTTACCTGCTTTAAGAAGTACTGTTGGAGCCAGCATAGGGGCGAACGTTTATTAAACGTTGGGAGGCTGAGACAGGAGGATCAGAGGTTAGAGGATAGACTCAGCAAGTAGTGAGACACTCATCAACCTCGTAAGAGTTTGCTTCAAAATAAAAATGAAATAGGGCTGGGGGTGTAGCCTGCAGTTAGAATGCCCCTGGGCTCAACCCCCAATACTACACACACAAGAAAAGGCACTGCTGGAAGTCTAGCTCTAAAATATTCGGAGATCAGTGTGTTTTCCTTCTTTTTTCCTTCCAGAACCTTGTGTCTTGGTGAAATAAATTATTTCTATATAGAAATGGCATATTGTACTTACATTCTGTATTACACCTACAGTTTCCATAGCTGTTTTAATTCGTAGTGCACGGTTGAATGAATTCAATGCTCACCACCATTTCTTTGACCAGTTTCTCTACTGACCTCTTGGCTGGCAAAAACGACCTTCTGGTAGTTTTCAAAATGTGGTCAACTGGGCTTATCTTACATATTTGAAAATGCTTGCCTCTTGCTTTTAAATTTAATGGACATGTTTCTGGTATAAAACTCTTATATTCCCCACTTTTTATTTTCATGAGTTGGAAAAATGTTAACACTGTGAAGAAGTTTAGTGTGAACCTAATACTTTTTCCTGTGTAGATGCTTGCAGGAGTCCTTATCTTTGCAGTCTAGTTACTTTACTATGATTTAATGCTTAGTAGGTCGGGTGTCCTTAGGACGTGGTATGCCCTTTCATAGTATAAATTCAAGGCTTCTTTAATTTCTATAAATACTCTTAAACAATAGCGAGTGGTTTCTTTTACTTATGGGTTCTTTCCTATGGATGTTATTGAACTGATATACCTATCTAGTACGTTCACATTTCTTGTCAAGCTCTTCTTCATTTTCAATTCATTTTACTCACTTTTCAATCCTTCCCTTCCTGTCTTGTATTTTCATCAGTAATTGTTCCCCTGTGTACTTTTCCAGTGTGGATTTCATCTCTCTGTGACTCTTCCATCGGCTTTCTATCCGTGTGGCAGAGTGAGTAAGGTGGGGGCACTGATGTCAGAGTTACTAGAATAGAATTCTAGTCAAGTTGTTTGACCTTTGGGACCTCATATTTTTAAAATAAGTAAAATGAGAGCACCTACTTTATAGAGCTGTTGTAAAGAATGAGTTGTAAATGATTGAGTTAATGCATAAAACCACTTTGAAAACCATGATGGACACATTTTAAGTTCTGTTTATAAGTTAACAAAAGAGGCAATAATAAAAATAGCAATGGCTGTTTCTTCCCTGAGCTTTCACTTCTCTGCTTTGAGCTCTTAGAGTGATGTGCAGCACTTTTTTTTATTCCTTTACTTTTTTAAAATAGAGTCATGATTTTAGGTACCTGTTTTCTATCATTTATTTTTCTTAGCACGAGCCTCGTGTGTTTCTTGTAACCTGTTTTTATAGACCCTCTCCCTGATTCTTTTTTTATAATTTTTTACTTTTTGATTTTTATCTTTCAATGAAGCCAGGTCCCTGGACCAGCCTTTTGCAGGAAATTCTTATGGGGCAGACCAGCCTGGCTTTCAGGCTAGCAGAAATTCTCTGCAAGATCAGAGAGTCTTGTATGTGATGCGTCATTTGGTCCTTCTCGGAAAGAAGCTGTTACAAAACTGAACTGCCCCTTTCTCATCCTCTTCAACAAATTGCCTCCTTCAGAGATCATTTATGTACACGTCTCATTTGGCCTCAGTCTTTGCCAACTGCTGATATGAAACAGGGGCTAGCAAAGATCCCCCAAGTCTACCTATAGCCACCATTTAAAACAGGGGAGGGACCACTGTGCCCTTCGGGATGTGGCTTTGATAAAGCATCTTGGTTTATCTATCTCTTGGTTTCCTCCCTTCTTTATTTCTGGTGGGGTTGTGACTTCCATGGCTGATAAGGGGAGAGGACAGAGCCCTAGAAACTCAATGCCTCTGTCTCCAACAGCGTGGAGGAGGGAGCTCAGACCCCATCATGCAGCCCCGCGGAGGGAGGAAGGCCTCGCGGGATTTAGGATTGTAAGGCCACTGCCATTGGTAAAGCCACCTTCCCTGCAGAGCAGGACTCACCTCGCTGCGGTTTAATCCTTCTGAGATTCCCATCCTCCTCAAAGTGAAATAAAGCATTTTATAGGATCTCCTTCTGATGCCCTTACACTCCACGGATGAAACACTGTCACGGCTTTAATTGAGGAACCAATACGAATGAACACTTTGTTTGGGTGTCGCATGCTCAAAGGTTAGGTTATCCTCTCCCCTGCTGGCAGACACACAGACACAGCTTTTGTCCACCTTGGATTACCAGAACCGAGAGCACCAACTGACTAACAGAGAAGTAGGTTTAAAGGTCTTCTTATCTCCTCCCTTCTTCCATCCATTATTCCTTGGTACTGGGGACTGAACCTAGGGGCATTCTACCTCTTCCTCAGCCCTTTTTATTTTGTTTTTATTTATTTTTTTTTAAATTTTTATATGGAACAAATTGAAAATGGCATACATTCAGACTGCTTGGTGCCCTCCCCAGCCCGTTTCTTCTTCCCCCCTCCCACCATACTATATTCATACTTTTACACATATTCGGATGTAGCTCCTCCATTAATCAACCTCAGCCTTCCATTCTAGCTTTGCTGAGGTTTCCCCTCCATTATCTGGAGTCCCTCTGGTATCCCTAATACTCTCTAGTTTGAGCATATTAGAGAAAACATGTCTCTTCTCTTTCGGTGCTTGGCTGATCTCACTTAACATAATGTTCTCCAAGTCTTTCCATCTTCTTGCGAATGACATGATTTTCTTCTTCTTTATAACTGAGTAGAATTCAATTGTGTGTATTTCCCATAATTTTGCAATCCATTCACCTGTTGATGGAGACCTAGGTTGGTTTCATATTTTAGCTGTTATGAAATAGGGTCTCTCTAAGTTGCTGACACTGGCCTTGAATCTGCTATCCTCCTACCTCAGTTTTCCAAGTACTGGGATTACAGGAGTGCACCCAGTTAAAAAGTCTTAAAAGAGAGGAGAGAGAGAGGAGAGAGAGAGAGAGAGAGAGAGAGAGAGAGAGAGAGAGAGAGAGAGGATGGAAGGATGGATCTGGGTCTGTCTGGTTCCTCTTTACTGCACTTGGGCAGGCCAGTCTGGGATTCCTGAGTCGCCATGCCAGAGAGCAGACAGTCATTTGTTACTTGGCATGAGGATGTTGGTTGGAAATATCTTGCAAATACAGGAAGCCACTTTCTCTACAAAGATTCTGTGTATAGCAAGACCAAATCCCACATCCCAGAAGGGTCTCTGAGAGAGCAAATTTCCACCCCAAAGTCACTGCCCTTTATAAAGTATGTGGTGGAATTTCAGAGCCATCAAACAAATGACACCGACAGAGACAGAGGCACTGGAGAAGGTCATGGAGCTAGCAGAGCTCCTCCCCCTCCAATCTCACCTGAGCCACCACAAGGCAGGATGCTCACAAAACCCCAGTGGACTGAAGGGCAAGGAGACCTTGAATGAGAATCCTCCGCCTTGCAGCTTAAAGAAATGTTTTTCACACATCATCATCCATTCTGAGTCCCCCAGATCTCCTAGAGTGACAGCAATCAAAATTGATTTGGGAAGTTTCATCCACAAATTAAATTTATCGGTTCCCAATATGGAAGGTCAGTGGCTCTGTCTCGCCACCAATGAGGAGAACCTAGGGGTTGAGCTATGACATGTAAAAGACAAAACAAAAAGGCATTTGATCAGCAGGCACCATGGAATGGGTTTTAAGTGGATGCAGATGCGGTTTCGGCTCTGCACGCCAGACTTGGCAGGCCACGAAGGCCCTTTGGGCCACTTAGTATGATTTTTAGGGAGGCTCATGACTTTAAAGTTGACTACCGCCGGGCGTGGTGGCGCACGCTTGTAATCCCCGCGCTTGGGAGGCAGAGACAGGAGGATCGCGCAGGTTTGAAGCCAGCCGCGTGCGCTGGCTTAGGAGACCCTGTTTCCAAATAAAAATGGAAAAATAGGTCTGGGAGTGTAGCCCGGAGATAGAAGGGCTTCCAGGAACCCCAGTACCACCAAAAAAAAAATTAAAAAAAAATAAAGTTGACTACCTAATTTTCCCCAGGCTCAAGCACTTTTTTTGATGCTGTGAATATAAGTGAATGCGCTGATTGCCCGAAGAAGCAATCCCTGCCTAAAATCCAAGAAAGCCTTCCACTGATCACTTCAGCCTCCACTCACAATGGCTTTCGCTGAGGTGCGCAGCCTGTGTGCAGCATATAGCAAGTTCTCTCCTTTCCTGCCACCCGTTTCTCTGGGTGGCAGGTAGGAATTGCAAGGACAGAGAGGTGCTGCGGTGGAGAGCAGCCCCTAGAGAGAAAGGTGGGCCTTGCCCACAGCCCATCCCCTATGCTGAGTTTTCCAGTCCATCGTGTCTAGCCCATCTGTATGTAACACTTGGGAATGTTGGATGTGAAGAGCAAAATAAAAGTCATCTTTAACACTGAGTTTCCTTATACAGATTTCTGCATTCCTAATAAAGAGTTGAAAATCCCTGAGTCTGGGGTGGGAACCAGGACAATCCTTCAGGCGTGTGGACTGTGCTCTGATAAACACTGCTATACTAGATGGTTCAAATGTGAAGGAGATTAGAATGTATTTTGCAGCAGGATGTAGTGACACATGCCTGTAATGCCAGTACTTGGTAGGCTGAAACAGGAGGATCTCAGAGTTGAGATTAGCCTTGGCAATTTAGAAAGACTCTCAGCAACCTAATAAGCCCCTGTTTTTTTTTGTTTTGTTTTGTTTTGTTTTTTGGTGTGTGTGTGTGTGTGTGTGTGTGTGTGTGTGTGTGTGTGTGTGTGTGTATGGGTCTGGGGATGGAATCCAGGGGCATTCGACCTCCACGCTACACCCCCTGCCCTATTTTTTATTCTTTTTTAAAAAGTTTTTTATTGGTGCATTATATTCACACATCATATTGGGGTAAAAAAAACAAACTTATGTGTACATACATGTACACATCACTGATTTAACCCCTACCCAATTCCCACCCCCATTCCCTCCCTATCCCTCCTTCCCTTGCTTGGCTTAGTGGTTGACTTCAATATGTTTAAGTTTTATTTTATTTTATTTCTTGGTGGTACTAGGAATGGAACTCAAGGGCCTTCTACCTCTGGGCTACACTCCCAGACCTATTTTATATTTTATTTGGAAACAGGGTCTCTTAAGCCAGCTGAGGCTGGCTTCGAACCTGCGCGATCCTCCTGTCTCAGCCTCCTAAGAGCAGGGATTACAAGTGTGCAGTGTTAAAACTGCTCTAGAGGATATTTCATCTGTTCTATATTTTTTATTACTGAAAAGAGCCCATTTTCAAGGCAGCAGCTCTTTTTTTTTTTTTTTTTTTTTTTCCGGGTCTGGGGATGGAACCCAGGAGCATTCGACCTCCAATCTACATCCCCGGCCCTATTTTTATTCATTATTTTGAAACAGGGTCTCACTGAGTTGCAAAGGGCCTAAGTAGCTGAGGCTGTTCACGAACCTCGATCCTCAATTCTCAGCCTCCCAAATGCTGGGATTATAAGCATGTGCCACCACGCCCGGCTAGCAGCCCATTTTAAGAAACCCCTCTTAAAGGGAAAAAGCAAAAGTCCTCTGAACATACCTGGGTTTGAAGGTCTATATTCTTCAGTTAGGAGTTATCAGTGGAACTGAAGGGTTTTTTTTATTATTATTATTTTTCTCCTGAGTGTTAATATAGTCAAATAAGGCAATTTTTTTTTTTTTTTTTTTTTTTTTTTTTTTGGTGGTACTGGGGTTCCTGGAAGCCCTTCTACCTCCGGGCTACACTCCCAGACCTATTTTTACATTTTTACTTGGAAACAGGGTCTCCTAAGCCAGCGCGCGCGGCTGGCTTCGAACCTGCGCGATCCTCCTGTCTCTGCCTCCCAAGCGCGGGGATTACAAGCGTGCGCCACCACGCCCGGCAAGGCAATCTCTTTAAAAAAAAAAAAGTTTTCCCTTGTTCCTATTTCCTCCACTTTGGGCTTTGAGGGCAAGAGGCTAACTTTTTCCTTTCCTACTTTGGTTTTGGGCTTCCCACGAGGGAGCCACTCGAGTCCCTGGCCTTTCACTCACAGGGGCCTGGTCCTGTCCAAGACTGAGCCACCCGACCTAGGACTGCAGGTCACCACAGCAGTCAAGCGTCAGGGCTCACAGGCACACTGGGGAGATCACAGCTTTCATTTAGTTTTACTCTTTCAACCTTCCTGTATGTCTGAAATTTTCGAGATAAAAAGTTGGGAAAGGGGCCAGGCGTGGTGGCGCACGCTTGTAATCCCGGCGCTTGGGAGGCGGAGACAGGAGGATCGCGCAGGTTTGAAGCCAGCCGCGCGCGTGCGCGCTGGCTTAGGAGACCCTGTTTCCAAATAAAAATGGAAAAATAGGTCTGGGAGTGTAGTCCGGAGGTAGAAGGGCTTCCAGGAACCCCAGTACCACTAGAAAAAAAGAAGTTGGGAAAGGAAACAACAACAAAAAGGAAATTGAAGTGCAAAGCAATAGGGACTATGCTTCCTATCGGACTTTTTAAACAAGATTCTCAAAATATAGATGGTATAAAATTCTAATAGGGCGTGGTGACACAAACTGGTAATCCTAGTACTTAGGAAGCTGAGATAGGAGGATCACAGTTTCAGGATAGCCTCAGCAACTTAGTAAGACCCTGGTTTAAAAATAAAAATTAAAGAAGGCTGGGGGTATAGCTCAGAGTTAGAACGTCTCTGGATTCAATCTCTAGTACCCCTCCCTAAAAAGTATAAAATTCTTACCAAAAAATAGCATAGAGTAGGGAAAGTTCAAAATATCCTTAAGTTCAATTATTTATCTTTCGTAAGGCTACCCATCATGAAACTATTTATGGTAACTGGCACAGATGCCACAAAATGATTGCTAGTCGAAAATAAATTTCTTTTCTTTGGAACCTCAAGTCCCACTAAATAAGGCTACGCTACCTAGCCATGCCTATGTCCCTGACCCATGCCCTGGGTCTGTGACCACGCCATGGAAGGTCGCCCTTGGGATTTTCCAAACTAGAACTGCCTAGAAGGCTGTCCTTCTCTGGTAGAGAAACTGAGACATAAGGGTCAGAAACTTATTTTCTATCTATGGAACAACTATTTTAAGAGGAAAAAGCCCATCTATAGACAATAAAGCTCAGAGGACTGAGTGCTAGCATGAGCCGCCCTTCAGAGGTCAGGAAGGCGAGGAAGGACTGGCTGGGTTTGTGTCACAATAACAATTCAACTGGGAAATGAACATTTTCAGGACTCTATTTTGGATCAAATTATCTTCCCTCACTCCTTGTCTCGTGGCTATATATAACATTTTAAAACTACAGATTCTCCAAATGTTTCTGTCTAGCCCTAAGCTCTCTCCTGAGCTAACGCCTATTTGACAGCTCCACCTGGGTGTCTTACAGGCATCTCTGATTTAAAATGTTCGAACTGAACTCCTAGAAAATTGTTCCCCGGCGTCTTCCCTAACTCAGTTAGTGGAACTTCTTTCCAGCAGCTCCAGATTTGGAAGTCATTGTTGATGCTTCTCTTTCTCCTATACCACATCCAGTATCAAGAAACGGCTCAGCTGTCCAAGATATGCAGATGTAACCATTTGTCACTGTCTTTGCTGGGCCCACAGATTTTGTCTCCTAAGCTGTCTCCCTTCTTTTCTGTAGTCCTAACCTCCCAGCAGCCAGCAAATGGCTCATCTCACAAGTCAAATCACGACTCCTACTTGAAATCCTTGAGTAAAACTCCTCACCATAACCTCTATGCCCCTCTTGAATCCAGGATTGCCCCTCCCTTCTTCCCTCTGGCCACCTTGCCACCCCTCACCCCAATGGGCCCCTCTGGAGCTTGTTCTAGACTAGGCAACGCCTTCCCACACTCCCACCTCGCCATTTCTCCTGCTTCACACATCTGCCCTAGATCAGCATGGCCAGGTCCCTCGACCCCATCAGAGGTCTCTCCTGACCATTCTACCTAAAGCTCTTCCCCTGACATCTATCACCAGCTACTATGTTGTCTTCCTCTTGCTAGAATATATGTTCCATGAGAAAAGGCATTTGACTTTGTTCGTGACTTTTTAGTGCCTAGAACCATGCCTGTCATGTGGTAGGCATAAAGTTTGCTGAATGGATCATTCAGAATCCTTCCAATAGCTGGGTGGTGGCTCATGCCTATAATCCCATTACTTGGCCAGGTGAGACAGGAAAATCACAGATTAGAGGACAGCTTCAGCCACATACCAAGACTCTGTTCCAAAAAAAAAAAAAAAAAGTTATATGTACATATGTGAGCTAGAAGGGATAGCTCAGAGGTAGGATGCCCCTGGGTTTAACTCCCCAAAACACACCCATTTTTTCTTTTGCTCAAATTAGATTGAATTGGCCTACAAATCAAATATATAACAGTTCTTCTTTGCTTCTGTAATGCAGCATTTATGATATTTGTGATAAGTGAGCTTAATTGTATTTTATTCAATACTGGAAAGTCATGAAACATTCCTTTCCCCCCTGAAACTATAGCCCCTATCCTCAAGTGAAATCCCAAAGAGCCCTGAAATGCACAAGTCCAGTCTGGGCCCCAGTTAGGAACAGCTTCTTTCCCTTTGCATTTTTTAACTTGTCACTTCTCCTCCTCCTTCCTGTTATTCCAGTTTCAACCTTTCCAGGACTTTTTCTAGTACCAGCCCACGGGAGAGGAGGAAACATGAGCACATCAACTCAGTTGTCTACTTGACCAGCCATAACAAAGGACCGGAGGCACGGTGGCTGGGGAATGTTGGCTCCAATGGGGTGAGAGAGTTGTTCCGGCCTCACTTTTCCCAGGGCCCATGATACTTTAAGGTCTCTCTGCAAAGATGATCCATGAGTGCAGGTTAGTTCCCATCAGGGAAAATGCCAAAGTCTTGGCTACTTAAAAGTCGCTTTTCTTCTTCCTTCAATGTCCATGCATTCCCTTTTCAGCAGTTACTTCATTATGAAACATCCCAGTGTTTTAGACCTACAAACACTTCAATTAGCCCTTAGGCAACGTCAACCTTTGCAAAACTAAGAATAAAATTGCCAAAGAAACCAACCCCTTACCATTTTATAGTTTTTATTTTTGTTTCTACTTGGCATTAATGGGATTTTAAATGTCACCATAACTCATTTATAACTTCCACCGATTGGCTTAACCTGCTGACACCTGGAATTCACTGTTAAGACTGGATGTTAAAAAGAAACTTTTAAAATGTTATTTTGAAAACTGTAGCTTTAAAAAATGTATTTGACAGTCCCACTTGTGAGTGTATGTCCATAAGAATTGAAATCAGGGTCTCCAAGAGGTTATTTCTGCACCTGTAGTTTGCAGCAGCATATTCAGAACACCCAAGAAGTAGACAAGCAGCCCTGGTGACCACTGATAGATGAATGAACAAAACACAGTATGTGCTATACATATGGGACACCACGCAGCCCTAAAAAAGGAAATTGTTCCCTGCTACTACCTGGATGCACCTGGAGGAATGAAAAAGTTGGTCCCCCACACAAATACTGTATGACTTTACTTATAGGAGGTATCTAAAGTAGTCAAAATTTATTAAAATAGAATGTTGTGTTTACCAAGTGAAGGCAAACAAGAAAGAACAGTTAAATAATTGGAGTTTAAACTGTTCTGTAAGGTAAGAAAAGTTATAGAGATCTGTCTTACAATAAGTATACCCTACTGTACACTTAAAATAGGTAAGAGTAGCCGGGCGTGGTGGCGCACGCTTGTAATCCCCATGCTTGGGAGGCGGAGACAGGAGGATCGCGCAGGTCCGAAGCCAGCCGCGCTCGCTTAAGAGACCCTGTTTCCAAATAAAAATATGAAAACAGGTCTGGGAGTGTAGCCCGGAGGTAGAAGGGCTCCAGAAACCCCAGTACCACCAAAAAAAAAAAAAAAAAAAAAGGTAAGAGTAAATTTTGTGGTGTGGTAGTATTTGTACCATTTTCATAGAGAGACAGGGTGGCACAGATAATTATATTGTATATATAGAATTTACCTCTTTAGTGTAGTTTCTTCTTAAACCACACATCTCTCACAAACTCGGCATCTATTAAACATACCAAGCACTGATCATCCTAAATTAGTGTCATTAGGGAAGAATGATCAGTGTACTGACTGAAAACTAACTATTCTGTCTTGTGTTTTTTCTTTGTGATTATCTGATTTATGTCTGTCTTCTCTGCTAAAGAGAAAGTATGTTCCAGGGCCTAGTCTTGTTAATAATTCTATCTCCAGGGCCTAAGACAGTGCCCAGGAAACAGTTTATAGATGTTTAGTGAATTTATGTATGTGGTAGAGATGCAGGAATATCCAGGTCTATTATCACCAAATTCAAGTAATAGTAAGAGATAATATACCATTAAAGGAGGCAGAATCAACTTTCAAAAAACTAATTTTAATCAAAACAAAAATTGTTGATCATTAACAAGTTTATAAAACAGTGATTTAGTTACATAAATAAATTGATATCAGTGTATCAAATCTTAATTACTTTCAACTTCATGAGCATGTTTACATGGGTGATGAAGTACAACCTTTTTTTTTTCTTTTTACCTATTATAATAAATAAAATGGAGCGCATGAAATAGTTCTTCTAAACAAAAATACCTACAAACATACCTCTAGCATGTTCTCTAATGAAGGAACAAGAGACACTGGACAACTTTTGCACCAAAACATAAAAATTGCTTTAAAAAGCACAAGGTTACAGAACCATCAGCTAAAGAAAAGACACTATATACTGTAACCAAAGTTGGTATTTTAATAATATCATGAACAGTTTGGTAGTTAGATCTCCAGTTTGGTTATTTTAAAGCATTAAGACAAGGCAAGATAGAAGGCTGCTTTCGTTTTGAGTAATTCTAGAGAAAATAAAATATATCTTAAAAAAAAGAAAGAAAACTGAAAAGTAGAACAGTCATACCTACACAACTTTCTGTCCTGCACAAAGTCAAAATACCTATGCAGAATAGATATATAATATATATAATGTTATTTGTGCACAAAGGTTAGCTTATTATTAGCTCACTGCAAAGGCGTAATGTATCATATGTCAATTGTTTTGGAAAACATTTTGCGTTTTGTGTCAAAAGGTATTTCTTTTAAGTTTCCTAGGCTAGGAGGCACGATCTCCAATCCGGCATACTGTATATTCTTAATGCTAAGGCTTGCTGCTCTGGCTGTGTATTTTGTTGTCCTTTATTCTAGTGCCTGTTACAAGCATGTGTGGTGTAGTGGTTGTTGTTGGTGTTGTGTATGTGTCTGTGTGTATACATATATATATGTATACATAAGTTGTATAAATATATATACATATATAATTTCTCCCAAAAGATATCAGCCCAACCATGCAATCCAAAAGGTGGCTCTGCATAGATGCCCAGCATGAAGTTCACCGCCTGAGCCAACCCTGAAGCAAGGCGCACTTTTAGTCCTTCTGATAGGTTTTCTCTCAGTTTTTTTGTTTTTGTTTAAAACCAAGCTACTGCAGCTTCAAGTATTTTGCATTACATAGAATATTTTTTATAAATTAGTTAATGTTATATTTTCAATATTCAGACATATACTATAATATATATACAGTACAATAAATGCTCTCATTCTTTTTTTTAATTTTTCTGGATAAATCCCTGAGAATGTATGTTGACAGTCGCTAAGTTTCCACATGCACGAGCATCGTGTGCCATGCTTCTGGACGGACAGCACTGCAAAGCCACGTGAGTCAGCCTTTCGTTACTATTAGTATTTCATTTTGTTGGTTTGTTTAAATATGCTGAAAATGTAAAGATGAGTTACAAAGGAGTAAAGCTGAATCCATTCGAGGTACTTATCACAGGATGGAGGTGTTTTGTTTGGTTTTTAAAGCCATTTCAATTATTTTTTGAGGCTGTGAACGTATACAGAAAACAGGAGAGCTCTGTGGGCTTTTGCCACTTGACAACATATACTCAGTGTAAACCAAACCTTTTAACCTCTCTCTCATACAAAACCAATCAAAAAAAGAATTAAAAATAAAATAAAAAGGAAAGAAAGAAAAAGGGAAAAACTTAAAAACACACAAACTTTCACAACATGACAATTTAGTCTGCAAACGCAATATAACTATACACATATAATACCGGTGTGGCTCTGTTCTTTAAGTTAAAAAGGATACAAAGGCAGGCTCAAGTAAAAACAAACCATCCCTCCCATCCCCGCCCCCCACCCCATTCATACGAGTTCTATCAACCAAACCTCTCCCGAACCAACATCATCAGTTTCTTTTTGCCTTTGTAGATTTGTTTCAGGTTGTCGATGAACTGTGTAAACTGAATGTGTCCATCGTGCGCCATGAGGAAGGTCTCTCGGGCCTTGCTGAGGAACTCTATAAACTCACTGTAGTGCCGAGGGCTGATGTGTGTGAGTCGTGAGTGCGTTGTGTTGATGTAGGCCCCGATCGTGGCATCCAGCAGCTGCCTCAAGGGAGCTTTGTCCAGTGACATGAGCTTACCAGAGTTCCTCCTTCCATGAAGTCCCACCATGCCGGGAGTGGTCAGAGTGCACCTGCGCAAAATGTCCGACAGTACCGTTGCACACTTGACACTCTTGACCACCAGAGGTATTATAGCTGCAAGCTCGTTTTTGCCAAGGGAGTGGCTGAGCGCACAGGCCCACAGAACGTCGTTAATGGCAGGGTGCGTGTCCTGATTGTAGCTCAGGTTGAGATGGGTCATGGCCAGGGTGGCCAGCTTGTAGGCCCTCATGGGGTACCCGCGGTGCTCCATGTACCGTGCTATCGTGAAGAGCTGTGTGTAGCTCATGCCGGTGGTAGCAGCGTCGAGGACAATTTGGTAGGCCGTCTCAAAAGCTATGTGATCCTTTTCACAAAGGGTTAGCGCAGAGAGGGCGCAGTTCTGAGGGTCCTTCATGGCGCACTGCAAGGCAAGCGTCCGGGCACTGCTGGCCAGCTTTTCCTGTTGGTGGCAGTCCAGATGGAGGCGGACAATGGTGCTGTTGGACATGACGGTAGTTGCGACAATACTTGTGGCCTCAGTGGGAGTGAAGAGCGTAAACCAGCTCTGCATGATGCTGTCCAGGGCATACACACCTGCGAGGAACGCAAACAAGCCTATTACTGACAAGGAGGCTGGCTAGAGATCTCCTTTCCACTTTCATAATCAATGCTTACATTGTTAAGCATCACAAGACAAGATCGAGGCCAGAAAATCCTGTAAGGTGATGTGCCTCGGAGCCACCTTTTAGAATAAGGTTATTATGGATTATTATGCAGTGAAATGCCTGAAAGGAACATGAACTTCCTATAATAAGGAAGTAATCCTCTCGATAGCTGGTATTTGTACTGTGCTGCTTGCCATTTCAGACAATGGCTTTCTGCTAATGAGTGTGAGTTCACTGGGGCCTCCTGTGAGTTGCCCACTATGGAATCTGAGGCAGAAAAATGCCTAAGCAGGGATTTTATGTGGGGTTTCTGTGTGTAAGTTCACAGAATACAAAATTTTAAGATACATGAAAGCAGCAAGAAAACATTACCCATGATAAGTGGGCCTACAGGTCATTCAGATGTTAGAAATGGCTAATACAGCCGGGCGTGGTGGCGCACGCTTGTAATCCCCGCGCTTGGGAGGCAGGAGGATCGCGTAGGTTCGAAGCCAGCCGCGCGCGCAGCTTAGGAGACCCTGTTTCCAAATAAAAAATGTTAAAATAGGTCTGGGAGTGTAGCCCGGAGGTAGAAGGGCTTCCAGGAACCCCAGCACCACCAAAAAAAAAAAAAAAAAAAAAAAAAGAAATGGCTAATACAGACTTAACCACTCTAAAACACAGATGCCACATGCTTCGTCTGTAGGAAAATCCCAGAAGTTCAGAAAGAAAGCAGATGCATATTTTGGTGTAGGGACGGGAGTTGTGTGGCAGTTCTTAAACTCACATTATCTTTATATAGCTTCAGTAATGTATAACTTCAAGACTTTAAATTTTTATAGTGAGACCAAGTTCCCTATTCCCAGATAACCATTTATACATTAATGATAGAAAAATAGTAAGAATGACTTTACATTATCTGTTGTATCAGTATCTAAATACTGACATGGTAGTGTCTTCTCAGCAAGAGATGTGTATCCTTTTCTGATGCAAACAGGAAGAAAGAAAGACAGTTTAACAGACATTTATTTTAAATAGCCACCATTTTGTGTTGGCTTCTTGCTGGGAATGTGAATTTTCCTTAGTACTGATCTACTGCTGCAGAGGCAGATAGTGCACTGACAGCCTCACAAATACCAGCCATGGGCAATCAAGGGGACTTCCGTAAGGCCAGCTACAACTTCTCATCTGAAAGTCTAAACAAACCACATCCAGTGGTTACTTCTATGCTGGATACACAAGATGACGAAGAAAAAACTCAGAGTAATGAACTGGAAAAAGTGTTTATTCACGGATTGATTCCATTTTAAATATGTGGTCGGAGGTCTGCAAATGTGATAATATAGAATATCAACAGTGCAAGAGTGTGTAACTGAAGGTTGGGGTTGAGAGGTGGGTGCTAGAAGGATGCATTTTGCAGGTGCTTTTTAGAAAGGGCCAGAGACTTGGAGAAGTCATAGTAACAGAAGGGAAATATTCTGGGATCTGTAAATGAAGATTCAATCCTACCGTGAGGTACTTGGAAAGCCTTTCCTCCACAGATTACCTACCAACTTCAGTAGCACACGTCACCAGCCACCTCACCATCTCTCGCCGGCGCCAATTTAAGGTTGACAGTGTCATTCGCATAACCTATAAGAACAGGATAACAACATGTTTTGGAAGGCTATCCTGAGACAATGAAAAAAGAAAACAGTTTGTTCCAAGGTATAAACTAGTGGGCAGACTACTGCTACCAGGAGGATGAAAAACATATTGCTTAGAGCAAAGATCTACGTATGTATTTAGATTTGTCCATAGGCCCCTGTTCTACATCTGGAGGGCCCATGGTCCAGAGGTGGCATTCTGGGCAAGTCACCCAATCTCTTTTCTCATCTGAAAAATCAAAGCCTCTTGTCCTCCTGGCTTTAACTTTCCATGGTTTGATTACTGGTGACCCTTGTGAATTTTTTGTGGTACTGGAGATGGAACCCAGGGGCTTTCCACCTCTGGGCTACACCCCAGCCCTATTTTATAATTTATTTGGGAAGAGGGTCTCATTAAGTTGCTGAGAGCCTCACTAAGTAGCTGAGGCTGTCTTTGAACCCATGTGATCCTCCTGTCTCAGCCTCCCAAGTGCTGGAATTACAAGTGTGTGCCATCACGCCCAGCAAGGATTTATTTTTAAAAGGAAGTTTCTGAATTGTCATTGTATGGTTCAAAAGTGATCTATGTGCTATATCTTGTGCAGAATTGCATGCTACAGTAGTAGTAAGTACATTTTCCCAGCATCTGGTTCTTTAAACTTTATTAATGTAATTGCTGTAAAAAACAATCTATGACTAGAAAACTAGACTAATCATCTAATCAAGGCACTCTATTTCCCATACTTTTTAGGTAATTAGGGCATAACAACTCCTTTGCAACAACAAACAAAGCAAATGTTAAGAGAGATCTCATGAGAAAAGTAGAAACAAGCTTTATAGTTTTTTGTTTATACTGTAATCTGTTCAGAAACTATAAATAAGTAAACATCTATCTACATGACTAAACAAAATGTCCTTGGCCTTACATTCTGCTAAAATCTGAAACAGGACTCTCGCTTAACCATCCCTTCTTTACCTCATTTTCTCAGGGTTATAAAAAGAAGCTAGAACTGTCAAATGAAAACATCAATAAAAATTCCAGTCTCCTCTAAAAAACAACCCTCACAAACTAAATAGTATGTATTCTAGGCTTACTTGAGTCTATTGTTAGCAATAACTCTCCATTCATTTGTGGGAGAAACAGTGATTTTAAGGTTGTAATATAGTAAAGAATTTTTTCAGCCTAACAGTCTGGTTCAGCTCAAAGTCATCGCAGCTATGAAATGCAGTACTCTTTTGAAGTCCAATAAATTTGTAATTTGAAGTGTAAAACTCCCTACAAGACAAAAGTAACCCTAAGAGGTACCTTAAATTATCAGTCTTTGGTGCCCCAGGGAAGCACATACCTGCAGGCCCAGTTCCAGAGACACCTTCAACAGAGTGATGTCTGGCAAACTGTCCATAAGAGTTGCTATTTTAAATGCATCTTGGGCAAGCTTGAAGATGTGAGATGAGGAATGAATGTTTTTCTGGATGGATTCTAATACTGTTTCCAGCTTCCGAACATCACCTGCAATGAACAAGGGAAAAACTAAACCAAATAAGATATAAGTGGAGCAAAATAAAGCACACCAAACAATCATGCACACAGAGAGAGGAATAAAGTAGACAAAACAAACTCAAGTTAATTTACCCAACACATTCACAGATGGCACAGACACTACAACTAAGTAAGTGTCCTAGAGTTACTACAAGGTCTATGAATCTCTGCTTCACAGTTAGACCAAGATACGCCTTCAATGACTAAAGACTAAAGACACACACAGCCAGAACCAACAAGATATGGTAAACAGCTCTCCTAAGTTTCTACTTATGTACTTTTGGTGAATAGTTCAAGAACAAAGAAAACAATCAAAATTCTTTATTTGCTTCTAACTTTCAATCATTTACTCTTTTTTTTTTTTGCATAGTAGTTAATCTGAACTCTACTAGCAGCATGTTTAAAGATGTAAGTAAATAAGGAAAATGACAGCTCTAATGAATAGGACCCATTTTGTCTTGTGAACAAACCATGAAGGTAATGTCAAAAGCAAAAGATTCCTTTACAACTTATCTGACATTAATACCACTATTGAAAATTGCTGTTGTTTCTTAAAGATCCTTGAGAGAAAACCAGGCAAACTAAGGAAACAATTATGAGGCTTTGGGTCATTAGAGTACCTTTGGCTGCAGTCAGCATGGTAGATGCCAGCTCACACTGCTGAGATTCAATGTGGCTTAGAGTGAACCAGCGAGGGTATCGGTTTGGAACAACTGATGCAATGTGGTGTGGGCGGGTGAGGTCTCCAGTTGGAGCAGTAGATTCCAATACTAGTAACCTGTAATAAGAAGACAAGGAAGGTGCCTCTAGTTACTACTTGGCCACAGGAACTGGCCTGCAAAAGCCAGAAGCGTGAGTAGGCACTGAAGAAAGTGTCCAGGATCCTGGTTCAAGAAGAGCTGGAACAGCCTACCTCTGCTGTTTGAACACCAAAGTCATCGTTTTCATTGCTAATTACTCAAACTTAAGCGCTTTCCTTTCTTTGTTATCATTCATAAACTTGTAATATTCAGGGAAACTAAGATGTTCAACACTGAAGCACTTTGAAATACAAGTCTTGATGTTTACTTGCTATTTTTATCTTAATCACTTATTAAAACAATAAAAAACAGTAAAATGGATGTTAAGACTGAGATGACAGCAGTCAGGAAATAGTAGGTATGTCAGATAAATAAGCTTAACCTATCAAAATATAAAATGAAAATAAGACAAAAATGATTTCCTTTCCACGCATTCATAATTTCTGCAGAACTAGTTCCTGTGACTTCAATATTTTTTATCAATATAGGGAGAAGAGGAGAGCAACTGAACCAAGTATCTGTCCCTTGACAGATCTGTAAAAATTGTTTTTTTCTGGTATTTAAACTATCTTTGACTAACAAAATGTTGACAAACCATTCTTGAAAACAAAGCACATCTTTCACAATCTCTTCTAAAGTACCAAAGAGACCAATAGAGTAGATACAATCAAAATAATTCCTTTAAATAATCAGAACACTGGCAGGGGCAAAGCTCAGTGAAGGTGGTATGCTTTGCCTAGTGTGCATTGTGTAAGGCTCTGGGTTCAATCCCTAGACACACACACACACACACACACACACACACACACACACACACACTAATTGAAACACTGGATTTAATTCAAGTACACCAATGTCAGGGATTATGGAATAAGAGCTGGAGACCCAGAAGTAGCAGGATCAGAGAGTAGTGCTGAACTGCAGGTCTCAGCCAAGAACAGTAATTGCTCAGATATGCCAAATGGTTCTCCCTCTTTTACTTTTACCTAGGGACAAAGAGAAGTTAGCATTAGAAAAAGTAGCAAGGTAAGCAATTAAGTAATAAGAAATTTGGTAGGGTTGCTGTTTAGTTTTTTTAAAATCTCAAGAGTGTCCCTGCATTCACAGGAAGATCTTGGCAGAGATGCCCCAAGGAAACTAGTCAACATCCCTGGGAAGGTGAGAAAATGAGTGCAGTTACATAAGCCAGAAGCACACAGGAACCTTATGCCACTTTACCCTTAAACTTTCCCAGTGGTAGTAACAACAGCATCTGGTGACATCAGAACAGTAATAGCTTTCCCTTTTAAACAAGAGTAGAGTTCTTAAGATTAGAGTAAATACAAAGCTGAGTATCTGTCTCCATAAGACAACTTCTATTTCAGCTTCCAAAAATGGGACTAGGAATCTACTTATAAAAATGTGCTTTGCCGGGCGTGGTGGCGCACCCTTGTAATCCCCGCGCTTGGGAGGCAGAGACAGGAGGATCGCGCAGGTTTGAAGCCATCCGCGCGTGCTGGCATAGGAGACCCTGTTTCCAAAAAATGTAAAAAATAGGTCTGGGAGTGTAGCAGCTTCCAAAAATGGGACTAGGAATCTACTTATAAAAATGTGCTTTAAGATACAAACCACATGGTATAAGGCAATTTGGTGGAGGACTATTAATTATGTTGGTTATTGACTTATTTTTGGTACTTTATAAACAAGAGAGTACTTACAAGGCTTTTCTAATAAGTTACTGAGATTTCATGTCATCAAGGAAACCATCAAATTAAAGGATGTCAGCCCTAAGATATACTGACACGCAGGTACGCACAGATAAATACACACACACACACACACACACACACACACACACACACACACTCATCCCATCACTGAATAAATACAAGATAGATATAAGCTACCTGGATAAATAGGAGCCACATTCAATACTTTTAAGAACAGAGTAGCTTTGGAGATGGTGGTAATTTGTAGGTGAGGATCTGTTTTGAATCTTTAATTTATAGACATCAACTCTTTGATGAAAAGCTTCTTACAAGATGAAACCATTCTTCAATGTATTCAAGTTCTCAGATTTGCACTATATCCTGTAGTTAACTGTGATTATATCTAATCTGTACTTTCAGTTAGAAACCTAGAAGTGTTCTATTAATTTTTTAAAAAGGGGGAAAGACGCACTTGGGAGGCGGAGACAGGAAGATTGCGCAGGTTCGAAGCAAGCCTCACCTGTTTTAAGAGACCCTGTTTCCAAATAAAATATAAAATATTTTGACTTATTTTTGGTACTTTATAAACAAGAGAGTACTTACAAGGCTTTTCTAATAAGTTACTGAGATTTCATGTCATCAAGGAAACCATCAAATTAAAGGATGTCAGCCCTAAGATATACTGACACGCAGGTACACACAAGGTAGAAGGCCCCTGAGTTCCATTCCCAGTGCAATCAAAATAATAATAATTAATAATAATAATAATAATAATAATAAAAAGGGGAAAAGAGAGAAAGTGGACATTCCCCTTAGGTCCTTAAGTTTAACAGGTTACATACAAAATTTTAAAATATATTAAGTTCATTAAAGAAATATCATGTCCAACAAATTCATGATAAAAACAATAATATTCTGAAATTAACTTTAGAAAGGCATATGAGAATGAGAAGGTGAGTGGCAGAGAACTAACAGTCTATATGTCATTACTGAGAAGGAGGGACTGAGGGGGTGGACGCAGCAGGAGGGAGGCGAGCAGATCCTGGAGGAAGCCTACCAGGCACTCTCTCCATGCCAGAGCCACAGCCCCTCCCTCACCTCTCAGCCTCCAGCTGATCACAAATGTGCCCTGGTGATAAGTAGCCTTACTGTATTATATTGATGGAATGTAGAACTACAACAAGTATGAAGGTCTCCCTCAATTGTTATATTCAGTCAAATATACCTATTATTTATCATGGTTTCCAGTCTTTAATTTTTCAGAACAATTAATTATTCAGGAAGGTTTCAACTATTGTTGTTTTCTGATTAAAATGGCCTGAAACTATATTCTAGTCCCAAATTCTAGCTTCAAGAAAAAAAAAAAAAGAAAGAAAAGAAAAAAGCCACAATGGTCATGAGTATGACAGCATTTAAAGACACAATTCCTCCCCAAACAAAATCAAAATGAGCCAACAAATCACCTCCACCACAACTTAGGAAGCATAGAAAAAAAGTTCTTTTGACTTCTCTGCCACCTGTAAGAAGCATGAGTGAACGTGAAGTCAGCAGGCAGCTGGGGACGGGGTCGCCTCTGCCCAGCTGGGCGTGAATACGTACCGCATCGCTCTCAGTGCAATTTTGTATGCCAATTCAGCATCGTGAGGTAGGAGAGAGGTGAAGAGATACTTGGCAAACGTGTGCATTGGAACACTCTCCCGATGGATTATTTCGCCTAAACCACTATATGGTCCGGCTGTGGGAAGAGAGCATACACATTTTACTATCCTAAAAAAATGAACTAATACTTCTTATAAAGCATACTTAAAATTTTTGTCATAACATACAAGCTAATCTAGTTAAGAATTTAAACTGAAAGTAGGAAGGAATTCTTTTTTTTTTTTTTTGCGGGTTTGGAATAAAATTCTTAGTCAAAAAGATTCTATAGGGCATAGTATCTAGCACATACTTCATGAACAATCTTCCAACTGTCCCATAGCAAAAATGACAGCTGCAGAGTAAGGAAGGGGCAGAGCAGTTAGTTCACAGCACAAGTGCTGGAGTGAAAGGACCCCTGAAGCAGAACCCACACTGAAGCTGAGAAATGTCCTCTCAGTGTGTGATGACTGAGTACACAGATATGCAAATGCCAGGTGACTGCAGCTTAACTATGGAACATGTGCTGGACTGCGCAGTGTCGGACGTGCCAGCTTCCCTGGGAAGGGTGAGAGTTGCAGGAGGGCTGAGTCATGGCACTTAATACAAAGACTGTAGATGCTATATGCTGTTGCTTCCAGTAAGCAGAAATAGATGTTTATTTCCATTAAGTGACTAATAAAAAGAGTTACCTATTTGATACTCACCATAGGCAAAAGAAATAAAGCAAAAATAACTGGAAATCTACTACTTGTTGGGCTCCAGAAGGCCAACTTTAAAAGCATAATTACATTTAGGCTGTCAAAATTCATTTCTTAGTAAATTCTGACAGGCATGGTGGCAGAGCAGACTTCCTCTGTGTGTTCCTCGAGTGCTACTCTAAGAGGGCAACATAGGCTTTTAAAATAAAATTTGAAAGGAAACCACAGTGGTTAGCTCAACCATTCTGTACTTAGATACTCTGAGGTTTAGTTACCGTAAAGTGTTTAATAAATTAGTTTCATGTCCCCTTCGGGTAACATCTGTTTCATAATTTCTAGAATTACGAACCATGACACTACTGCTCAGAGAACATAATACGTTTGTGTTTTCCATGAGAAAAAAAATCAGTCTGGCAAAGAGTTTAGGATGCAAGAAACGCAGTGTAGAAGAAATGGTGAGCAGAGACCCTGGAGTGGGCGTTGGGCAGGACACAATACATTCTAGGTCATTTCAAGGGGAGTTAATTTTAATATAATTATTGGTTGGTGTTCTAATTATTTAATGACCACTTTGAAAAATCATACTGACAACTTACTTTTTCACCTAGACCAAGAAAAAAATTCATTCCTAATTTTTTATTTTACTAAATCCATTCATCTTTTTCTTTTACTTAAGACATTTTAAAGTGTCTGATTTGATATTCTTCAAAAGTTGATTCTTTATACTTGTACCTTTAGATCATATAATAGGCAACATTATTTAAGTCAACTGACCCAGACTAAATGTGCAGGTCTTCCCCAAATTCACAGGTGGAAGCCCCAAACCCTTTTGTGACTATATTTATAGAGACTTTATGAAAGTAATTAAAGTTAAATGAGGTCACAAGAGTGAGGTGCTGATTTAACAGGATTCGTGTCTTTATAAGAAGAGCTATCAGAGTTTGCTCTTCCTCTCTGTTATGGGAGAAGGCAGCTGTCTTTCAGCCTGGAAGAATGCTCTCTTTAGAAGCAGAACTGGCCAGTACCTGTATCATCAACTTCCATGCCTCCAGACTGTGAGAAATAAATTTCTACTATTTAAGCCATCTGGTCTATGGTATTTTGTTACAGCAGCTAGAATTTACTAAAACACTAACTCTCTTTTACTTAAGAACTAATTATAAGCAAGTTTGTAGATTATCCATATTCTTCTTTTCTGCTCTCTTTCCTCTCGATGTTTTCATTTAAACCCACCAAATTATCTTTTAGTAATATTCAGAGAAAATCAGGGTACATAATCAAAATTTGACTAAGACACCTCCCAACAAGGAAAACATTCAGTAAGGTATCACAGAAATATTTGTGGATTTGTAATTAGTGCGATCCCTAAACCCAAGTTTACTGAGTAATAAAAACCTGACATTTGGCACCAAGTTTCCCTAGAGGTGTTTTTTTCTAGTAGATGCAAATAGATTAGCACTCAGCAACAATGCCTGGGTTACTGCTCCCTCCCTTCCAGATACCTAGGCCTGTTAACCAATCGGCACCTGAAATGACAGAGTACAGCTGCCTGGAGCACTTCATGCCGGGGTACTCATCCCACTCATTGAGTGCTGTTTTTTTGGATTTTATGGCAGTGTCCCTTGGCTTCCATTAGACTGTCTCCCATCCTGTCACCACTCTTGGTGGCTCTTGAGTGACCAGGAGAGGAGATGAGAAGGGGGGGGAGTCAACAGTGCTCTTTCTCAGGCACTGTTCTCATAAAATGTTTGAGAGGGTTGCACTAATCAAAGACTAAAAATAAGAAAAAAATCACAAATGATGAACATGGAGATGTATTTAAAAAGGTAAATGATATATTACATTTATCAGTTCTGTAAATCATACCTCCTCTTCCTGAACTTAAATATAATGAAAATCAAAAGCTAGTTAGTATAGCCAGTGACAGGCAACATTAAAAATGTTTTGTGTTTAATAATACTGCTTATGTACCAAAAGGAACTACGTGAAAGAAAAATTAAAAAAAAAACAGTAATTAAATAATTAGAATTATTCTTTAAACTTGCCAAGATGGAGTTTTTAATCTTTACGAAGAGCTTAAAAAGTCAAAATTTGGAATTTTTGTCACAATAAAACACACTATTAACAAGGATTACTTTAAGAACATTTAACCTTTAACAACATTTCTAAGATACACAAATATATAATATAGTTGAAGAAAATATTATCTTTCAAATGCATCTTGAGCTCTGGACAAATAAAAGAAGTTTTAAATGTTATTTTCTCTAAAACATTTCCCCACAAGTAACAGTTTGAGATACGAAATGAAGACACCACACTTTATCAGCCTGTCAATCAAAAAAAAAAAAATAGCAACACACTGGGCTTGTTAAAGGGCACCAATTTTTATCAGTTACCTTCTAAGTTTGCACAAAGATTAGCATACTATACTGATTACATTTACTTATTGAGAAAAAATATTTGAAAAAATTGGGTTAGGCCCTTTAAATTGTGTTCTTATCAAAAGAAGAAAACTGAACTTTGCATTAAAGATTCTATGAAACTTTTTCCTTGGTGAGTGTATGCCTATGAATCCTATGAAATAACTAAAGCTGTGGAAATTCACTATTACGTTTGGTTCTTTGTCAGCATGTGCATATGACATACTAAAAACACAAACATCATGTAATAACCAATAATTTGCAGGAATGCCAATCAATTTCCACTTTATTATTTAACTGATAAAAACAAACAGAATAAAGCTACCAGCCATAACTCACTAAATACTGAAACTGCACTCACCTCAGGAATTACAGTCTAATAAAAACAGTCCTTTGAAGCCAGGTGTGGTGGCAATCCCAGTACTTAGGAGGCTAAGACAGGAGGACTGTAGCTTTGAGGACAGTCTCATAGCAAGTAGTGAGATTCTCAACCTAGTGAGACCTTGTTTTAAAATAAAAAATAAAATATAGGACTAGGGGTGTAGCTCCAAGGGAGAATGTCTCTGGGTTCAATTCCTACTACCACAAAAACAAAAACAAAACAAAAAACCAGCCCTTTACAAAGTTGCTGGCATTAAATGTGCCTGACTCCTAACAGGTTACCTAATGAGACACCTAAATCACATGATGCAGATCTAGACATCTGCACTTTTTTGTTCTGTGATGCTGCTTTTAGATAAACTGATTCTGACCAACTCCATGATCACATCAGCCAGGGTTACCACCATATGGAGTGCATTCAGACAGTACTCTCAGCACAAGAAAGATGAACACCTAAACCAAACTGGCTAAAGGAGCGGAAATGTCTTTGTCAAGCTACCTTCTAATAGGAAGACTGCTTGCTTGCGAAAAATTTTCACCAGTGTGTCATCCAATTCAATTTCCTGAAGCTTAGAAATGAGCTGCTCTTCATTCCGACAGACTTTCTCTTGTGTGTACAGCCCATCAGGCATGATACGCTGCTGCCCCAGGCCTATCAAGGCTACTTCCACAGCCAGTGTTAAATAGGATTCCCCTTCTTCTAAGAATTTGTGTGCAGGTAGATGCTGGTACTCCAGAGACTTGCACTGTCCCATATTTTCTGCAAAATGCCATAAAAGAAATCAGAGTTAACTACTTTTGAAGGTCCTTTGATAGGTACAAATATTTATTCTACCCAGTACTAGTAATTGCTGACTTAATTCTGAGAAAACCAGAAATCATGTTTTTGGGTTAGGGAGCATAGCTTTCCAATATCTTTTTTAAAGTCACCATGAATGATCCAATGTGTATGTTTTGGAGATGGAATATTAAACGTATTTTTCTCCCATTGAAAATGAGTCACCAAAGAAAACTAAGTCTAAACAGGTATGATCCTAAGACTCCTTATAAGTGAAAAGAGACTTTAATAAAATACTAGTAAAATTACACAATGACTACAATAACAATTTCAAAGATTGACATTTTTTAAAAGTTTCCATACTTTAATTACAATGTTGAAATTTATAGTGAAAATAGCAGAGAATATATGTAACTCAATTTCAAGGTCATTTTCATTATCCAAGAGTTTCTGTTGTCACCAGAGGAATGATTCTTTGAGTATTCTCTTGTCTCTGTAAAGGCGCATCTATTAGAAATTATAACAAACTTCAATCATCCAACTCCCAATGAAAGTAGACTCAGAGTCATACCTTTCGCCCTCCTGACAAGTCTTTGGATCACCCTAATCTATGAAGACAACCGCCCCAGGGGAAATTATGAAAGGCAAGATAATTAGCCTTCTGAGTTCACTAGCCATGGGAACAGGGACGATGGGACAACCCTGCTCCCTTCCTTACCTTGGCCCACTGCCCTCGGGCATTCCTTTGAGGGATGATTCTTAGTGCTCAAGGGGATAAAGAGAAATCTCCAAATACTACTTTAAAGGAAAGTGTGTTATTAAACAGTTTAGAATAGCATTTAATTCTCCCCCCTTAAAGTAGGTTTCAAATACTTAATCCTTTTAATGTAAAGACAAATTTAAAAAGCAACTAAATTTCCTAGTTCTAAATGCTGTGGTGGCTATTCTTATTTCTTGTTGTTGTTGTCTTTATGTTGAAAATAGTCACCAATGCAGATAAATACATAGATGTGGAACCACTGGTCCTAAAAGAAAAAATGTTTTTAGGGTTCTTGGCACATGTTGCCAGCTGCTTACTCTGAGACCTATCACAGCTTGTGGAAGCCTGCCACAGAGCACGCGTGCCCATGCCCCTGCTCTAGACACAGATTCTGTAACTATTCGGCTTCCTAAAGCATACATCAAGACAGGCAAACACTAATGACACTCAGTGTTTAGAAAAATAATAATTAAAAAATAAAACATCAAAGGCTTTACCTGTGAAGTCTGAGAACCCAGAGAAGTTTTCATCATTCGTGTGGCAGGCTTCCATAAGGCTACTGAAGAGAGTGCCCACAGGGTCTAGGGGGTGTCCAACCCAGCCTTCCAGGTTGGTTATTGAGGTTATGCTCTTATGGGGTAGCTCTGTATAAGAAAAGAGAATTGAGAGGAAGGGATTAAAAAAGAGATAACAGGAGGAAGGTAGGGTAAAGAAGCCTTACTATTTATGGGAGCATGCCAACAAATTAGCACTGAATTCTGATGAAAATTCCCCTTTAATTAAAAAATCAGTCAAAAGGTACCATAATCCGAACTTGTGAACTATTCTGATTTCTAAAGGCTCACATGTAAATGAATATAAATGATACTAAATTCTAGGATAGTCCCCAAATACCTGTTCAACTAATGTGTCCAGTATACTCAGCTAACTTTACTCCTCACACTATTAAGCCATGTTGAATGGGGGCAAATGAATTCCAAACTTCTTTGTGAGAAGCCATAGAAGCTATTCCTACTTTCTTAGAAATGGCATGGAAAGAATAAAGAAGACCTCTGAAATCAACAACTGGATAGCTCTAAAAGTGTGTCAAGCAGCTCTCTCGAGGACTCAGTACTCACCGCGTCATATAACTGAGGACTCGAGGGAAACTACGGCCTTCCTTGGTCTTGGACTCCTTGTAAACATCACTAAGTGACCCCCCCCCTTAACTTTACAGAAGATTTCCTCACTGTGTACCTATAGGCTGTTTAACAGAACCACTGGCATAAAGGTGAAAATAGCAGACAATAACACATACTTGGAGAGAACATTCATTTTCTTCACAGAGTATTATCAGCACTGTGTTATTTAACACAGTTAATACAGTTAAATAACACAGTTAAATAACACAGTGCTGAGAAAATACTGCAAATGTTTTAATATATATTTCATTGTTATAAAATATTACTTATATATTACATATAAGTAATATTTATTTATATATATTATTTATATATAATATATATTATATATATTTCATTGTTATAAAATATTACTTATCTGTATAAGTAGGAGTAGCTCCTTCTTGAAGAAAAAAATATAATAAAATCTACGTAGAAGAAAAAAATGTATACAAGAAAAAAGTTGACTTATAAGTAGCCAAAAAGCCCTGTCATGAATTCAATATTCTTTCAGAAGTCTTCTGGCTTTGAACTGTTAACTATCAGTATATAAAATGAAAAACAACTTGGCACAATGGTTAAACTTTATATAAGTTGGGCCCTAGGTTCTTTGCAAAGGTCTTGCCCCTTTGGCTTCTTTCACTATTTTTCATATACATAACCAGGATGAAAAGAGGAACAAGAGCATTACACTCTTGGGAATGGTCAAGTATGAATGGAGGGGGAGCATGTGTACGGTTAAGAGTAGGATTGTGCTTATAGAAGCACATTTACTGTCAAGTGATGAAAACTAAGGATATAAACAAGTTTTTATTTTCAGAACCAAGAAGCTAACACAAATCATGCCAAAAAGTATTGTCAATATTGATACTAAGACACTGCCTATACTAATTTTGGTCCATTAACAAGTAACTGTTATGGCACTTTGAACTTAACAGCTACAAAGAACCTGTTCTTTAAATATGAACAAGCAATAAAAACAAAAGCAAAGGATGATATACATATAATATGCATACGATATACAATGATATACAATTATTACTAGAAATACATATATTTTACTAGGAATATATGTATATTCCTAGTAAAAATAATAGCCTGAAATAAAAGTTTTCATTTTAGAATAAAAGAAAAATAGGTCTAGCCAGGCGTGGTGGCGCACGCTTGTAATCCTGCACTTGGGAGGCAGAGACAGGAGGATCGCACAGGTTCGAAGCTAGCCCCGCGCGCTGGCTTAGGAGACCCTGTTTCCAAATAAAAATGTAAAAATAGGTCTGGGAGTGTAGCCCGCAGGTAGAAGGGCTTCCAGGAACCCCAGTACCACCCCCCCCCAAAAAAAGAAGAAAAAAGAAAAAAAGGTCTAAAAATGGCCTAGATACTATAGTATTGTAATAAAAGATAATCAAGTCTAACCTAGCATGACTTTTAACTTAACTAAATTAACATTTTTATATATTGTATTCCTTAGATATTGCGACATTTTCACTGAACAAACTTTTAAAAACCAAGTTTTAGTAAAATTTGTAATGCACTTTAAAAAAATCAGATGATTATCATGCGCTAGTTCTTTTGCACCATCAAAAGTGCTGTACTTTACTAACAACAACAACAACAAAAATATGTGTGGTCATTAAACAGGTAAAAATATCCAAAGCCATGAGTGACTACAGTGGCAAACTAAAAAAGAGCATGATGTTTTCCATGACAAGATTAGCAAAGTCCTAGTGAAGGATACATTGTGTTAGTCAAATAGTGTTTATTGTCTGTGTTATGCACATTTTTAAAGAAATGGTAATAAAATGCCCATGTTTATAGCAGCACAATAGTCAAATTATGGAATCAACAGATGAATTAATAAAAATGCTATATACATATAAAAAAGCCATAAAGAAGAACAAAACTATGTTGTTTGCAGGAAAATAGATGGAACTAAAGAATATTATAAGCAAAGCCAGCCAGTAACAGAAAGTCAAGGGTTATATGTTTTTCCTCACATGTAAAATTAGAAAACAGGAAAGAGAGAGGACTTTTGATAAATGTGGAGAGAGACCAAGAGAATAGTGGAGGGGACTGGGGAAAGGGGAGTGAAGAGAAAAGGAGGACTGAAAAAGAAAACAGTTCAAATAATACTAAGTCCATATATGAAGGCATCACTACTAATCTCACTCATATGTATGGGGCGGGAGGAGGGTAGAGGGGACAGATGCAGAAGGAAACACACCAAGTGCTGTATGCATGTATCACTTTGAACCTCACTCACTATGATGTAAAATTACAATGTGCCAATAAAAATATTAAAAATGTTCTTTCAACATTCAACCAAAAGAAAAGAATAAAATTTCTTACAGATCAGCTATAAAATATTTTTCAAAGAGTGGTGAGTAAAGCCATTTCTATGGCTTGTTTGCTTGCTTGCTTGCTTGCTTGCTTGCTTTATTTATTTACTTACTTACTTACTTACTTACTTTTGGTACTGGGCATGGAACCCAACAGCTTTCTACCTCCGGGCTACACTCTCAGACCTATATTATACTTTATTTGAAACAAGGTCTCACTAAGTTGCTGAGAGCCTCACTAAGTAGCTGAGGCTGGCTTCAAACCTCCTGTCTCAGCCTCTCAAGTACTGGGATTACAAGCGTGCACCAGCACGCCCCGCTCATTTCTATGGCTTTAGTTTTAAAAGCCATCTCTCACAGAAGAACACAAAACCTAGTGATGTCATCACCAAGAATCCTATTCCAATGGAAAAATACTCCTTCACACTTACCTTTTTTTTGAGTCCGGAACATTTCCAACTGTTTCTGTTGCTGCCGTCTTAAGGTGTTGACAATAGCTATTGCTAGTCTCAGTGCTTCTCTGGGGTACCCATGAGAACGTAATGCATCTACTCTTGCACAGGCTGTAGGAACATGTTCTAAAAACAGAAAGCCAAAGGGGTAAAGTTGCCATTGTCTGTAAACACAAGATTTAACAGTAAGATGCTTCTCTCAAAAATATTATTAAAGATACAAGAAACCACTTCTGAACTTGGATTTGAATGAAAAACTCAGCTCCTATTGCCAAGCATTCACCCATTTCCCACTGAATCCCTCAACTCTCCACCTCCCGCTCTAATAATGCTATAGGAACTCAACAAAGAAGTAAGTCATAAAAATGTCTTTCCGGTTTGGCCACTTACCATGCCAGAGGGGCCACCCGCGGGAGTCAAAGAGGGAGTTTTCAGTGTCGTCATGGTAACAGTAGTTGGTGTACAGGTCACTGCTGATAATGTGCTGCAAATGGCTATCCTGCCAGTGGAGATCGCATGCCTCGATGGCTCGTGTGAACACTGTCCGATGTGGCCTATTCGATGAATCTGTTTTTTCCACAATTCAGAAAGCCGTGTCAGCTATTGTTCACATGTGAATAAATCAGTCATACCATTCTGTGGTCAGATGTTCATGAACACACCCACACACATTGTCTTGCACCCCCTAAGCAGAAGGGTGAAGGGTGAATATTCTCATATCCTAAGTACTAGGAGACAAGTCAGCCCAAAGAGCCGCCATTCACTCACTTGCTTTATCAAACACAAACATTCTGCAGCCATTAAAGCTAAGGTTAAAGGCATCCTGCAAAAAAAAATTGTCAAGTCTAGTTTCCATGCCAAATACACTCAAAAGAGGCACTCGGCACAAAAATCACATGAAAACTCACTGCTCCCCACTTCTGAGGTGCTGTGGTGGGCTGCCCCTGATGGGATCAACAGCTCTCACAAACACTATGCAAGAGATGTGACACCAGCCATGGAACCTTTCAGGAAGATGCAGTCAGCCTTTAAAAATATGCATAAGGGTTGTGCTTTTGGTTGTATTTTTTAACTATATTGTGCGGTTTTGCACAATTAAAACTATTATGCTTCTTGGGATATAATGATGAAATGCCACTTTATATCCCAAAGGGCATAAATGCATATATTTAACATTTCACAAAGCCACACAACATAGCTACAAAACAAACCAGCGCACTTACCTTGCCCCTACAGGCTGCCTCCTGACTCCTGGACAGGTTCCATGACTGGTGTGATGTCCCAGCATAGTGTATGCCGGGGCATCACAAAAGAGCAGAAGCATACACTCCGAAGAGGGTTCAAGTGTCAGGACCTGACGGAGAAAAGAAATGTTTGGGGAATAAAGGACATTCTCACCTCAGCTCCTGGGATTATTCAACTCCTACAGATTCTACCTGCTCTCCCAACCCATTCCAAACTTACCTTCAACTATTTACAGACCTTGGCAAGCCTCAACTGAAAATCAAGGTAATTTAATTGTGATCTAACTTAGTTCAAGTACAACCCCTCACTGTTCTGAGACTCAACTAAATGAGAAGCAAGAAGTGTATCTTCCTTATGATAAGGTTTCAACTTCCTATACCTGCACCTTTGGCTAATCAGACATAAGGAAAAGTACAAAAATCAAAGACCAACGGAGCTGATAAGAGGAGACTGGAGAACTCATCTAGGCCAGCTTTTTTATTCTACTGGCGGAACTGAGGGTGAGAGGAGGAAAGTGACTTTCTAATATCACACAGCCAGGCAGTGGCAGTCAGGATCAAAACAGATAGCCTTACTAGAAATTCATCTAATCCAACTGTTCAGAGAGGCCTTGACAGTCTTTAATAGAAACAGTATGTCAGCTTGATCTCGGGTCATCTTAGATATCCGTATCTTAATGGCATATATCAAAACACATGGATATGTTTTTTAGCAGCACAATTTACAATAGCTAAATTATGGAACCAACCTAGGTATCTGTCAACAAATGAATGCATGACAAAGATGCAATATATATACACAATCGAGTTTTACTAAGCTATAAACAACAGAAACTATGTAATTTGTAAGAAAATGGATTGAACTAGAGAATACTATGCTAAGTGAGATCAGCCAGTCTCAGAAAACCAAGGATCAAATATTTTCTCTCATATGGAAGCTAGCGAGAAAACAAAACAAAAGGGACTTTAGATAATCAAGGAGAAAGACCCACAGAATAGTAGGAAGGGATAGGGGAAAAGGGGAGGGGGGACTGATTAAAGAACAGTTTAAATTATGCTATGTCCATAATATGCCCATGATATCAATGCCAATCTATCTGTATGGAGATGGGTGGGTACTGTAGTGGGACATGAAGGGAAACACACTAAGACTTGTGTGCATATTTTTAGTATGACTTTCAACCCCACTATGATACATTATTATTATGTACCAATTAAGGTATAAAAAACAAATAAAAATGGAAAAACACATGTATGACAGATAATATAAGAAGCACAAACAATGATGCATCTGTGATGGCCCCTGTCTAGATTCTTGCTAGAAGAGGAGAGACATATACAATGCAAAATGGGAAAAGTTGGGCCCACATTTAATTGTCTTTTAAACCTATTAGGGCTTTTTGCTGAGCGGAATAAATATGCCCATACCCAGAAAGATACTGGTTCCATGACCTCTCACTGTCAATCAACCAAACCAAGTCTCATGTAAATATTTTAAAGTAGGTTTGTCATTTTAGTTATTCTGTTTAGCTCAAATCACAAAAATATAACTTAAAGTTAAGAAGAGATTTTAAAACAGCAACTTAGTAATACGCTTGCATTAAAATAACAAGAGCTCTACCGGTTAAGGTAGTTTACTGTGTGTGGTACTACCAATAAAAGCAAGCTGTTAGGTCTGATGTCATTAAAAATAATAAAAATGGAATTATTCATGTTTATATGTGACTGGAAAAATATAAAGAAGACATAATGAACATTTAATATTGGTTAGCTATAATTGATCAATAAAACAAATGGCAACAAAAAGGCTAAATTATCATTAAAAATTTAAATGAAAACAAAGGCTATAGAGTCCTGTCATAACACAGACAACACATAAAAATTGATTACATATATTGAGATTAAAAAGATGTACAACTAAAAATCTAGTTTGATTAGGTATCAAAATTATGGTCTTTTAAAAATCTTGGATGTCTATAGTTATTAATTATTACAGTTAGGACTGAAAAAAGAGAAACAGACTATCTTCACCAAATTTTCTGAATGATAAATGAGTAAGAATTTTTAAGTACAGAATATGCAACGATAAACAGAAAATTTAGGAAAGCAAAACAGGAAAATTCTTAGTTTATTTTACAAAAAATTAAAAGATATTAGATATTGTTCTGGCATAGTCTTAAGAATAATTCTATAACAATTCAGTTTAATGTGTAAATGCATGGAATCCTATTCTAGTCTTTGCCATGTGCACACTCAGTCCAGCTGCAATTGCCTGGCTGGCTACCACTGCCTCTCCCCTAGAAAGGAGAGCTCTGCGAAGGCACTGCAGATATGAGCCCAAGAGCCCTTCTGAAGGGATGTCTCTGTGACAGCCCATCAGGATGTACTCTGCTACGAGCATGTGCACCGTTGCTATTAGGCACAGCAGCTATAAATCCAGCATCTAGAAACTAAGACCTGACTTTATCCTGCCTAGACCATACTCTAGAGAAATGGAGTATGGTACATGGAGTCTGCATCACTTTCAAGCAGCTTTCTAAGGCCCATGAAATATTAGTGTTTAACCTACCGTACCATAATAAACGGAGAGTTAAGGTAGAAATATATAGTAGAAATATTCACCTCCCCTAAAAGAGGAAGTGAAAAAGACAAGCCTCCAAATACAAAAAACAAGAGGGGATTAAAGATTGCCTATGTAGATGCCAGCATATTCTTTCCCAGTAACTGAAAAAAAAAAATGATACAAAACCAAACAAAAATTTGAACATCTAGAAAAAGCTGGGGTCCTATGGGTACCTTTATTTTCCTTGAAGTTATGAAATAAAAATCATGAGCAATGAAGATAGCATGTGTTTCAAATACTGAATTCAAGGCAAATATCCCTATACAAAGCAGAGCTCTGTAATTATCTTTCCCAAGTCCTAAACCTTCTTTTTGAATGAAAAAGTCCCTATGTAGTAGTACACGTCATTTCCTTTCTCTGTGACACTGAAAACAGTACCACATTCGAACTCAACACATTGCTCAACTCTTTTCCCCCTAGTAGTACCAGCTCCTTATGTGGCTAGCACATAGAGAAGTTATGACACTAGATCTTTCTCATGTCATTTGATTTCTTTCTCACTTTCTTGCTTGACTTTAAAGTCTTTTAGATGTTCTAAAAAAGAAGTACAAATTGTCCAAAAATGATGGTATGAATGAATGAATGAAATCCTTATTTACAAGTTAGTAAATTTGGTTACAAATTTGGTTCAGAAAGAGAACAGAAAATAATCCTGCAGCAGCTGGAGGAAAATGAAGTCAAGGAAGAATTTTTAAAGATAGGAAGGACTGGAGCCGAAGGGGGAAATCCGAAAGAGAGGGAAAGATGCTGAAAAACCAGGTTAGAAATGAGAGACAGAGGTTCTTCTGGAAATGTCCAGGGACATTTTTGAATGTCTCAGAGACTGGAGGGCACTATTAGCCTATTGTAGGTGGGAACAAGAATTCTAGACAATTCTCAATAAAGAATTTCCCCAGGCCAAATGACAAAAGTATCCTAGAACCCTAAGTCCAGTCATAAATGTTTTCTTCCTGTTTTCTAGAACTAAGAATTGTTAACTTACTACACAGTACCTCAGATATAAATTGGCAAACAAAGATAAAAGCATATAGCTCCTCTAGTCTCTCAATATTTTATTTTACAAAGCAATATAGTACCACCCAGCTCCATCATTTTTTCTTTTCTTATTAGTGCATTATAGTCATATATCTTAATGGGGTACAAGATGGTGGAGGCACATGCACACATCACTCATTTAGCCCTCCCTTCTTCTTGCTCATGTTTGATTCGGATATGTTTGTGAATGTACATCATGTACATTAGGAAACTTTTAATTAAAAAATTCAAATGGAAAATTAATGCACTGTTTTAACACATAATACATAAAAGTATTGCATTTATCTGCATTCTGAGAATCTTTTAAAAATATACAAGGGTCTCAGGTAAAATTAAAATACATACACACATTCATAATCAAAATATATTAAGTCCTTTAGTTACAGTAAGTTCTAAAATGGGTAAGGTCATTTTAAAGTTACCATTATGAAGACATATGCCCAATGAAAATGTAGACAGAACTTTAATGTGGGCTCACCTTGGTTGGCATTTGCACCCTGAGGCAGAGCATTAGTTAGGTTGGGTAATTCACTGCCATGAGTTCCATCTTCCCATGGGCAAACATCAACACTGTTCCACTTTTTCAGCTGTTTTAGCCAACTGGCTTTCTGCTCCAACTTGCAGTGGGGATTTAAAACTATACACATCCATAGAGCACCTAATTGAAGGTGGAGAAAAAGGTAAATTTTAAAAAATTATAGAAAAGTTTCCAATCCTAACAATAAAAGATAAAGATAAATTTCAAACCACTTCAAGGTAGATGGAAGTCTGCCATTTTTAAAACTCAATTCTCCTAATATAAGTCACAAATCTAATACAGAAACAGATCCCAAATTTGAACCAAAGATCCAAATATTGTTACATGTAAAGAAGAAACAGTTTCACAAGTGCTAACCGAAATCACCTTTCTACTTGTGAAACATTTTTAGATTAAAAAAGCCAGTAACATACAGAACTCAAAGGTTCAATTTATAAACATATTCTAGACATGGATGCTACAATATACCATTCCAAATGGTTTTGCACAAAAATTAAATTTACTTTCTAAGATTATTTTACAACTAAATAATAAGAGCATACAATGAATAGAAATAATTTCTAATATGCATATATGTATATGTAGATATATACATATGTATATATATATACAAACATCCATTCATGTCTATCACTATAGTACAAAAAGCTCTGGGTAAAAAAGGTCAGTAAAATCGATCTTTTAAAAATAAAATTCACTTATCTGGGTGTGATGCCACATACCTATAATGCCATTAGTTGGGAGGCTAAGATAGGAGGCTCACAGGTTCAAGGCCAGCCTCAGCAACTTAGTAAGGCCCTGTTTCAAAAATAAAATAGGCTTGAGGTATAGTTCAGAGGTAGAATGTCCTTAGGTTCATCCTTAGTACCATCACACACACACAAAAATCACTTAAATGTTATTAAAATTTCAAAGGAAAAGCAATGATTAATTAATAAAGTTAGAAAGGAATAACTCACAATTTCAGTGGTTAAGATGCCAATAAATTTATTATTTTCTACATTCTTGAAAGAGGTAATTCAAGTAAACATTTCACAAACTTTTAAAGTTTAAGTTTTAACTTCATTAATTTCAAAACAAGATGAGCAGTATATTCACAGCACTTTTTCTTTAAAAAGGTATCTGTGCATGTCTCTGTGTTTTAATTAGTTGATATAGCTAAGTGATTAATAATAAAGGTAGGAATGATTGCTGTTTATGTGTCTTTTTCAGTGTGTCCAAGAGTTGCTTCACATTTTTTTGAATTTAGAGCATTTGGTGTTTTAAATATCAAATAAATTTTACCAACATAAAATAAGCATATAAACATAACATAAAATAGCCACAGCCTATCTAAGCTAGAGTTATTTATAAGTAACATTTTTATATCTTTAAATGACAATTATATGGGTGTGATTTCCCATTACTTTGTCTCCTGTTTTGACATTATATTAACCCCATGTAGAAAATATTAGAAAGGGCTCATGTAAAAAACAAAAACAACAAAACAAAACAAAAAACTCAAGATAAAGTTCATGTCTGGAGTGAGGACTAGGAAAAGGAGCCTCCAACTCTCAAGTCCTGGGCACATCTCATGAGCACAGGACAGAGCCATGGCTTTACAGCTACCCCTCTGAAAACCAGAAGACATTAGTGCCACCACCCAAAGACAGCGGAAAAATTTATGGTCTGAGTCTATTTTGGTTGATTGCTGTTTTTTTGTTGTTGTTTTGTTTTGTTTTTTTTAGAAAGGTCTTATTCTCCAGAGGATTTTAATAAAAGCCAGACTCTCACAAACATAATATCACAGAATCTAAAATTACTTGGCTTCTAAAGAAAATGCAACCAATTCTCAAGGGAAAAAAACAAGTCAACAGATACCAAGCAAGATGAACAAGATGTTAGAATTATCCAAATTCATAGGGGCAAACTATGTTCCATGAAATGAAGGTAAAAGCTATTAAAAATGTTATGAAGAGAATTCTCAGAAGTAAAATATAAATTACAAAATAAGAACTAAAAAGAAGTTATAGAGGTAAAAATACATAAAATAAAAAATTTACTGAGTGGGATGAAAAGCAGAACGAAGAGGGAAAAGTTAAGTGAACTTGAAGATAGAAATTACCTCCTCTGAAGAAAAAGCCAGACAAAACTGATTAGAGCCTTAAAGACAGGTAGGAAAATATCAAAATATTAACATTTGTCACTGGATTCCCAGATGATGATGAGAAACAGAAAATTTTGGTAGGAATAATAACTGAAAATTTCTCAAATTTGAAGAATAATAAACTAACAGATCCAAGAAGTTTAGCCAACTTCAGAAAAGACAAACTCAAAAAAGACTATGCCTAAACAAACCATAATCAAGTCACTGGAAAGTAAAGATAATGAAAAAAAGGAAGGAAACAAAGAAAAACAAAATAACACATATAGAAGAAAAATTACTTAGATAATTACACATTTCTCATTTAACACCAGGACAAAATACAATGGGACAGTACTTTAAAGTGCTAAAAAAAAACCAGAAGTGTCAACCCAGAATGTATAACCAGAAAAAGGATCATTCAAGAATCATGGTAAAATATCGACATTCTCAGATCAGGGAAATTTTACAGTATATGTTGCTAAAAGACTCATTCTAGAAGAAGGGCTCAAGGAGGTTCTTCAGACTACAGAGAACTTAACAGTTTCAGGAATAAGGAAGAACAACAGAAATGATACATGTCTGAAGAAGTTCTTTAAAATTGAGTATGACCAATAAAAAAGAAAAATTTAAACATTGCTATGTGAAATTTTAAATGCATGGACATAGAATATGCTTAACTATAATAACATAAAACAAGGAGAGAAAAGTGATCCAGATGACTTCTTTGAGTCTACATTCCACTTAACATGACAAATATTAACTCAAAATAGACCGTTAAAGCTGGATGTGTTTAAGCTGGATTCTGTGGCACAAATCTGTAACCCTAGTACTTGGGAGGCTGAGACAGTAGAATCCCAAGTTCGAGGCCAGTCTCAGCAATTCAATGAAACCCTGTTTCAAAATAAAAAAGGGCTGCTGGTATAACATGGAGGTAGGGCTCAATCCTCATAAGGGGGGGAGGGGAGCCTAATTGTGTTTACTATAAACTATCAATAGGGGAAGATTCTAGGAAGTACAAACACAAGTAAAATTAAACTAAAATGAAATATTTTAAAAAGATTGAAACAATCCAAAAGAAGGCCACAGGGGGGGGGGCAGAGGAACAGAAACAGATGCAATAAATAGAAAACAAAAATTTAGATCTAAATTCAACCACATCAGTTGGGCATGATGGCATACATTTGTAATCCCAGTACCTGGTAGGAGAATCACAGGTTCCTAGCCAGCCTCATCAATTTAGTGAGGCCCTCTGCAACTTAGTGAGACCCTGTATAAAAAAAAAAAAAGGATGGTGTGTAGCTCAGAGGTAGAATGCCCCTGGGTTCAATATTCAGCACCAAAAAAATAAAAAAAATAAAAACATTAATGATTTTACAAAATACACATGGTCTAAGCATACCAGTTGAAAGAGTCAAATCAAATTAAAACCCAAGTACCAACTCTATGTTGTGTATAAGAAACCCACTAAAAATATAATGACAAACTAAATTTAAAAAAGATATACCACAAAAATACTATCAAAACAAACTGGAGTTAGTAGGCATGATGACACACACCTGTAATCCCAGTACTTGGGAGAATGAGACAGGAGAATAGTTCATCAAAGCCAGCCTCAACAATTCAGAGAGGCTTGCATCAATTTAGTGAGACCCTGTTTCCAAATAAAAAATAAAGTAGGGCTGCAGGTATATCTTGGAGGTAGCATGCTCCTGCATTCAATCACCAGCATCATAAGAGATAAATAAATAAAATAAACAGCAGTGGCTACATTAATAGCCAACAAATTGGACAAGTGGGTATTATAAAATGATAAGTTTTCCAAAAATATATAACAATCCTAAATTAATACGCTGCAATCAATAAGACTTCAAAATACATGAAGCAAAACCCAATAAAGCTGAGGGGGAAAAAATGAGACAAATCTACAGCTCTATTGGGAGACGTCCACACCCCCACCCTTGGTAGTTACTCCATCAGTACGGAGTCAGCACACAATCAGTGGACGCTCTAATTAACCAACTACACAGAACTGACATTTACAGGCCACTCCACCTAACACTAGCTGAAACAAACATACACACAAACAAAAACTCATTCTTTTAAAATACATAATCACCAGGAGACCTCATATTCTGGGCCTTAAAACAAATTTTGACAAATTTGTAAGAACTAAAATCACATAAATTAATTCTCTTGAATAACAGAATTAACTCAGAAATCAGTTAATTGGAAGGTTTAGAAAATCCCAACTATCTGGAAACTAAACAACACACTTCAAGACAAGTCAAATCCAGTTACAATAGAAATAACATATTTTGTACTAATTGAAAATATAATTTGTGGTATATACAGTTATAGGAAGGATTTTAGAGAAAAATTTATAGCATTAAATGCTTAAAATAATCTAAACATTCACTTAAAAAAAAAAAACAAGAAACTAAAGGCAAAAAAAAAAAAAAAGCAAAAGAAAGGAAATAACCAAAATCAATGAGACCAAAAACAGGGGAGAAAAATTAATGAAACTACAAGATGCTTCCTTTAAAAAAGATCATAATATCAATAAAGTTAATCAGGCTGACTTAGAGAAGTCATACTACCAGTTATTAGGAATAAAAGAGGCTATATCATTACAGATACTAGAGGTATTACAAAGTTTATAATATAATTATCCATACATTTTAAAGTATTACAAAGCTCATAAGGAAATGCTATAAATAACATTATTCCCATAAATTCTACAATTATATAAAATAGAAAATTTTTTTCTGTAAATCACAAACTACCAAAGGTCACTTGAGAAATAATGATCTGAATAAAAATATATTTACTAAAGAAATTAAGTTTGAATTTTCAAATCTCTATAATGTCCAGATATTCTCTTGGAAAAGTCTACCAAATACTTAAGAAAAAATATTATTAATCCCACACAGTAGTTTCCAGAATACAGAAGAAGAGGGAAGGATTCCCATCTTATTTTATGAGGCCAGCATTATTTATTTATTTTTTTTTTGGTGGTACTGGGGTTCCTGGAAGCCCTTCTACCTCCGGGCTACACTCTCAGACCTATTTTTTAAAGGTATTTTTATTTGGAAACAGGGTCTCTTAAGCCAGCGTGGCTAGCTTCGAACCTGTGCAATCCTCCTGTCTCCGCCTCCCATGCGTGGGGATTACAAGCGTGCGCCACCACGCCCGGCTGAGGCCAGCATTATTTTGATACTAAAACCAGACCAATGTTACAACTAACCACAACTGCTTGTCAATATCCATGGTGAACACAGAAGTAAAATTCCTCAACATATCATCACATTAAATTACCAACATCAAAAAAGATAAGTACACCACACCACATAGGAAATGTCCCAGGAATGCAAGGTTGGTTCACTATTCAAAAATTAATTAGTATAATTCACAACATTAATACACCAGGGAGGAAAACTATATGATCATCTCAACAGATTCAGAAAACATTTGACAAAGTTCATTATCCCTTCAGGATAAAGCTCTTAGCAAAGAAGACAGAGAAGAGACCTTATCTCAACCAATAAAAGACACCTGCAAAAGTCCCTATATTTAACACCATAATGGTAAAACACTAAATGAATGCTTTTCTTCTAAGATCAAAACAAGACCAAAAAAGTCTGTTTTTATCACTTCTGTCCAGCATCAAACTGAAAGTTCCAGCCAGGGCAATGAAACAAGAAAAGAAGAAATACATCAGGAAGGAAAAAAAGGATGAAGCCTCTGTGTACAAGTAACTAACTACAAAAAACTCTTAGAACTAACAAGGTAAGTTTAGCAAGGTTATATAATGCAAGTTCAGAGCCAAAACAACAACAGTAACAACAAAAAACCCTGCAGATCTGTATGGAAAATAGGAGTAACTGGAAATCACTAAAAACCATCTACATTAGTACCCCACCCCCCAAAAATACTTGTCTTATAATTCTAACAAAACATTGAAGAGTTTCTATACTAAAAAGTAATTACTATTTGCACTTCAAAGCTGAGTCTTAGTCCATTTAGACTGCTATAACAAAAAATAACATAAATTGGGTGGCTTATAAATAACAAATATTTATTCCTCTTAGTTGTGGAGGCTAGGAAGTCCAAGATCAAGGCACCAGCAGATTTCATGTCCTCTAAGAGCCTGTTCCTCATAGATGGCACCTTCTTGCTGTGTACTCATGAGGCACAAGGGGCGAATGATCTCCCTCAGGCCTCTTTCATAATAACATAATTCCATTCAGTAACCCTCATGATTAACTCAGTTCCTCAAAGCCCCACCTCCTAATACTACTGGCTTGGGAGTTAGCATTTCAACATACTAATTGAGGGGAGGGTATCACAAACATTCAGACCTTAGCAATGAGAGAAGTAAAACTCAGAAAGGTTAAGGTCCTTTAACAAGCAAAATCCTAAGTACTCTTGGCAACTTTAAATAATGATTTCTAAGCCAGGTGGGATGGTGCACACTTGTAATCCCTGCGCTTGGGAGGCTGAGACAGGAGGATCGCATGGGTTCGAAGCCAGCCTCAGCTACTTAGTGAGGCTTTCAGCAACTTAGTGAGACCCTGTTTCCAAATAAAATATAGAAAAGGTTTGGGAGTATAGCCCGGAGGTAGAAAGCCTCTGGGTTCCACCCCCAGTACCACCAAAAGAAAAAAAAAAAGAAAAAAAATGATTTCTATGACTCTGAGGATAAAAGAAATCTATAAAACACATCTTGGATTTTCATGCTTACATTTCTCTAATTAGAAAATTTTCATTTTGCAGAATGAGAAAGAAAATTTTAAAAGCCAAGTCTGTATTAATCTGCCTGCAAAATTCTTTTTTTGTTCACCTCTTTAAAGAGAGGTTTCATCCTGAAAGAATGTTCTTAAATGTTAGATTCAAGTTCAGAGCCTAATAGATATGGTCTTTTATCTTAATAGTCATCACTACAAAAGCTGTAATTAGCCTTAATAACCAAGTTAACCAAATTGAGTAAGTCATTCTCCAAATTTTATTAATTCAGAATCCCACTTTGGGCATTTATCTCCTTCCCCTCTAACATGCCTGAAATATCTGTAGCTTTCAAAATAAAGCTCTTTGATGATTAAACACTTCATTCTGCTACTACTCTAAAATATTAACCCTTTTTAAGGATTCAGCCAAATACAGGACAGAGAACTTGGTGAGAAGCACTTACACTTAGTAGGAGACTTGGCAACGCCTAAGGTACTGGGGCTTTCACAAAGGCTGCTTAGTTATTTGCTATGTATTACGGTAAAAACAAATTCAATACTTCCAAACTGCTTTCCTAGGTTCAATACCTTAAAGTATACACATCAACAATTATCCAATCACTGGTGCATGAATCATGCAGTTTCAGAATTATCCAAGGCATATTTCAGCTCTAGTCTTTCTCTACCACCAGCATGCCTTCTCTTTTCCTTTCCACTAAAATATGTAATACGCACTTATTGATGTTAGCAAAAAGATGCACCATAACATGAAGCAAAGGATGCCAAAACTAGGAAAGAAACCCCCTAAAGGAAAACATTTTTCGCCTAAGGTAAATGGTCCTAATCCACTTAATGGTGTCACACCTATTGGCATCCCATACCCAAAGAGATAATGTGGGCAGGATCTTGTAGAAGCAGAACACTAATCATCCTGAAAGCCTTCTAATTACTTCTGCATTCCACCAAGAGCAGACTGCCACACTTAGCAATGTAGCAATAAGAAGTGATTCTGCACTACTGCCCAGCCTTTCTCATCAAACATTTAGATATTCAAATTAACACCACCATTTTGCCCCACCTCACATACTCTTGCTTTGCATTTCCAACTAGAAGAAAAATTTGATCCACAAGCTTTGATCTGAAAAGGACAAGGTATAAACCACCAGATGAGAAGAACTATAAGTCATACCAAAAAAAAAAAAAAAAAAACCAAACCACATCATTATAAAAACTTAATAGTATAAGAGACATCCCAAGACAGACTACAATATTAAGTGCTGGTTTGTATGCTAATTTTTATTTCTTCAAGGTAAATCCTAACAATATCAAGTTACACATGTTGGGTTTCTAATTAGATTTCTACATTTAAAGTTTTTAAATGTCTATCTTTAGGGTACAAGGATTGCTCCAGGTAATTCAGCTAACATTTCACAAAGTGAATGGCATCTACCCTTATTTACATGACAATACCTATTGTCACTTACTGAATTCCTGTGCCAAATAGTTTAAATAATCACATTTCACCCTCGCAAAAAAACAACCAAACAAACAAATAAAAAACACTACTTTATAGATAAGGCAACTTGAGTTGGGAAAGAAACAGAAAGGCTATACTGCCATTAAAGCTGGGAGATAGGATCTGGTCCAAGGCTCATGTTTCCCCAAAATCTTTCTTCTTAAACAGTATGGTGTCTTGCCTTCTCTCCAATATGTGGTCATAACATTATTTATAAGTTAGGATTCATACATATATGAATTCCAAGATTACTGACTTTATTATGACAGAATCATTTTCATTCCTATTTTAAAAGTGCAATACAAATAGTATATTATTTCTAAAATTATGAAGTTTAAATGTAAAGCAAATAAGCCTTGTACTTCAGCTATGTGTTCTTACGTACTTAGAACACGTCTCTTCCACATATAGGAAAGTACAATACAAAAGTGTAATACAAAAAGTAAATCCAACAAAAAATTAACATAGGTCCATCTTAAAGAGCCTAATTAAGCAGAAGAAAACTGCATTTTTTAGGACTGACAGGCATAGCAAATAAGTAATTTCACTGTAGATTAGAATGGCAGATAAATAATCAGAAGCTCAATTTATGATTCAAGATTGATTATTCAAGTCAGAAAAAATCTGTTTTCTCTGAAAACATTATGATCAGCTCTATTAGAGTGAAGTCTGTGTCAGCATTTCTATCATAATGCATGCATACGTGAGCATGCTTTTTGCCTATAGTAGAGTATATTGCTGGGCAGAACACGATTTGAGACTGAATAAATCAGCTAGCCATTCTGTCGACTGTTGCTCCCAACAGTCAATAGAACTTAAGTTCTTTCTCCTTCATGGGTTTTGTTGTTAAAATCAAATAAGAGCTACACATTTTTGTGGGGTAAAGAGATTAATTAAAATAAAAGCTACACATTTTCTATAAAAGATAACCTCGAAAATGTTTGTAAATGTGTATATATGTGTATATAAGTGTGTATCTAAGTGTCGAATGCTACTGGAGAGTGCACAGGTCAATAATAGTGTGGAGTGGGAGTAGGGATGGGTCAGTGGGAGACAGGAACAGAACAACCAATACCACCTCCTCTAAAGAGGAGAATAGAAAAGGTTAGTTGCTCCATTTCCCTTTGTCACAAATGCAGAAAACTGAAGGCTTTTATATGAAAAGTTAAATTTCTGCTTTTTAGTATCAGGTACATTCCTATGAAGTAATAAATAAGGCAAAAATAAATCAATTTTGGTATTTCCAAGGGTTCAACAGTTATAAAACAATTCATAATATTTATTATATTTACTTTTGTCCTCAGAGGCTATTATAAGTCTAGAATTTCATGCATGATCCAATTAACTAATTAAACTTATTTAGAGGCCATGAAATGCCTAATTGCAGTCACAAATAGAAGATCACTTGCATAATTAGTTGTGCTACCAAAAACTATAGTCACAAAATTTCTTGGGTCAGACCACACTAAAACTGTGCCCCTAATTATTACAGTATTGTTCTCAGTATAATGCAGTCTTTATATGTCAGTACCCTATGTTTGAGAAATAAGGTTAATTGGTTAAAAACATCCTTCAAATTTGATATGCTACTTTTTAATTCACTAAAACATTTCTGGAAAAATTTCAAAATAAAACCTCAGGGGTATTATGAAGAGTTCTGAGTTTACTCGGGTCAAGCAGGGCTAAATTCTCAGCTAAATGACACACAGGCTCTGAGAAAATGCTAAAGTAAAATAACCGTTTTGTTGTCAAAAAAGAATATAGATTAGAGATATCCCAAAGCAGTTAAATGGTATCCTGGATAATATTCCTTTCAGCCAAACCTGTGGTCCTTATCTAATAAACAGACTTCTCATCCCATTTGATTTGTCAGTGCCATGGGGTCATCATGCAAGATTCATCAAAAAACCTGACCTCATTAAGAAGGAGCCTGGTTCTATACGAGATCACAAGAATCAGCTTCTCCCGTCCTCAAATACCCTTCTCCTTTTCAAGGGAGAGAGGGAAGAAAAGACAAAAAATCAGAAAGAAGAGAGAAAGAATAGTGACATGATTTGAGATACAGAAAGAATAGCCAATAGGTAGTAAGATGAACATTTTCCATGTCATTCTATACTCACTGCTTAATCAGCCATCTTCATAAACAGTTTCATGGTTTATCCAATGGCTCGGACTCCAAGTCTGTACAAATCTATAAAGACTCAACTGGCTCATATCAGTGTCTTATTTTTATTTTTTGGTGCTGGGGACTGAACTCAGGGGCATTCTACCTCCAAACTATACCCCCCAGTTCTAGTTTATTTTTATGTTGAATCAGGGCCAGCATTTGGGAGGCTGAGACAGGAGGACTGCGGTTAGTGGACAGCCTCAGCTACTTAGTGAGGCCCTTTGCAACTCAGGAACACCCTGTTTCAAAATAAAGAAGAAAAAATAAAACTGGGGGTGTAGCACAGAGGTAGAATGCCCCTGGGTTCCGTTCCCAATACTGCCAAAGAAGCCAAAAAAACCAGAAACAGGGTCTCACTAGATTGATGACAATCTCACTACTTGCTGAACCTGCAATTCTCCTGCCTCAGCCTCCCAAGCAATGGGATTACAAGTATGCACCACCATGCCCAGCTCTAACAATGTCTCCTAATAGTGACATTCTAATATATAAAAAGTACTAGATCTGTCCTTGAAATCATCTAGAATATGTCCGGCATTGTATAACCTCATTTCTACAGCTGGCTGTCTTTGGTTGCTTTATATCTTCTTTATTCCGTTTCTTGACTAGACACTGTAATCTTCCCAATGGCAGTTCCTACCAGAAGGCACTGTGCATAGTCACTTCTTGATAATTTACCTGCTGTTCTGGTAAAGCACGCCACAGTCCACTATCCGTATGAGTGCTTCCCTGAACCACTGGTACGTTTCTCTTTCATTTGACAAGAGGAACCAATTTAGGACAAAAGACAATCAAGAGTCCCAATAAAAAATAATCACCTTTACCAACGGTTATTAATCTAGACTACCGATGGTCAAGTAAACACTTTAACACTATTTGTGTGAAAAATCCCAAGAAAAGGAGACTCTTGTAGTATTCTGTTTGATCATAGCTGCAATTTTATTCATAGAAACAATTTCTTAAAATACTGATTTTTCGGAGTTCAGAAAGAACCTATGATGGGTGTTGGGTTTCTTGAAGAACAGAATGCTTCATTTTGCTCTAATTCATTCTATTACTGAATTAAACTTTGATGTATTGGTCTTGACAAGTGCTTCATGCTGATTGTATTGTGTATGATAGTATAATCACTCCCCATGCATTTCCCACTTGCTGGCTGATTAATACAATAGATTACCTGCAGCACTGATGGCGAGGGGAAGGCAGTGCCCTCTTTACTCTAAGCTGTTTGTGTTCTAGGATGCGTACATGTGCTCATGAACATATAGGCATCAACGAATATTCTGCACATGGGCAGAGAAGACTAAATGAAGCAGAAGAGTAGAAAAAGGGAAACTGAGGACACAGTGAAGATTAGTGCCTGTCAACTGCTGTTTACTATCAAAACCTCACTTAATGCTTCCACGTAGGTATGCAGCATTATACTTCCAATTATTCATTTACTTCTTAAGTTCACAAGTATTTACTAAGCACCAACTATATGCCAGGCACATTTTTATTTTTGCCTTTTCAAAAAAAAACTTTATAAAAGATGTTACTTTCAGTGTTCTAATTAGCGGAAGGGAAGAAAACGTAGGGGGGGGGCAAGGCAATCAAATGGACAATAATAAAGGTATAAGAAATGATTGCTATAAATTAGTTTCCATGTCCCAGTAAATATAGCACTTGACAACAAGATTATTAAATACAGTGTATAGTTTAATGGATTCAAAACAAAGAAATCTCTCGGGTCACTTGGTCTACATGACCAAGAACCTTTTCTTTTTGTGATCAATCTGTTCTGGTGAACAGGTTGCTGGACGTGTTAATCTCATTAGTAATGTGTGTTTGGTGGTATATGTGGGTGGCTGTGGGTGCGGCGGGGTTGTGCTCTGCAGCATTGTGAGACCAATCTTCTTAACAGTCCTTTCTTTTAGTTCCATGCTTATATTTTACCCAAATGCCCTGTTTGTAACCCTCCCATCCAACCCTCTGACCCTGGCTTATCTACAAAGGAAGACTAAGAATTCCAGCTCAAGAATTCTGATTCTATATTATGAACGCTTCTCACTCTTTTCTTCAGATTAGATAAAGCAATTTTTAAAATTTACAAACGTCCCCCAGGTTAGGGGCTAGGACACATGATCTAGAGTCGACAAGGTCCAGCTTGTTATCTTTGCAACAGAAAGCAAAGAGAATTGAGTGAGTCAGCACATTTTGAACAACTACTACCACTGTTCCTGGATATTTTGTCACTAAGAAAAAGTCTGATAAAATAGCTCTAACCAGCTTTTAGCGCACTCAAACAAATGAGTGTCAGAAGGCACCAATATTTATAAGAGGGTCCCATTCTTATTGTCATTTTGAAAATTTTAAGTAAAATACTGAAGCCATGTTATGCAATTAGCTGCTTTACAAGAAATTCACTTGCTGCAAATAACTTAGCATCCTGCCTCCCCCCTAAAGTATATGGGAAAAAGTAATGTAAATTAAAGAGTTATTCTTTGCTACACCTCCAAGAAAAATGACTACTAAAAAGCCTCTTCAATCCAGTACTTGGGAAGCTGAGATAGGAAGATGCAGGTTTATGAACAGCCTCAGCAACTTAGTGAGACCCTGTTTCAAAATGAAGAAAAAAAAGGGCTGGGGGTAGATCTCAGAGGTAGAATGCCCCTGGGTTCAATACCTAGTACAAAAAAAAAAAAGCACCTATTTAAGATAGTAATTATAAAGCATCCCCTACCCCTTTTTGGCAGTACTGGGGATTAAACCAAGGTGCATTCTACCTCTGAGCTACATTCCCAGCCCTATTTTCTTTTGTATTCTTTATTTTCAAACAGGGTCTCACTAAGTTGCAGAGAGTCTCACTAAGTAGCTGAAACTGGCTGTGAACTTGTGACCCTCCTATCTCAGCCTTATAGTACTGGGATTAAAAAGTGTGCACTACCACACCCAGCTTCAAGAGTGCATTTTTAATCTCAGAATCCTCTAATTCAGAAAAATGTTCATGGAAAGCCTAACATATAACTTGGTAAAAGTCACACTGCCTTGATTGAATAGGACCTGCATCCTCTCTTTGTTACTCCCCCACCCAGGGGCTCTGATACTGTCTATTCTCAGCTCCATGAGTTCTCCTTCAACTTGAGCCCATTGAAGTGTTAAGTTACCAGCAATAACTCCTGCAGTGCTTGGTGCCAGCTCACACCATGAACAACTTTTACCTACACTCTGCTTGCCCTTTTTTTACTCTAGCTCCTGGCATCTCTAACTTCCTGAAAAGCCCTTGGGGATCCCAGATGCCCTAAAATGAGGCTTCTAAGAACTTGGTAATTTTTGTATGCTATCATTTCAGAATAAGAAATGGTGAAAAAATTTTCTCAAAACCTGTCTCTTTTCACGTTCACACTTCCTTTTCCTCTTCCTATTATAGTACTTTCTAGATCAACACTCCAGCAAGGAGACAATGGCCAGTCAGATTTCCTTTTGGTGGCAGATTCCTGAGGGAATGCACAATGCCAACTCTTAGGAAGTGTGTGTGTGTGTGTGTGTGTGTGTGTGTGTGTGCGCGCGAGAAATCATTATCCTTTCCCCCCTGAGCAATTTTGCCATCAATTATTAGGGCAGGGTATAGCATATACTAGTTCTGAGATTCCTATTAGCCACCAGTGTGAGTATTTACTATCAAAGGACTCATGTTATACACTGATAGAATAAACAAAGTACACTTCATACAAGTAATATTACCAGAACATTACATATATATGGCAATACTGAAGTGTACTACAGAGAGCCACAGCAAATCTCCATGGTCTATATTAGATAATAACATACATGGGATGATTTTCATGATGAATTATCTAAGTTAGCTAAATTTGTTATAAATTATCCCAGTGTGCCACTAAATAAATAATATCATTAAGAATCTCTTACTGGTTTGGTAATAGATCAAATAATCTGCTCTTTTCCATACTAGTATTGAATGGTTAATTAAACGGTAGAGGCTGCAGTCAAGAGAACTGTTGACAGTATTATGCACGAAGTATTTGTCTTAGGTTCACTCACTGTTCAGAAATACTCCATCTCTCTTCGCTGACTTCCGGCCCAAACTAGAAATTACCCTGCCTATGTAAAGAAGCTGAGAATAAACTCCTCATCCCACTCTCAGAATAGAAGGAAATTCAGAGGCCTCTCACTGAAGAATACAGAGCTCTTAGTTGTAAGAGACAGAAAGCAAGCAGACTGCACCAACAGAAAAAGAAATCAGGCCCCTGTAATGAGGAGCCAGCAGCAGTCAGGCATTGTGAGAGCAGCACTGAGGGAAGCAGCGCCTCCTGGGCAATACAATCAAGATAGCCTTTGCATTGAGAGTGAGCTCAGAATAATGCAGAAATGAGAGAGCCTGAGAAGGGAGGGCACACCTATTCCATAGCAAGACAGCCCATGTGCAGGAGCCCACACACCACATGGGATCTAAGCGGTGGCAACTTGGCCATCATTATTAGGGTAGGGTATAGGCCAGGACAAAGACAGTGAGCTCAAGATCTTCACCAGCTCTAAATGTGATTTTAAAAATTCACTGGGTCCATGTATCATGTAGTATCTGTATTTATGATAAGCTTAAGTATCCTATATAATCAGTACTCAATGGCATGTATCTGGCTATTCTCCATCAATGTGTTTGTTTTCTCAAAAAGTTTTAAGAGAGTTCCTGTAAACATGAGTGAGATGGGAAACTAAACTAGATTATGCAAGAGCAGCCATCAACATGGGTGGGCAGACAGGTCAGGCAGCTTTTGCAGGGCTACTGTCATTTAGGTGAGCTTACCTTTGCCTCTGCTCTGGGTATGAATACCACCTAACAAAGAGGCATCTTAGTCTTTTAAAGTAGATTGGTGTTGTCTACTTTCGTGGCTATTTTTTAAGTCTTTGATACCTGGGATCAAATTCCTGCTCTGTTAAAGCAAGTTCTCTAAGTCTCCTTTAACTTCAGTTTTTCTGCCTATAAAATTAGGAGTAATAATTCTACCTATCTTTTAGGTTTGTTTTAAAGATTAAATAAAATAATGCATGCAATAAGCTTAGCATAGGGCTGAAAAGCCAGTGTTGACAACTGCTTTATCACTAGTAGCTGGACTAGTAGCAAATCAGAAGTCTAGGTATAGTGATGCCCTTCTAGTCTCTCCTTTTCAAGTAACAAAAACAACAATGTTGGGTTCAATCTCTTACAGACGGTATCTTTTTATAGTGGATTTCAAGCCTGTATCCCTTTTCCCCTCTGAGCTCATCCCTTTTGTTCATGTCATTCCTTCTTTCTGGAGCATTAGTACTATTTCTTTCCTCTAATTCACCTCTATGAACATCTTGTAAATCCATGTTAAGTTCAGTCTGTTACAAGTCTTTGCACTAATTTGTAGTGAAATTACTCTATCAAGGTCTTCCCAGTGCATTATGACTATACTCATTTATCATTTCTCCTAATGCTTGTATCTCTCTACTCCCTCCTTACTACCCGTCTCATTACTAACACTAAAATCAGATACAGATTACATCTGTTTTTCTGGACATAGTAAGTAGTTAATACCTGCGAAGGCCACAAGAAGACATCTGGAAAGGAGAGTAAGAAGGCACCGGCAATCGTATATAGTGGTACAACTGTAGTCTCCTTGTGCCGGGGGGAATAAAAACTGGGAGAGGACAAGCAGTCTAATATGTGGTTCATTTGTCTATATTCTTCTGTGTCCAATACTGTACTGACATATTTTTGCTCTAAGGGGATTCGGTGAATTGCTGTTTTCTTCCATGGTACTAGCAAAGAGTTAACTGCTATATGGTAAACTACTTTGGGATACTTTCTGGTTCTCAAGAAGCAGTTACTCCTCAGACATCCACTAACCACCACTAACTTTAAAATGTGTCAAGCCTAAGTTTGAATTTGCCACAGAAGCTAAGGGGCTCAAAACCAAGATGGGGGGTAGGGTGTAATTAAGTTTACTATTTTCAGAGATGTAAAATGGCATTCCCCAGAAATCTTCCACAATTATCTCAATAGCAGAACCTTTAGGATATTATTTCTAGCTGTGCACAGCCCTCCCCTAAATTACTGAGGAGTATCATTTTAAACGTATGACTTAAGCATTGGTTTCTACCTTTTGAAGAATAATGTGGGAAGATGTGCAAGAATCACTTCTGGTGTCTGGGATGGTATATGGGACAGCATTCTGGGTCCATGAAACAATAATTTTTAGTGTTTTGCAATACATGTGGTCTCAATAGATAGGCTGTACACTCTACTGCTGAACATAGTGAGATTTACCCTGGTTACAAGTGCTCCAAACCTATGGCCAACTCAACCTAGCACCTTACCCTGAAGCAGGATAGTAGCTACTTAATGATAAGTGGCCAATCTATACTTGCAATGAAATTCAAACCAGAAAGAAATATCTAACTATGGCTAGGTCTGCTCACACAGAGCTAGGGTCCCAGATGAGAAGACGTGAAAAGAACTCTGACAGGCACCATCTAGTTCTTAAGAAGTAAGTGAGCAGAGCTCAGCACAGCAGGGCCCTTGTGTGGTAGCCCATCCTCTCCCCTAAGAAACGGGATTTACATTGTAGAAAGCAAAGCAAATGACTCAACTCAGAAAGTTAAGTGTTTTAAAACATGGGGAAACCATGTTATATAATACTTGAAAAATCAAAATTTGAAAAATTTTTCTGTGATAAAACTGTAATTAAAGCTTATTTAACTGTTTCTTCTAATGACATCCAGTTTAATTAGGTTTTAATAGACTGGCAGCCACAACCTATAGTTTTATGAAGCAAGGTAAAATTGCAGGCTAGGAAGATATTTAAGGAGAGAGTCCCATCAATACAGATGAGAAGTTACAATATATCCCCCACCCCTAAAGACCCCACTGTAATTAAGTTTGCTGAACACACAGCCATTAGGCCTAACAGTAGGTGTGCTTGCCACCAATCAGCACTGGGTTATTCTTTGAAATCCAAGAGTTATTTCTGGTATCTGCCCTCCAAAAAATATGCATGTCACTGAATAAAGACTGCAACTACAGAGGTATGTGTTCTGAAGCTTAGACTAAATGTGCAGACTCTGTACCATTATAATGTGGCCTTCTGTCTTAAGAGTATGATGCATATTTTCTTATAGCTGGTTATGATAGAATATTACTCATCTTGAGAACATTGCAGAATGTTTGGGAAAATGAATGTCATGTACAGAAAATAAAATTAATAGTAAAAAGACATGTACCAGATAGATGCATCTGCAAATAAGATGCATTAAACAGAATTTTAATAGTATGCACTGATATCTATTTCAGGCTACACTGTGAAAATTAAGGAGTAAATCACAAAAATTAACTCAGGCCCCATGAATATCATAGGCATTCATATTAGAAAAGAGGAATTGAGAATAATCAGCTCCTTTGTTAACTGGAGTACAGGGGAAGAAATAGGTCTGCGATTGCCACAAGTAAGCTTATGTATATTACCTGAAAGGGAAAAAAGCTAAAATGCATGTGTGTTTTTAAAACTAATTTTGAAACATCAACACTACTGAATTTTCATATATCATATGTATAATCAGAAAGTTACAAATCTTGGTGAGGGGGATATCTGGTCCTATAAAAAAGATTTAGTAATCTGGCTGACAATCTGATGGCTCCAAATCCCTCTGCCAAGAAGCAGTTACTTGGCAAAGACACTCTCGCTTGTACTTTCATCAGATGAAGGCTTTCATGCCAGAAATCTTTGTGAGTTTTATTTTTTGGGGGGGTGGAGGGGTTACTGTATTGGCCACTGCCAGAAATGGACTCATCGAATTTACCGGTGCTAAGGAGTTAAGCATCTGAGATTTAATTTAACAGTTTCAGCTTTATTAAGCTGTCACAGAGCGGCCCCACTTTGATAACAGTAGCTGCTCCAATTATGGCTTGGTTTAGGGTTGACAAGTATAATGATTCATTCGTGGCACATGAGAAGCAATAAAAGGTTGTTTTGCATTACAGCTTTAAAAATGTGGGCACTTTTTTCATTTAATTTGTCACTTAGCTTTTGCTAAGAGGACATTTAAATTGCAGTAAAAGGCAAATGGGGCTTTTAGTTTAAATGTAATCCCCATATTTAAATGATCTGTAATGGTGCAGTGTTGGAGTGGGAACACTATTGTCTCACAGTGGGTCCTGATGGTGACATGTGACATTTGTATTCAGGTCCTGTATTATCCATGTGGCTAAAGGGCTTCCAATTTCATTTCACAGCCAGAAGCCTGCAGAAAACACCAATTAACTTGCAGATCCCATTTGCCGACAAAACTCAGCCTCTTCTCAATGTCTGGCATCTGGCAGTGCTCAGCATTTAATTCCAAGGCAGAGCCTTGAAGCAATGTGAGCCCTGTGTAGGGGCACAAAGTCAAATTCCCCCATTTTATTAAGAAGCAAAAGCCTTTCCCTTTGTAGTCTAGAAGGAACTTTTAGTTAATTTTTTGGTAAATGAATATTAAGATGTGATAACTACTGTTACTCCTACATGGGATTCTTCACTGAACTTAGATCCCATTAAAATGGCAAGTGACCTCTGCTAGCTATCAGAGTACACAGGAGAATTTCCAGCAATACTGTAATAAATTTAAGGTGGAGTGAGGGATGTGTGAGGGGAAAACACACACACAAAAACCCCATGGGGTAAGAAATTGTGTTCTGCATCCTGGTCTGAAACTAAAGAATTGGTATAAAGACTGGTTCTTACTTAGAACTGAGTTTTAAAACCAATTTGGAGACAGGTGTGGTGGTGCCTGCCTGTAATCCCAGTTCTTGGGAGGCTAACAGGAGGATCGCAGGTTCAAGGCCAGACTCAGTGAGGCTTGCATCAACTTAGCAAGACTCTGCTTCCAAATAAAAAATAAAGCAGGGCTGGGTGTGTAGCTCAGAGGTAGAATTCCCCTGGGTTCAAGCAAAGCAACACAAACACACACACACACACACACACACACACACACGAAAAAAGAATAGTGTTGAGATTAGTCAGTCTTTGAAAGTCAAGGGTGTTGTGTTTTCTCTCATTTGTGGAAGTAGGAAACACAAGGAACTTTAATGAAAAGACAGGTCTGTAGAGTAGCTAGACAAGGTTAGGGTGAGCATTAGGGAGGGGAAAGTGAGGACTGGTGAAGGAAAACAGTTGAAACACTGCTTCAGCAACAGGTGAAGGTGTTATTACCAACTCTTGAGGAAGGGAGGTGGAGAACAGGGAGGGATGTGGAGAGAAGTATGCAAAGAGTTGTGTGCAAGTATGTTCTTAACACATTAAACACCTCACTAGGATGCATAATTGCAACGCAACAGTAAAATAAAAAAACTTAAACAACAATTTTTAAAAGTGAGATGTTGACAATGAATTAAATGTTACTGCTGCAAATTTTATTTGACTACATCACTTGTACTTTTTGTGGTAACCAAAATATTCAGGTTTTCTTTCTAATTGGTTACTTATAATTTTTTGCATTTTTTAAGTAGCAAAGATTTCTAAGTTTTACCCATGATCCCCTTCATGATCGTTTAATTCTAGTCCTTTTTACCTTTATAATCTTACTAGTCAAGTTCAACATGTGATTCTAAAACCAAAGAGGGTTTGCTCAGAAAAGCAAATTATTTGGTATTCTATAAAAATATTGGTTAAACAATGTATTATCCTGATGTTCTCTACCACATGGTACTCCCAAACATTCCCACCCATGGAAATGATGTGCTGTAATTACAGACTGATACAAATTCTGAGTTAGGGAATACTACCATTATTGGAGGAGATCTAAGGATAGTACCAAGATTAAGTCACTGAAAGATACTTTTTTAAATGCTAAGAGGAAAACATTAACAAATGTCTAATGTTTGGCAAGTGGCAGATATTCATGAATTAAGAACCAAGACTTTCTGTCCACAGCCCAGCTTGCCAAGCTCCTGAACACACATCCCACTAACAGGAAAAGGGAAACGCTGATGTCAAATTCTATACTGATTGTCTCTTCTACCCTAGGTTTTGCAATGTCTCCTAACCTTTCTTGACTTTAGTTTCTTCATCTGTGAGACAGCTCATCTCAAAAGTCCCTTCCAAGTACGATCACACAGTACCTTCAAAGACTAACGCTTCTCTTGGTCTAGACTTGGGATCAACAAGTATGATGTGGTCCATTATTAAACAAGAATTTCATTGTGAATATAAATAGAGCCTGCACTTCCCTCTCATTAAATTAAAAGAGTAATCATATATTTCTCAAAATTTTCATTCTTCACTTACAAACTTTATAATAGAAAGATAACAAACATGTCAATCTCTAGCCATGAGCATTGAGCAACAAGACTCATCCCAACAAAATTCAGAGTATCCACTTCATGAACATCACTAGAGGAGTTCTCGTCTTTAAAACAGCTTGCAATACTTATAATAACTTTAACCCACCAGAGATTTGGGAAACAATAAATTTTAGAGTTTATTTACCTAAATCTCTAACAGATAAAATGAGTATCAATTCAAATGTGGGGAAGGGAAAGATAGACTCCAAATCTTAACTGAGTTGGTTACAATATTAATTTAGAAACAAATAAGTAACCAGCTCTATAATAGAAAAAAACTATTTTAAAATAATGTTACTTTTTCCCAAAAATATTTGAAAGCAGAGTCCTGTGCTTACTTTCATTAGAACTAGGCATTTCCCCCCCAAAACTCTGCCAAGGCTGTTCTAGTCAGTGTATTGGCAACAAGTTTACATATGAGCAGTTCTCTTCAGCAATGACCTTAAAACATTCAACTATGGTGTTTATCCATTTGCTACCCCATGGTAATATGTCAGGAAACACATTTACCCAGCTCATCCCAGAGCTGCCTGTATTTGTCAGTCATTGCAGTGCCTTGTTGCCTCCAAAGTGACAATCGAGGGTCAGCCATGAATTGCTCTGTTATCAAGGTGAGCATGCGGGCCCCATTGGAGTCCCTCATCTTCAACATCTCCCGCACCTAGTGGGAAAACAGACCATTAGAAAAATAGCAAAATAAAACAAAAAATAGCAACATATGAAAAAAACATTTTTTCTGTGTGGAAAGCCTGCTTAAGCAAAAATACATACATACATACATACATACATACATACACACACACACACACACAAACACGGCTCTCTATCCTAAATTGCAATTAAATCTGAGAAATTACCAAAAATAACTTTACATTATGTTTTGGAAACCACATGAGGAAAAGAAATTTCCTTAACTTCTAATTCCAAAAATTTTTGGTTAAGTTTTCTATATCAGATTAAGGTAAGTTATTAAACCCTGTTTGAAATATCTGATAGAAGCATTTCTTTGAGGTCTCCTTCAAAGTATCTCTTATCTAAACCAAGTACACTTTGTATTCAAAATTATACTTTGATAAAATAGGTGACTAGATATTTCATGTTGTGACAAAGCACAGGAGTGAAAACTAGCACCAGAAACAGCTATTTGATCCTCCTAACTAATTTACCAAAACAGGTTTTAGCAAGGTACTGCTGCCCACCGAAAGAAGATGCTATAACTTTGCTAGCTTCAAACAGTTGTCGTCTTTCTGATTTTCAACTGACTGTACTTAGCACCAGAGTAGCTGAGACTAAAGCACAGTTCATTGAGATTTTTTTTTTTTCAGTACTGGGGATGGAACCCAGGGGGATTCTACCTCTGAGCTACACCCCCAGCCCTATTTTTTTTTTAAATTCTTTATTTCGAAACAGGGTCTCACTGAGTAACAGAGGGCCTCACAATCCTCCTATCTTAGCCTCTCAAATGCTGGAATTACAAGCATGAGCCACCACACCTGCATCACTGAGAAATCTTTAAGAATCTTCAGAGATGACCTGATAATATTATGGTTTTACTGAGACATAATTGGCAAATTATACAGTTCACCAGTTTAAGCTGCACAATTCAGTAGTTTTCACTGTGTTCACAAAAGTACAGGAGCACACAAAGATCTCTCAAGAATCCACAAGGGATTTGTTAGGGAACCTTCAGAACATATCAAACCCTGAGGATGCTCAAGTTTCTTATACAAATGGCACAGTATTTGCATATAACCTATGTGCATCTTCCTGTGTACTTTAAACCATCTCCTGTTTGTTGAAAATACCTACTATAATATAGATGCTTTTTCAGTAATTGTTACACTGTATTGTTTACAGAATAATGACCAGAAAAATGTCTGTACATGGCCAATACAGATGTGACATCATGAGCCAGCCTCATAGGCCTGGCTATTTTTTCAGTTCATGGCTGTTTGGATCTGCCAATGTAAAACTTGTGGATATAAAGGACTGTGTACATTGCATTCACTCAGATAGGAATGTTTCTGCAATGATAAGAGAAAATGGACAGAAATGTAGGTTCAAGAGTGCTTGCTCTATATGAGTGATCCATGAAGCAGAAAAATAACCACTGACCTAATAAATTAATGACCTCTCAAAACAGACCCTGAGCTCTGCCCATTTCTCTTGTGCTCCACTTCCCAAATAAAAAGAGAAAAGAAACACAAGAGCAAGCCTCTACAGGAAACCTTAAATGAATCTATCCACTCCCAAAAATGTGTACTGCTACGTATTTAACAAATAAAAATCCCAACTGAACACAAGTTGTTCTTATAGGAAATTGGCCATAAGCAATAGGTGGGAAGAATTCTTTGGTCAAGATATTTTTCTATGTGAAAGGTAGGTAAAGGAGAAAATGGAAGATCTGCAATAAAGCAGCCCAAATCTAGATCAACAGATCCTGCTTCAGGCCCGGACTGACAAGTGCTGGGTCTTCACTGCCTGCTTTAGAATCTGAGCCTTGTAAAGAACTTAATGGCAGCTGGGGTTCCAGGAGGGTTAGTTCAGTAATTCTAAGAACTGTATTCCCAATACAAGGCAGTACCAAAAAAAAAAAAAAAAAAAAAAAAAAAAAAAATCACTAGCAGGTCAAGCCTAAGAGGAAGAAAAGGAGTTGCCATTTACTAGCTATTGTGCTAAAGAGTTTTATTTATACTTATTACTTACCATTCAATCTTCAAAAACCATGTAAGGAAAGCCAGAATGGCGGGGGGGTGGGGGGGGTGGGGGGGGAGGCACCAAGCACAGTCTAAATGAATGCCATTTTCAATATGTTCCACATAAAAATAAAATTTAAAAAAATAAAAAAATAAATTCTGAAGTGTTATAAATTAATGTGTTTAATGCTATGTAAATCTTTTTTTAAAAAAAGAAAGCCAGAATAGAAACCTCATTTTATAAACTAAACTAAGCCTCAGAGAACTAATCAAAACCCAGATCTATCCCAAATAGAAAATAGTTGTGTCATTTTCAAACTTAAATATTGCTATTACTTTTCATGGCACGCGCACACACACGCCAAAGACATATTATTAGATTACAGGGACAAAAATAACTACTTCAGTCTAACAATATATTTTACACTGTCTGCCCTTGGCCACAGTATACTTTGCTGACATAAAAACATTATCAAATACTCTACTTCTAAGTTTATGTTAAAATACATTTTACCAATGGATTTTATTTAATCCTTATTTTATTGATAAATGTCTAACATATTACTCAGTTGGCAATATTAATGAAATAAATGCTTTACTATCAAGTATATAAGCCAGAGTGCAGTATTAATCAAACTCAAGTAAATTTGTAGCCTAAAGGTAATAAATTTTCAGACTGTTGATTCTGAAGCATTTCGTAAGTTTAAAGTGCCCATGAATTATCAAAGAATGATTAAATCATATTAATAGTAGTCTTAGGGTTAAATTTATTTCATTGGAAACTAGTTCTTGAAAAACTGGCAATCTACATATGGCCTATAGAATAAATTTTATTAACAGAATACACTATTTTCCGGCCTTGCCCAATAAGAGAGTTCACACTAATTCTGAACTTTAAAAAGAAGTTATTAGTCCTCCTAAAACAAGTTTTAATACACTGACCATAGTGATGGGTATATCCACAATGCGCATACATTTATATATATATATATATATCAATTTAGTATTATTTAAAAAGCATTGTACCTGGTAATTAAGAGCTTTTATGGTACTAAACATTCTTCAAAAAGCAACAGACACAGCTGCTGCTCACAAGGAACTCATGATCAAAATCAATTTTTGATAGACAAAATGAATGCTAGACACCATCATTTAACACCACTATCACAATAACTTCGGGAGATATGTCACTATTAGTCACCTGTATAAATGAGGAAACTGACTTAAATAATTTACCAAGGTCCATACGCTTAGTAAGAGTAGAACTTTAAGTCTCTATCTATATCTCTAAAACCCATGCTTAAAATTAGCCTAAAGAGCCGGGCGTGGTGGCGCATGCTTGTAATCCCTGGGCTTGGGAGGTGGAGATAGGAGGATCACCTCCCTGGCTTGAGAGACCCTATTTCCAAATAAAATATAAAATAGGTCTGGGAGTGTAGCCCGGAGCCCTGAGGTAGAAGGGTTCCACCCCCAGTACCACCACCACCACACACACACACACACACACACACACACACACACACACAAATTAGCCTAAAGATGCTGAAGTTGTTAAACTAAATATATAAGGCATATTTTATGAACAATATTTAAAGTTATGCTCCATTTGGGAAAATTAAGTAGAAAAATAAAGACTTGAAAAGGAGACATGTTAGATAACATTAAGCTATTTATTTTGTTTTTACTATTGATGTGAATTTCTAAAATTGTACAAATTATCATTTTCCTAACAGGAGCTGAGAGACAAAAATATCCCACATCTTATCTAAGATCACAAACTAGGCAAATTAAAGCTTGCAACATAACACAAATTTTTCTAATTGATTAACTTAGACCTTATTATTTTGAAAACATTATTATTGTACACATGATCTTACACAGTCCATATATATGTATATACTTAAAATATTTCTTTAAAAATAAACAATCATACCTTTGCAAAGAGCAAATTAAGCTGCTTCCCTGATCCGTGGTACCCGCCTTGGGAAAGGAACAGTTTAACCTGTTCTTGAACCTGCTCTTCATCTAAGTGCCAGCAGTTCTCGTCATCTATACTAGCACCTGCTGTTGGATCAGGAGCACCTAGGAACAGAAAGAAAGAAATAACACACGTGCTAGATTAAAATCCTGTACTCAAAGAATTTGATAACAAACTTGAAAATAATCAAGATTCTCTATTTTTACCTAGAAAATTTAAATCCAGTCTCACTTATACATACAAATTTATGACTGAAAATAAACCCCCAAAACACTCTTTTTTCCAAGACTTCCCTGATCTGTGCTAAGCCAAATGCAGATTACTTTAGAACTGTAATATTTCCATGTTTTAAGATCAGCTTTCCTTGTCTGTAGAGCTAAGTTTACAGGTTTTCTAAAGAATTAGAATGTCATAAAAATGTCTTATGTAAAACATGCTAGAACAATGTTTTTGAAAAACGTAAGAAAAATATGAAACAAGTAAACTCAGTAGAGTATTTCACTCTTTATGATGTTAATTCAAGAGGCCTTCACCACTATCTGCTACTGCATAAACTACATGCTGACTTAAGTCTTTAGTTGCAGAAAACTGAAGATTAAAAGGGAAATCGAGCCACAAGGGAACAGGCAGTGCAGCTGTTGTACTAACCCACGTTGTAGTATCATCTTGCCAAACTGCGTAAATATTTTATTGCTGAAGTACGCACAAAAGATAACAACGATGTAATAAACCCTGTGTGTGCAGACTACCTCAGAAATCCAAAAGTTATCCGTATGTACAGGTAAAAATTAAGCTTGGTTATTTGTCCATAAAATAAAAAGGTATTTTATTTTATATTTATTTATTTATTTATTTATTTATTTATTTATTTATTTATTTGGTGGTACTGGGGTTCCTGGAAGCCCTTCTACCTTCAGGCTACACTCCCAGACCTATTTATACTTTTTTTTTTTTTTTTAATTTGGAAACAGGGTCTCTTAAGTCAGCGCGGCTGGCTTCGAACCTGTGCAATCCTCCTGTCCCCACCTCCCAAGCGCGGGGATTACAAGCGTGCGCCACCACAGCCAGCTTAAAAAAAGGTATTTTATTTTAAGACCTAAGACACATAAGAAATAGAAGAAAATCCTTTCACTTCTAGTATTTGATCTCTCTATTGACCCTTACAAAACTACATTTGTAGGTGTGGTTTTATTACATGACTTTTCATGTCTTTTAATAATCTAATGCAAACTCAAAAGTCCTAGTAAAAAATCACTAACATCTGCTTAGAATAAGGGTCTATGAGACCCTAGTAGAGCCAGTAGGTCATAAACTCCTTCCCTCCTCAGAGAGTGTGCGCCCACCCCCTTGTTCACTCACTCCGCCAGTCAGCATGTTTACTGAGTACCTGAATTGATGCCAGCCTGCTGGGCTGGGGAAAGAATGGTATACAAAATAGAATTCCTATTCTCACCATATTTACAATCTAGTTCACAGACTTTTAAACATTTTTTACCAAGACCCACAATAAAAAATACATTTTTGAGTCAGGCGTGGTGGCACACGCTTGTAATACCAGCATTCAGGAGGCTGAGACCAGAGGATCGTGGTTCGTGGACAGCCTCAGCTTAGTGAGGCCTTTGGCAACTCAGTGAGGCCCGTTTTCAATATAAAAGAATAAAAAATAGGGCTGAGTGTGTAGCTCAGAGGTAGAATGCTCCTGGGTTCCATTCCCAGGACTGTATTAAAAAAATATACATTTTATAACATGTCTGATACATTCATGTGTTTGTGTGCTCCCATGATTACAGCTATCTATTAATATGAAGAAAAAGTTTGATAAGAAAAAATAGAAATACTCTTACTATAAAGAGGTCTGATATTTTCTATTCGATCGCATTTTTTAAATGGCTGTCATAATGGTTTGTTTGTTTGTTTGTTTGTTTGTTTGTTTTTTGGTGGTACTGGGGTTCCTGGAAACCCTTCTACCTCCAGGCTACACTCCCAGACCTATTTTTATACTTTTTTATTTGGAAACAGAGTCTCATAAGCCAGCGCAGCTGACTTCGAACCTGCACAATCCTCCCGTCTCGGCCTCCCAAGTGTGGGGATTACAGGCGTGTGCCACCACACCCGGCTGTCATAATCTTTTAAGCTGATTTCATAACCTACCATCAGATGCAACCCACTATTTGATAAGCACTGTCTTTAATATGAGAGATAAATATCAATCTGATTAGCAGATATATAAATGTATAATAATAAATGGTAGTAACTTCTCAAAGGAAGGGAGTGGGTCTGGGAGACTGTCAGAGAGCTCTGAATTGGTCTTGGGTTGCTAGGGTAAGAAAACCTTGAGGAAATGGCTGCAATCCACCTTAGGTAGGTAGAAGCTAATTAGGGGTTAACTAGAGGTGGGAAAAGGAGGGTCTGAATGTGAGACTAAGAAAAGAACTTGGGCAGAGGCCTTAGGTGGGAAGGAACGTGGTACATGGAGGAAATAAAAGTCTGGGCAACCCAGGAGTAGAGGACGAGGGGAAGGGCAATACAAAACAATCCTGGAGAACAAGCAGAGCTGACTCTGAGGGCCTTCCTGGCCAAGAGCCTAGATTCTAGTCCTGAGGATAATGAATGGAAACTTATATAAGATTAACTGAAGTGAAAGAATGTAATAGCCTATAGATGGTAAAGATGTTTTGTCCTGAGACATATTTCCTCATCCTACCGTGAAATATTAACTATGTAACCATAAAAACAAATAAAGAGATTCTCTCTGCACTACAATGGAAAGGTGTTCAAGATAATATTGCTTAGTGAAAAATATTAAAGGGAAAGAACATATACACAGTATACCACCTTTCATGTAGATAAGTTTTGAGAAAGAACTCATGCATTAGTACTTTCTCAGATATGCATAAAATATCCTGATAGGATATTTAAAATAAGTAATCTAATTAATGGGAGGAGATTTTTCAGTGGTTATCTTTTCATACTTTAAAAATTCTGGAACCATGTGAAATATATTTATGTCCCTAAAAAATATCACCTTATCTGAAATATGGAAAATAAACTGGGGAGCAAAATTATGTAAGAGGAGAACAGTGAGGCTGCTATTTTGATAGTTTGCACACAGGATAATGACAGTAACTTGAAAAACATCAATAACAACAGAAAAGGAGAATCCAACAAGAACTTAGGGCGAAATGCAACAAGGCAGTGGAGTGGGTACATGAGGCAGGGAGATCAAGGAGTTTCTGGATTAAATAACTACACGGAATACTGGATGATTCACTGACACAGAGACTGCCAAAAAAGGACCCAGCTAGTGGGGAAGGGAAGCAGGGCTCAGGTCATGAGTTCAGTCTTAGGCCTGAAATACCTTTAAGTAGTTCAGTTTTAGAATTTGAAATGCCTTTGAGACAGTTAAGAGGAGGGGAAAGGATTTCCAGCAGAGAGCTGGATATACTAGGGAGGCACTACAGGTTTAAAAAAGCATCTAAGAGCAAGCCCTAAGGAAGGCTGACATTTAAAGGCTGGGTAAAAAGGTGAACAAGGAAGGCAATGGGAATGAGTGGCCTCTTAGGAAAAGCTGGAGAGACTGGCTCTTGCAGAAGTAAGGAGGAAAAAATTGTTTCAGGTAGGAACCAGGCAAGCAGGCAGATTTTAAGCTCCGTAAGAAACAGGGATTTTACCGGCCCAGTTCATCATGGCTTCCTACCACTATAAAGTATAAGATAATCAAAAATCAAGAGGAGAAAAAGGCAGAGGGAAAGCCACGCGTGGTGATGCACCCTGAAAATCCCCAGTGCTTGGGACGCTGAGACAGGAAGATAGCAGGTTCTTGATCAGCCTCAGCTACATAGTAAGGCCCTCCAAAACTTAGGGAGACCCTGTTTCAAAATGAAGAATAAAGAATAGGACTGGGGGTGTAACTTGGAGGTAGAATGCCCCTGGGTTCAATACCCAGTACTGGGAAAAGAAAAAATAAAAAAAGGCAGAGGGAGAAAAGCATGTAAATACCCTTCCCCCCAGGAAAGCATTTTTATGTTAAAGGTTAAGAAACACTACACTGTAAAGCATCCTCACATACAGGATCTTCGTTATCGTGTTTTCTCCTCACAATGTCCCTGGAGGACCACAGATTATAATCCCTATTCCACGGAAGGAGAAACAGGTCTGAGAGGTTGTGACTCGTCCACAGCCAGGCTGCTAAATTTAGTCTCTGGCTCTCTCCCTGAATAAATAACATATACCACAACTCCGTGCTAAAACAGCCCTGAGGACATCAAGACAGGGCTTTCAACCTTCAGTCAAGGATAAATTTAAGAAAAGTTACTGGGATGCTTGTTGGCATGATCCTCTCTTACAAGAAGCTTTAAGCACAAAAGTTGTGGGCAAAGTTTACTACTAGGTCTACAAATGTATTCCCAAAGCATTCAGAGCCCCTAATTTACCCATGTCTTCATTCTAGGGGCACCCTCACACATAGCCCCTCAGTACAAAGACAGCTAAAGATTGTTTACCTAAATGTACCGAAACAACTAAACTAAAGGGTCTCAGCTTTTGTTTTTTAAGCTCTTCTCAATATGTTGCTAAAATTCCCCATAAGCATGTGACACAGCCCTTCTATCCTCTTCTTAGGGAAAACAGACTTGCTTCTGGCCATCCATTTCCATTGATGGGTCTGATTAACTGAACTAAATAAATCCAATTTCTATCCTCACAATGGTTATTTTCCCAGAACTTTAATGATTGTTTTAACCGTTCTTTGTTTGATTTCCCACTGCAACAGAGTTTTGGAGCTTTGCCCCAGACCTGCCTGGACAGGGGCTGAAGGTACTTGGCTGCTTGGGCCAGAATCATGTGAGACCTGGAGCTTCAGATAGCCACAAAAATATCAAACATTTTAAGGACATCTAAATCTGAACTGAAGAAAACCCTAGTCTTCTACTAATGGACTGAACTGGGAGAGTGGTCTACATTCAGATACCTTCTTGAGAGTACTGGGGGAAAGGATAAGGCAAAAGAGAAGCAACTGTCACATAAATAAAACTGCATTGCAAATACACATGAGCTGAAAGGATGTGCAGGACTTCTAAGATTAGTTTTAGCCACAGCACAGAAAAAACTATGCATACTCTGTTTAATTACTTAGCTCTTCAGGCCCCCATTTCTTCAACTCTAAAATATTATAATGCAGGAACTAAAAAATTAACAGCAATGAAAATTAGAAATCTGCTCGTTCAATGTAGAAAACTTCCTTAGTTATAAGAATACAAGAAAACTAATAGGTAAGTAAATTATAAGTTTATCCTATATACATCTCAACATCTTAAGAGTAAAACATATAGTACATGCTATAGATCAGGGGATTAAATATCTGTAACAATATCTGTAACAATCTTACTGAAAGCATAAATTCATGTATTCGATTTTAATGCTGAGGTTAAACTATTTAAATCCTATTAGATCTGGATTATCCGCATTTGAGTATTGCCTAAATCGTATATAAAATATAAGATTTGCAAAATTTATTTCTACTTTTCAGTGGCTATCTATTATCAAAGACAACTCTCAGAATTTAACTTTGAAAAGGGATTGCAAAGAGAAACATTAATTCATGTATTTATACATTTGCTATTAGAGATCCCCCAAGTTGGGCAGGAACCACAATCTCAATGTATGTAAATTAAAATGGTCCATTTACAGTGTTTGAAAACATATCATATTTTACCCTTATTTATAATTACAAATACTTTAATATTTACAGCTGTGTAATTAATCTTTGTGGCCATTTTATTACTGAGGCTAATTCTTCACTTTCAAGCCTTTAGGGAAAGTTAAATTATCTGTTTAGAAAGAAAATATAAAAAAGTTTAATTGTTTCCCATTCCCAGACAGGGGTTTGTGAGTCTGATCTGCTGCCTATATTGGTAACAAGACACCTCAGGAGGAGAGCAAAGGAGAAATCATGGACAAGAACCACTATCTAAGTTTTTGACATCCCTTGTCTACTGCTTGAATTTGATCTGACTTAATTTTTATTTATTCCAGCCTCAAAACCCCCTTATCCCAATAGTTTCCCCAATCAAAAGCTCATCAAAATTCCCAAGCTACATTGTGGAAAACAGAAGCCTAGGCATGGCTTCAGACCTACTGGGTCAGAATCTTTTCTGGGAATAAAAACTGGGGAAGAGGAAAGAGAAGACGTCTATATTTGAGGGGAATGTTAAGTGTGGTGGCACATTCTGAACCTTAATAAATGAAAAATAAGCTGGTTGTGGTGGCACATGCCTGTAATCCCAGTACTGGATACAGACACAGGAGGATAGCAGGCTCGAGACCCATCTCAGAAACTTAGTGGAACCCTCATTTCAAAACAAAATAATAAAATAGTGCTGTGAGTGTGGCTTAGAGGTAGAATGCTCTTGGGTTCTACCTCTATCTCCAGTACTACATACACACAAATAATAACTATGATAATAAAAACTATTCAGAGTCTGTAGGCACCATACAGACATCTCTCCAGAGTAATGAATTTAAGACATATGTAATGAGACAAGAGTCTCATACCATTTTTAAGCATTGAACAACACCAAGTTTTCTGCACATTTTAAGACTGAACTGTGAAGACATGTTCATAATGGCTTATGCTATGTTTGATCCATGTGGTTACCCATGGCTTTGGTTCTAATGTGAGGAGAGAGAAATCTTTCTCTTCCTCTGCTGGAGAACAACTTCAAATATTAAAAAGTTAAAGGCTTTAGTTTACACAGTTAACATCTTCTTCCTTACTGTGACCTAATAATTCCCTTACTATAATTGTCCAAATAATACTTTTAGGCACTTATACTTAGCAATGGTTTTGCTTTTTGTTGAAATTGTCAAATTCAGCCTATTTAGGCAGAATGCAGGTAGCAGATGTCTACATTGCAGAGGTAATTAATTCGGTCTCTTTTGGGGGACCTATAGAAGAATGCTGTCTCCTACAGTTTTAGTGCATGCTGCTAAGCTAAAAACATTAAGTCTGTGGCTTACAAAGGCATCGTACACCTGTCTTACAAGCTGAGGGCAAAATCCTAACAACCATTGGCATAGGAGGAAAAAGCAAGACAGCAAACTTCAGTGATTCAGACTCAAACACAAGTCTTTAGAGGAGGAAAACTAGAAGGCTGTGAAAAAATAACGTGCACTAAATAAACACTCTCTTTATAATAAATTTATCTTTATTAAATGCTTATTTCAAGGTAACTAATGCCTTCATTTCCACTTACAATTTTGTTTTGTTGAAATAGCCAGATTCTTTGTCACCTTCTATCCTCTATGAACAGCCCATCTGCCATAATAGTGTGGTGTCCTCTCCAGAAGCTGGTAGAGGACAACCTGCGTCCGTACCTGTGGGGGCTAACGGCAGAGGAAGCCCTGGCATGAACTGGGTTCTGCTCCCCAACAAGCCACCTTCCTTTCAGCTGAAAGCCAAGCAGTGCAGCCATCAGCATATCTCTCAGGGAACTCAGATGTGTCAGGATTTATGGCCCCTCCTCTATTATTTTCCTCTCTTCTGACTTTATTACTTGTCCCTTATTATCATTTATTTCATTAGTTCCATAGCATACTTATTCATGTACAGAAATAATAATGTATCTATTTAATAAAAAAGTAAGAAAATATTTGTACATTCTCTAAAATTCACTTAAAACAGAATATAAACAAAGTATATTTAAGGTAAGTCATTTTCTGTTATTTATGTAATATACATGTCAACAATTATTTGGGACACAAATATAAGTAACAAAATACAAAATTCTCAGAAAGTTTTATTTTTTAAATTTCTAAATATTCAGATTTACTAAAAAGACATTTACTATGTTTGCAGGCTTTAATAATAGTTTGCTCAGGTTACTTTAAAAAAACATTTTAGGCCAGGCGTGGTGGCACACACTTGTAATCCCTGAGCTTGGGAGGCTGAGACAGGAGGATCGCACAGGTTCGAAGCCAGACTTAGCTACTTAGTGAGGCTCTCAGCAATTTAGTGAGACCCTGTTTCTAAATAAAATATGAAATAGGTCTGGTCATATAGCCCAGAGGTAGAAAGCCTCTCCAGTGCCACAAAAAAAAAAAAAAAAAAAAAAAAAAAAAAAACTGGTTCACAAATATAGTCCTCAACTATTTACTAAGGCCCTTAAGGATTCATGTCAACTGCCATACTACCATGGTGGTGATGATACCAGCTAGTATTTGCTCCTTTATCCCTCCTGACCATATGAAATATACACTTTATTTATTTTATTTATTTATTTATTTATTTATTTATTTATTTATTTATTTTGGTGGTACTGGGGATGGAACCCTTCTACCTCCAGGCTACACTCCCAGACCTATTTCTTATATTTTATTTGGAAACAGGGTCTGTTAAGCCAGCGAGGCTGGTTTTGAACCTGCGAGATCCTCCTGTCTCCGCCTCCCAAGCATGTGGATTATAAGTGTGTGCCACCACGCCCGGCTGGCTACACTTTATTTTCAACATTTTACAAATAAGAAAAGTGAAGCCTAAAGAGATTCAGTTACTTGGCTTCAGGAACAAAGCTTGAAAGCAAAATTGCCAGTATCCTAACTAACCCTAACTTCAAAGTTGAAACTCTTAAACATTGGACAGTCTTTACAGTGAGAGGGATAAAAAAAAATCCATTTGTGGGGAGCCAGGAATAAGTTCATCTATCCAGCATGGAGAAATCTATGGGTCTGTTAATGGAGAGAGGGATGGATAAGGAAACTCATCACGATTGGTAGCAATTCTTCGGAAATTAGGATGGTTGGGGTGGAGTCAGAAATGGCTACAGAGTTTGAGAGGGCAAGATCTGGATGTAAAAAAAGAGGATGAAGGGTGTTGGGCTACAAGTAACTTGCCTGTGTTACCTCGGCAAGTTCCTCATGAGCTAGTTAGAGATTGTGATCCTCCAAATTAAGAAACGAAAGTTTTAAGATTACTTCTGCTGTAAGTGAAATGCAAAAACTTCATGTAAAGGAAAAATAAAAAGTAGTTATAACCTACACAGATTCCATCAATGCTTCTAAAAAATTAAAAATATATTTAAATCATACTACAGAATCATCAAGCTTTAGTTGCAAATTAAGGGTAAAATTGGTAATTTTGGGGGGAAATTGGCAGGAATTATAATATTCAAAATGCATACACTATTTGTTCTGTCATTTTTATTACTGACACTAAATTATTTTTTAAAATGCACAAATTCACAAACACACAAATAAACCATAATGGCCATAACAGCACTGTGTATAATAGGGGAAAAATGAAAAGAACTTCCTCAATGTCATTCTGTAGAATAATAGTTAAATATACCCATACTATGGAATACCAAACAGCAGTTAAAACAGTAATATATCTATCTGTACTAAAAAAAGATATTTATTTTATATTTATAGAAAAAAGCAAGCTGAAAATGAAAACTTTTGTGATTCGTATTTTTAAATTATGTGCGTGTGTGTGTGTGTGTGTGTGTGTGTGTGTGTGTGTGTGCATGTCTGTGCATGGTGTGTTCAAGAAAAAAAATGTCACAGAGAATATAAACCATTCTGTCAGCAGTGGTTGCCTTGTTGGAATAAGGGTGCTGCTGGAGACAAAGGGAGCTGCTGAAGGGGGGAGCCAACAAGGGCTTGCCTTTTATCTTCATTTTATCTATTACCTTGCCTTTTTACTCCTATCATACTACTATAAACTGTTCCAACATACATTCTTAAATTTTTGCACTGTAACATGATATAGTTAAAACAGCTATAATTTTCTCCTACAGAATATATTTACTAATGATATTGACCACCAGATCATACCTTTGTTTTACACCAACTGTCAACACCAGAATGCTCTACAATAAAAAGGATATGCTAGCAATAACCAAATTATCTCCCTAGGAAACTTGCAAAAACTGGTTACTAATGCAAGCCCAATTACAATGAATACAGCCATCCACTGGGAAATAAAAGAAAGAGAGATGTGACTCGAGGCTGCATCAGATGACTCCAACTGTCACTCTCTGGCAGATCTGGAACATGTATATGTATAGGTCCTTAAAGAATAAATCTCCACGTTCCTACTAGGAACATGAGTAAAAAATGATAGTGTTACTTTGCATTTAACAAACACTCTGTTTATTGCATTTTAAATAGTGTGCTTAGGGAGGTTACCTAGATCCAAGGTCATAGTATCACCCCTAGTGGGGCTTATGATCAAATTAAAATTAAGATATATGCAATAAAGTAGGGAATTCTGAACAGATTTGCTTGTCCTGTTTCCTAGAATCTTGGAAAGCCTAAACAAATATATAAGATGGCTGGGACATAGAGACATTTGGAGACTAAGTTAAGTAGGATAGGCAGCAGGCACAAATGGATTCATGGTCTTGGTTTTGGAAAATCCATGTTCAAAATTGAAATGGAAGAACAACACACAATTATATGCCTGGGTGAAACAATAAGAGGTTTTCCTTTGCAGTATGGATTCTAGGTGTCTTCTATGTCTCTGCAAATATACCATCACCAAAGACAAAAAGTCAAGTTTGAAGAGATCTTAGATATCATATATCAATTTTCATCGGACTTGTAAATACATCCCCTTTACGTCTGGCTGACTGAGATGGTATTTTGGGTACATGTCTAGGAAGTAAGGGATGGATCTGGCCCACATCTAGAATTGGCTCAGGCCCTGGGAGTGGAAGGCTCACTAAAATGCCTCTTGTTTTCCTCTGTTCCAAGTCAAGGTCAATACCACAGTTTCCCCTCTGCCTGTCCTTTTCCCCTCTGTCTACCCAGTACAAACTGGCCCACAGGAAGGTCAGTAAAAGAAAAGGCACAAGAAATTTAAGTAGAAGAGGAAAAATGTATATAGATATATATCTATTGCTGTTCCATGTATTCAAAAGTAAATCCCCCCACAGAAAGATAATTAAAATGTCATGTGTGTGTGTGTGTGTGTGTGTGTGTGTGTGTGTGTGTGTGTGTAAGGGGGGGAGGGAGAGGAGAGGAATGGGTGCCAGAAAGTCTGGGGAAACAAGCTGACTTCAGTCATTCCTCAACTGGCCTCTGCTACCTTTTTCCTGTGATTAGAATGCCCCCAAAAAGTAAGCTTGATTATTAAAATTTTCTAACAGTATTATAGAAGATTATGAGCATTTTAAGAAAAAATTAATCCCACCCAAAGTTACAAAGTTGCACATATCAAATACAACACTGGAGTCTAAACCTCCAGATTTCAGGCTTAATATTCTGTCTCCATACCACAATTTGCCTATCTACAGTACAGTTTCTTTAATCAGAAGTATAAAGAACCAAAAAAGTTCAAATTGAAATAACAGAGTAGGCTTGGTACTTAGAATCAATAAAGCTCTAGATAAGTACTTCACAAAGACAGCTTCTTTTTTAAGAATATGGAAAGTGGAAAGTTTTATTACAATATAAAGCCAAGAGGAAATAATTTTGCTTTAAAAATGCAGAACTCTAATTGGTGATCTCTTTGGTAGGCCATTAACAATCTTAAAGCTACCTTTATCTTACAGTGCTTAAATTTATATTAAAATTATGTGAAAACTTTTTTCTTTTTTAAGTTTCACTGAAAACACAGTGGAACATAAAAAGGTCTATTGTTAAGGGCAGAACTGTGATAATAGCTAAGTCTACCTACCATCACTGAGTCTGGGACCATGGATAAGTCACTATGTACAAAGTATTGGAATCATAAATTTTTGACACCTAGGTTACTAGAGACTGTAAGGAACAATGTACATAGAATAAACTTGTTTTTTGGAGGCTTTCAATTCCTCCAGATAAAATTATTTTTAAAAAATATTTTTTAAATATTTCAAAATGAGGAGAAATAACATAGAATTTTAAGAGTTATTAGGGCAGTTCACAAGGAAAATGAAAAAAACCGTTATCAACTTATTTTGTATTTACTTATAAATTATATTATGCCATTCTTTCAAGAAAGGATTTAGATGAGCTAAACTTTGTATTTATGAAAGTAACCAAAATAATCACATTTTAACACTATTTATCTAGCAAAGTAAATATAATGCTTTTTCTCTTGAGAAAAACTAAATCCTCCCAATATTCATATTCAAGACATTTTTCTCAAAGGAAAAACAAACCCACAAAGCCATACGAGAAAGTACTGCTTTAAAAATGGATTTAATGAAAACAGAAAGCTTTAGGTCTAGATGTTTGGAAGCGGGTGGGACCATGCAGTCAAATAACTGCAAAAAAGATTTAATCCTACCACTACTAAGTCATTAACCAGTCAAGGTAAGGCCCTCCAGGGAGCAAATTTCCAATTTCATCACTTAGGGTCATTGCCTGCTTCCCCCTCTCTTCTCTTCCACCACTTGTCATATTAGAATGGAAGGCTGGAAGGCGGCTTGTTTAACTGGCCCATTTTCAGGCTGGGAGAAAATTAAGTGGGGAAAACCCTGGGAGTATCAACTGCTCAAGTTCACTGCTCTCCTGAAGCTGTTTTCATACAAAAGCCATTTGAAAATCACACTGAGTATAAAGCTAACCTGTCTCTGGTCTTGATATTTCCTTAGATACTTTTTCCTTCCAATTTTAAAAATACTAAAAGAAATCCCTCATGTAAAAACATTCTCACATGCAACTAGTTTACATTGTTTCATTAGTCCCATTATTTCAAAATAGAAATATATTTAAAAATCTTTTATATAAGAAATGTGGGGGCTGCTCTTCGAAACAGTCAAGACAAGTGCAGCAAACATCTAAATTATTAATCTGGACCTTTGGTTAAACTAAAACTCAGAGAAAAAAATTACTCTTTAATGAATTACATGAACTAAGAAAAAAAGGAGAAAAAAGACTACAGTAGAGTCTGAAAAAGGGTATATCCTATTCTTTTGCTCCCAATGAACAATTTAATAAGAAGCCACAAACAGGCTCCTGAAACGTCTCTGGGATGACTGTTAGCTGGTCTGAATTTTCACAAGGTAGCAGGATTTGAGACAGATGATATGACAGATCAGAAGTCCACTTGAAAAGTCCTTGAGTGCATGTGCTTTCGGTGGGTGGAAGGCACTTCTGTGGCAGTTGTTTACACTCCCGTCATTTAGCACTGGCAGACTCTACCAAGTAAAATGCTTTACACACCTTATGATAGCTACTTTAATAAAGCTGAGCCTGATATGGGAGCACTAGAAGAAATATGACTATGTGGATTTTCCTCTGACATAAAGACCACATATTTCATAGTACCAGGAGACTTATAAAAGAGGTTCACAGCAGCTCTATTCAAAACAAGGCCATCCATAGTAAAATGAACAAATAAATAGAGATATTCTCATTTCTAGAATACTCTAGAGCTGTGTTGTCTGGTATGATAACCACTAACCACACATGGTTACTGAGCCCTTGCAGTGTAGACACAGTGTGACTGAGATGTGCTTTAAGTATGAAATAGACACCAGATTTCAGATTTAAAAATGAAAATCTATCAATATTTGATAAAAACAATATATATGAATATTTTATCCTTATAAATATGAGTATGAATCAATGTTTGTTTGTTGGTTGGTGGTACTGGGGTTCCTGGGAACCCTTCTACCTCCGGGCTACACTCCCAGACCGATTTTATATTTGGAAACAGGGTCTCTTAAGCCAGCGAGGCTGGCTTTGAACCTGCACGATCCTCCTGTCTCCGCCTCCCAAGTGCGAGGATTACAAGCATGCGCCACCACGCCCGGCTGAATCAATGTGTTTATATATTGAGCTAGATAAGACATGCTATTAACATTAATTTTATTTTTTTAATCATGCCTACTAGAATACTTACATTTATACCTTTGGATCACATTCTGTTTCTATGGGACAGGGCTGTACAGATCAGTGACAATAAATGAACTACAAGTACAGGAAAGGATATGGGCAAATATGAGTTTGAGTCAGATCTGTGGAAATCACACTGTATGATATATAAAGTTTTACAACCGATCAAAGTAATCCAGTGTTTAATGCTGTCAAAAACACCACCACCAAGGGGAAGACTGCCATAAAAATCAAATGTAGTTATCAAGGGAGAGACTCGAGCTATGACACAGCAGATACCTAACTTGAAAAATGCTTGAAAACAAGGCTTTTGGTGGCTTGATGTTGCTTCTATGGCAGACTTGCAGTGTGCCACAGAACACAGAGCCCTCTCAAGTGCTAAGAATCATCTATTTTTTCAAATCCACCCATTCAATTTTATGTGTTTATGTTTTTACATCTTACAATTAAATATTTTTAAATAATCTCAAACTGCTTTCTTTAAAACATTTCTATTTTCTCTGTAAGGTAATGATTTAGAAACAAAAACCTCAAATAGGGTGAGTGGCTTGTCCTATATCTCAAATCAATATATCCAAAGAAACATAACAACGTTAGGTTCCTGAACTGCTTTAGTCATGACTGTGTTACTTTCTTCAACATATTTTAAATATTTAAAGAATTGTGTCCAAATATTTTAAAAGCATCCAGATGTAGTGGTACATGCCTGCAATCCCAGCACTTGGGAAACTGAGATAGGAGGATTGCAAGTTGGAGGCTACCCTCAACAACTTAGTGATACTATTTTAAAACAAAAAATTAAAATGTAATTATTTTAAAAGCACAAAAAAGCAATATTTTTGCAATATTGTTTTTCCTACATTGCTACACTTCATGAAAAAAGTAGTAGGTATGTTTCTGGAAAGTTATACATATTCATTCTTGTGAGCTAATATATTTGCAACACACAAGAAAATTACTTGGCAATGTGTTTATAAACAAATAAATGTTCAATGTACAGAATATATGTCTTTGGTGGTACTGGGGTTCCTGGAAGCCCTTCTACCTCCGGGCTACATTCCCAGATCTTTTAATATTTTAATTTGGAAACAGGGTCTCTTAAGCCAGCCTGGCTGGCTTCGAACCTGCGCGATCCTCCTGTCTCCACCTCCCAAGCGCGGGGATTACAAGCGTGCGCCACCATGCCCGGCTGTACAGAATATTTTAAAGAAATATTTTTCATAACTACTCACACAAAATAACTATATTCATATGCCAAACTCTCTCTAAACAAATTATAAGATTTTTCTGAAAAATAATTCATTTGTTTAATGTGAGGCACCCTGTCAGAAACTTTCTCGCATCGAAAATAAATTTTAAAAGAAATTCTGAATATGCACAGGTTAACTAACTTTTGAAAAGGGTGAATCAAGTGACTTAAATGTTTTGCATAACTAATGTTTAATATTTCATGAAGTGCAAAGAAAGTATATGAACTAAGCTTTTAACAAATGATTTTTCTGAACACAAAAGGCTTGCCACATAGCATGAAATTTTCAAAAGAAATGTTTCAGGATACAAAGCTAAATTTAAACTCTCTCTCAAATATGGAAGAACAATGCTGATGACCTATTTCGCATTTAATTTGTTTTACACAGAAGTGAAATGAAAAAGAACCCAGAGGAGAAATATCACTGTCTATACTCACCATGAACTTGGTTGATTTCTGAATTTTGAGAAAGAATCTCATCTGCTAATTTTTGAGCAGTTGGCAAAACTTCCGTGTGGTGCACTGTGATCAAATACTGTACAAACTTTTGTAGTTGGTCTCTGTTCATTTGAAAGAGGGTCTCTGAAATGGGAAGATGCAGTTTGACCTGATCTGGCTTGCGGATGCGGTATAAAGACAGTGCCACAACATGGGCACAATAAAATATGTCCTTGTTTCCACAGCTGCAGGTCACTGAGGTAATCTTGCAACGATCAAAGCTGATGGCCACGTTGCAAACACTTTCTGGCTCTGACTGTATTGCAGGTTCTGTCACTGTGCCGCTCAAGTGGAAACCTGTATGAAAGAAAGGGAGAGTTTAGCACTCAGGTGCCACGGATATCCTCACTCTTGAAAACATAGTACAGATAGCTGCAAGAGAAAAAATGACAACCCCCTCTCCCTGTTACAACATTAAGGTCACTTATCACCACCTCTTCCCCCATAAATGGGATTTAACAGATATGTTGAAGTATTTTGTACAGCCAGATGAGAATACTTATTATTACCAATAATAAGTTAGATCACAGCACTAATAAGCCATCATTATTTTATTCTGAATCTGTGGCTTATAAGGCAAAAAGTAAATTTCCTAATCAGTTTATTCTTTCTCCTTCTCTTCTTCTTCTTCCTCCTCCTCCTCCTCCTTCTTTGATCATAGCACTAATAAGACATCATTACTTTATTCAGAATCTGTGGTTTACAAGACAAAAATATGTCCTAGATCAGTGGTTTCCTTCCCTCTCCCCTCCCCTCTTCTCCTCCTTTTAAAGCAGAGTGAGCCAGCTCAGTTTTCTTCTAAAACAATCTCCCCTTTCCCTCCACCTTTCTTCTAGGTAGTCTGCTGCAGCCATCACTGCAATTCTGAAGGGGTACTTCCCACAAACTCTGACCAGAGAAAATTTCTAATAAAGCTTTCTGAGCATGCATAACATATGCCCCAATATAGCAATGCCGATGAGCAGCAACTTCTGGTAGAGCTGCAAAGTCCCAAATCTCATATGCACCACGATCTAAGTGGAACAGTTATTTTTCTCCATACTCTTCAGAGGAAGGTTGGTACAGATATAAGGTCTTTACGTACATGTGCCATAGAAGATTGCCAAGGGGGAAAGTGTCCTTAGAAGCACACAGGAATTGATCAATGGTATTTGAGTGCTTCTTGCAAGATCCAGAGATACGAAGCTCACCCCACTCACGCAGCCATTCTCTCTTGGACAAGCTCTAGCTATGCTTACAGCCAAGTGAACTGCCTCCCAGCACCACTGCGCATCAATCAGGCCTGGCCTGCTTGGTTAGGAGACAAGACTTTCATACTCCCTTTTCCTCAATGCATAGGAAAGTCACCCTGAATTTTGAGGAGGGGTGAACACCCATCAGTTTACACCCTCCCCAACTCTCAGAGTCACAGTCAAGTGGTGAGGAGTCAACTTGGAGGCAAAGAGAAGGGATTCCTTTGAGAATATCCAGGTCTCAGATTTACCCCAGGATTTCCAAAGCCTGACAGAAAGCTGAACACTACACAACCAAGCCCTTACTCTCTCCACCTTCCACTATTTGTGCTACTTTTATAAAATTCACTGACCTGATTCACTGTTCAATTTCTCAAGATCATTCAGATTGGGTAGGAGCGGGAGACTCTGGGAAAGGCAGTACACAGAGTTTCAGAAAGGTGGCTCTAGGGCAACCGCCAGACAACATCTGTGCCCTACTCACTGCCTTCCTGAGTTACCCAGGAGCTAACCAGGCCAGAGTTGGAAAAAACACTTCTCACAAGAAATCTTTCAGAGTAAGGTGATTTCATATTGGTATAATTAAAAAGCATTCTATAGAGCTGGGCATGGTGGTGCATGCTTGTAATAATCCCAGTACTTGGGAGGCTGAAAAAGGAGGTTCACAGGTTCAAAGCCAGCCTCAGTAACTTAGTGAGGCTCTTAGCAACTTAGTGAGACCTTTTCCAAATAAAATATAAAAATAGGTCTGAGAGTATGACCCAGAAGAAGAAAGCCCCTGGAATCCACCCTCAGTAACCCCCCACACACAAAGCATTCTATAGAGCCGGGTATGGCAGTGCCTGCTTCTAATTCCAGTACTTTGGAGGCTGAGACAGGAAGACTGCAGATTCATGGCCAACCTCAGCTACTTGGTGAGACCCTATTTCAAAATAAAAAATAAAACAGGGCTGAGGGTATAGCTCGGACATAGAATGCCCCTGAGTTTAATCCCCTGTTACTGCAAATAATTAATTAATTAAAGAATTCTATAAAAACAAATTACTATTATTGCTTCACGATAAGAAAACCTGAGAGCTATCATGATAACCATTTTGATTTCTTCTGCAAATATTATCCCTGCTTCAAAATATATTCTAGTCATCTTTATTTCTTCTGATTAAGTAGTTTTGTTGAAAGCCACAATTAAAGAAAAGGATACATAGAAAATATAATTAATTTAAAATGTTTTAATGCCAATTTTCTCATAAGGAAAAAGTTATGTGAAAATGTAAACACCTGAGAAAAATGAAGAAAATAAGGGCAGTCTTGCCTTAATCTATATATCAGATGCACTATAAATTTACAGTAATTAAAAATCCATGGACAGTCAAAGATTAAGACAAGGATTATCAATAAATCATGAGACAGTTTATGCTCCCTGTATATTTTGTATAGTTAGTTCAAAGAAAACTGATTTCTACCTGCTACAAATATTAGTAGAAAAACCAGATATCATAATAGAAAAATAGTTATAAAACATTTTCAAATCAGCCTCTTCCCACTTAAAATTGTCTGTCATATTGAAAAATTTGCATGTGTCTTCACAAAAGTGACACTGGAGAACTTTTTCAATTGCAGGCAAAGCCCAGATGATTGAAGATCCAAATGATAAGACTACGTAGTAAGGAGCTAACAGAGAGAACAGAGGTGCAGCACTGTGGTAGAGTGTGTGCCTACTACACGTGAGGACCTGGGTTTCCCCAGCACAACCTAAAAATAGTACTTTATTATAAAAAGAAAATTTTATCAGAGGATAACAGAATAGGTGCTTCAAAAAGAGACCAACTAAACTTCGAAGTGGCCCATGAGAAAACTCTGAAGAAGCCTTTTTCAAATAGTTTTTGCAGAAATGACCTTATTTTCTCATCTGAGTTATACAAATCAGAAAAAAGGTGTATTATTGAATCTTGATATTATACAATTATGCTTAAGAAAATTCCACATATTACCCAATTTTGTTACATTAAATATTTACTATTTTTTAAAAAGCAAACTGTAAACCGTGTGACCTCCAAAACCAATTTCAGAGCTATGTAAAGGCACAAACACGTAGATGTCTTAGAAAGACTTCATCAACCTGACATCACCAAAGATTAAGGTGCTTAATGAATGTTTACTTTTCCAAGTAATTCTAGATTATCTTTCAAGTCAAACACCCAAATTCCTTTAAAAGTTCCAACAATTTTTATGAAAATATTTCTCAATGTTATAAAAGTTCTACCCTGCCACCCTATAAGCTGACCAGTTTGGGTATTACTATCGAGTGTGTGGGAAAGAACACTCTGTCACTACTTTTAACGCGGGCTCTTCCTCTTAACTTTCTCCACTATCAGCTATGATGAAGACTCCTCCCCACACTGCTAGCCCTTTATATAGAAATGTCTTTGCTCTCGGATTAGCTGCAACTCAAACTGGACAAGTGTTGTGGCAACTATTTAACACTCAGGCCTATTTGGTTTGGGGGAGGTTTTCCCCTTCCATTTTAGTTGGAGGTGCTAGAAGTTAAGAGGCTTTAACCTTAAATACAGGAAAATCTCATACCCACACACAAAAGACAGCTGGTCTATCACTTTTGAGGACCATGCAGTACTGAGTCAAGATGAAGGAAGCCCACCAAGCCTTACTTCAGGATTGTATAATGGTATATTTTGAGAAACCTTTGGAAGTTCACTTAACGCTCGGTGGGTCCTAAGTCATACCGAACCACCCACGGGAGAAATGAGGAGTCCTACCACAATACATGTTCCCCACCCTACAAACATCCCATCCAGCCCCCAGCTGGGTAACTGGGTGACCTGAAATATAAAAACAGAAATGTTTCTGAGAACTGATTTCGTTTTTCTAGAGTTTTGACGAGCCAAACGACCAGCTGTTTTAGTATAAGAACTAAGCACAAAAAGGGCAATCCTACACTCTATGATAAAAACAACTGTTTTATTTTCAAAGAATTAAAATGAATAAAGTATTATAAATCTTGTCTTTTAAAATGTTCACCTTTGCCAGGTATGGTGATGCATACCTGTAATACCAGTACGTGAGAGGCTTAGACAGGAGGGTCACAGGTTTAAGACTAGCTTCAGCAACTTAGCAAAGCCTCTGGAAACTTAGACATCGTTTCAAAATAAAAAATAAAAAAGGCTGAGGTGTGTAGCTCAGAGATATAAAAAAGAGTGAAGTTTGATTTTATAAAATATAATCTAAGAGAAACTGTTACATTAAATAAGAGAGACCAATAAAGCACTAGTATCCTCATTCTCAACTTGCAGGAAAAGAAAGACAAAACACATACCAGGAGCATAGCATTGTATAGGGCTTAGGAATAAAACACTAGATCATATCAGGCGCTGTAGACTTAAATGCTGTGTGTGCTATTTACCCTTTCTCATTCTCAGTCATTTGTGCAAGAATGGGGGGGGGGGCAACCTGTACAATTGGGCATGGTGGTGTATGCTTGTAAACCCAGTATGTGAGAGGCTGAGACAAGAGGATTGTAGATTTAAGACCAGCCTCAGAAACTCAGTGAGACTTTCAGCAAACTAGGGAGACCCTATTTCAAAATAAAAAAATAAAAAGGCCTGAAGTTGTAGCTCAGAGGTAGAATGCCAGTTTTCAATTCCCAGTACCACAGGCACACACGAGTATACACACATGAAAGAAATTAAAAAAAAAAAAAATCTTTCCGGGTTGTTTGAGAGATCCAAATGAAGCGACATATGTAAAGCACCTGGCATGTAGTAAAAATGCTCGTTAAATTTTATCTCCCTTTCCTCTCCTTCCAGCAGGAGAAGCGGGAGGAGTGTGGGCAGACTCCCCTCAACCAGAACACTTTCTTTTTCTAATCTACTGGAATCTTAAGAGGAGGAGGTATCAGTCCTGGAGTGATTTGGAAAATAAGAGGGATCACTATGAATGCTTGAGGTAAGTGGGGAGTAAAACACTAGAATTGTTATTTGATGGCAAAACTGGTAAAGTAATTCATACTTCTGCTTGACCCAACTCATTTCCTCTTTTCCATTTTCCTAACAAACTCTCAGTGAATATTAATTTTACACAGAGAAACTTGAAAATATGGGAGAGGGTTGTTGTTGCTTTAGTAACTACAAATAGTTACAAAATGTTATAATGCAATGACTTTTGAAGTGTAATATCACACATACACACTCTCAAGTCATTTCAGGGGATCCTTCATACTGGAGTTTTTACAGTTACACCTTGAACTGTCTCTCATGAGTATGTTTAGTGTTCCAGAGGTTACATGATGTGTTCAATTGCAACAGACTGAACACACAGAGAGAGAGAGACAAAAAATCCCGCTTTCTATTTAAGACAGACATTAAAGAGATTTCTACAAATGTAAAACAAGTCACATTTTTCACTAAAATATTTATTTGAGGAAGAGTGTTATTTCATAGAAGTATGTTATTTCTGCTAGCATAAGCTTATTATTTAATAAATAAATATATTTTTAATTTTTCTGTTTTAATATCAAACACAGCACCAATCAGTATAATCAACGTAAACAAAAGCACTATAGGGTCTCCACAAGAATGAGACCCACAAATTAAAAAACTGCTATCATAATTACTGTGGCATTATTTACACTTGGATCTTAGAATAGTTGGTCAATAGTTAATAACAGTAGAGAAATACTAAAGCGGCAAATTTTTCACACATAAACACATTCAAATCATTTGCATTAATTTCATATTAACAAAGATTAGCAAATATTTAATTCCTTACTGACATTCAAAAATAAGCTCTTCTTGAAGATGGATTTTTCATAGCTAAGGTTAAACTTAGTTGTATTTTAAAGGGAACAAGGAGATCCATGTTATCAGACTGGAAAGATAGCTGTTCTAAAATTAAAAATATTTCGAAAAGTTGGCTGTTTTGTGCCTACATGTACATGTGCTTGGCTGAACAAAAAAATGGTTATAAACTCAAAGAATTAGAATATTTCTAAGTTAAAATGAAACTGCCATACACGAAAGTAAACATGCTTACTGAAAACTATTCCTTTCGTGGCACATTCTTTTCTGGGCATGAGGCGCTCAGTAACTAATTCTTTGTTAAAGAAGAATTTAACAGAAGCATTGGTGTAGTACTACCACAAATACATCTTTCACCCTCTTCCTAAATAAAAAGAACCCCTGGGGAAATTAAAAGCAGAAACCAAGGCAATGTAATGTTATAGATGAAAAGGTGGCAGGGGTTGGTTATGAGAGGCTTTTTGGTGTTTTGTTTTCTTAAAAGTTAAGTTTAAAAATGAGAAAGTGCTACCATTTCACTCTCATAACAATTTATTCATTGGTTAAAAGCACTGGGTTGTCTAAATGTATAGAAATTAGTACTTATTTGTCCCTATTCAGATAGATGAGCTAATCGATGCTCCTAAAAAGCTAAAAGTAAACCTTACCTAACTCCCAAAACTAGTGTACACAATCCAACACGCCAAAACATTTTGATTCAAATCATGCAGTTTCCAGATCAGCAGTACAGACACAATAAGGCCCAAGCTGGAGACAGTAAACTCAATTCAAAACCAACTCATCCAAAATATCATATTCCTTCTTCAACCACATAATTTTCTCAAAGGAAAACACTAAATTAAAGAGACTACATCCTGTGTGCTGGCTAATTAAATCCTCAAACCCTAATTTCTAATACTAAGCTTAACCAGCTTATAGAAAGACATTAGGAGATTCTGCCAGCAATTACTAATGAAGCAGTTTCCATCTTCCTGAAAAACTATTTTTAATGAAAAAGCTTTAAGTGCACCTGAAAATTTCGTATTTGGACTAGTATCACTCCTTACCCTTCATTAGTATTTGAGAAAGACAACGGCACATTAATGCAAAGGCCAGACTGTATGCAATAGCACACCATATAAACAACATAAAAATTTACAAAGCATGCACCAAATGGGCCCAACTTAAGAGTTCCTAGCAGCATTCTACTGTCAGTTTTGTTTTCTTATCAGTATAGATTCTCACACCACTTCATAGGAAGATTTAATTAATTAGAATTACTATGTTAGGTATAAGTGGCATTAAATAGTTCTTTATTTTATTTCAGAAAATTTATTTCAGAAAATAAGACACTTATCCACTAATTTGACTATCTGTAACAGGCACCTAACAGTAGCACTAGTTTAAGAAGCAAGTGTTGAAATTTTTTCCTAAAAAATAAGTCACATCACTCTGTGCCACCCCAAATCTCAAAGCATGTAAGGGTTCTCCCCACCATCATCATTATATTATGTAATCTTCCAGGACATATTTCTGGATTTTAACATGCATATTTGAGAGAAACAATCACTGTCCAGCCTCAGATTCTGGATGGAAAGTAGTATCAGTATTTCCCCAATTGTAACTTGGCAAGGTGCTTAGGAATATAAATTATCCACTCCAATCTTTAAGCTGCTATCTGGGACGCCAGCCTTTTCTAATACAAGCAGAGCTGCTCTGGCCTTCTGCCCTTCTCCTCCTTCTCCAGGACCCCTCACCACCTGCAGATCCCGTACTGCCCTGCACACTGCAGTGCTCTGCTTCTCTCAGGCCTCTACCTGGGTCTCAAACTTCTCAAGTGCAAATGAAGCTTATTAGGGTTCTTTGCTTCCCAAACAAGTCTCAGCACATCTGCACAGCTTTCTCTTGCCTCCCAGGGCAATGAGAATGAAGATCCTCTTTTTTACCTGTTTACTTTTTGTTATTGCTCACAAGAACTTGGGAAACCCTTGGCTGTTTGCTTTAGAAGCAGTAGTGGAGGGGAAACTCTGGGGACTAATTCTGCCTATATGGTCAAGAGGAAAGGAAAAAGTGTGCTTAGACTGGGGAAAGGAGAATGCAGGCTTCTCTAGCCAAATTCCTCCATCCATACTCTGGAGCTTTGGTCTGCCTCTTCAACAAGTCACCACATTTTGGCCCTAACTCATTCCTAATGTCTTACCCCATACCCAAGCTATGACCCACTTCATTCTTAGAACCAATAATTGAAGTAGGCACAATATTCCTCTCTTCAGAGATGGAAAAACTGAGCTTCTTCGGGGCAGGTAGTGGTGGCACACACTGCATTAAGTAGGCTTCATAAGGACCAGATGGAACATCAAGTTTCTATAATCCAAACAGTAAACCTACACAAATAAAATCTTCTACACCAACACATGAATGGCTTAAAAAGATGAGTGGTGGCAAACTAACAGATCCAGACACCTTATGAGTAAACACTTCTAAGGTTGAGGACCCCTGGAAGCAGTGAACTGTCTTTCATCTCCGTAGCCCAAGGATCTAGCACAGCTCTCAAAATAGACTAGGCCCTTGAAACTACATCATAGAGGTCTTCCAAGCAATGCCTGCCCTGCAATGTAAAGATCACAAACAACTAAATGCTTTGCCCTCCAGCCCAGGATATTTTAACTCAACTAAAGACTACTTGTAAGACTCCACTCCTCTCTTGTGCTCCAAGTTAAGCTGGAAGCTGACAGAGCAGAGGCCCATGGAATCCCTGTCACAGAGGAGTGTCTTGTAGGAGACTCTCAAGAATTTGTTAGATGAAAGAACACATTAACACTTTTGACATGTGGAACATACAGATTGGCAGTCTACAAATGGGGATTTGTACCAGAATCACCTGGAGGGCATATGGTAGCAGACTGCTGGGCCCCACACTCGGAGAGTTTCTGATTTACCTCAGCTAATGCTGATCTGCTAGTCTAGAGACCAGAAGTCAGAGAACCACTGACCTGGTGACTACAATTACAGCCTAAACAAGGCTCCTCTGATCAAAACACACTTGAATAAACATAGTAAATGAAACAGTGAAAGATACACTCTTTATATACTACCTTGTGATGTAAAAATATATATATGTAGAAGGGCTAGGATGTATCTCAGTGGCAGAACTTGTGCTTAATATTCATGAGGCCCTGGGTTCAATCCCAAGCAACAAAAAAATAGAAATTTAAAAAAATGTATTCAAGTTCTAGTTTATTTTGTAAGTCAAATGTTTCTAATAAGTAAGTCAAATCCTAAGAATTCAGGGATGGAATATTAGACTAGTCTGGGCAGGAGCAATGGAAGAGGAAGAAAGAAAATAACATTTACAGTTTCAAAAATTGTTTCTATCATAAAATATGTTATTTCGTACAGCTATACCATCCTATTTTAAAATCTTAAAATTTCAAAATCAAGCCAGACATTGTGGTAAATGCCTATAATCCCAAATAAGGAGGCTAAAATAGGAGGATCACAGGTTCCAGCCAGCCTTCAGAAACTTAGCAAGATTCTGTTTCGAAATGAAAAGGGCTGGTGGTCAAGTTCAGAGGCAGAATGCCTTTGGGTTCAATACGCAGCACCAAATAAGGGGAGGGGCTCTGAATCAAAATATAAAATTAAAGTATTATCTGGGCGTGGTGGCGCACGCTTGTAATCCCAGCATTTGGGAGGCTGAGACCTGGAGGACTGTGGTTCACGGACAGCCTCAGCTACTTAGTGAGGCCCTCTGCAACTCAGTGAGACCCGGTTTCAAAATAAAGAATAAAAAATAGGGCAGGGGGTGTAGCTCAGAGGTCGAATGCCTCTGGGTTCCATCCCCAGACTATATATTTAAATTATTAATCAAAAGTATTTACTTTTGCAGAGAGGTTGTTTTACAATATCTCATGAGACTTCTCATAACTGAAGGTTCTTTGTGTATTAAAACAATCCAATTAATGAAAAAAATTGGCAACTTTTTAGTAACACATTTTTTGCCAAAGGCAAAGTCTATTTACTCTATATGAAAAAGTCCAAGGCAATAGAATGCAGAAGGAGAGCATAAGGTAGGATAGCACTGCAGAGAGAATTCAAACCCTCTAAGACAAGACCAGCCTTCCACAATTTCCACCACCTCCACTAAATGACCTTAGGCAAGTTAACTATCTTGCATGGCTGCTATAAGAAGGAGATGAGATGTATGTAGACCATAATTCCTTTTATGGAATGCCTGCTACCATCATTATTGTAGTACAAATTCTGTATGCTCTGGGAAGCTTGGCATTTTCAACACTGCACTAAAATCCCAGCCTGTCAGAGTGAGTGCACATGCTATTGGAAATGCCAAGCTCCCAAGAGCATGCTGGCATTGTATTACAATAATGGACAAGGATTTGTTGTTGTAGTAATTCATGTTCTATTATATTCATACTTCCATATTAATGGAACCATTATCATTTTTTCTTTTCCCATTTTATATAGCACATTCTTAAAATATGAACTGATTAAGAGGGGGACTTAATTTTTGCTTTACAATAATTTTTAGTTTCAGTCTTCCCTTTGAAGATCTACTAAAATATAGGACACCCCTTTCATCCTTAATGTTTACCTCCCATGTCAGGTATGTAACATTATTTTTACAGCTCCAGTCTATCCTGTCACTGAGTAGAAGACTAATTGAATGTAAAATTATTTTTACAGCTCAAGTCTGTCCTGTCACTGGGTGGAAGACTAATTGAAAGTTAGATATACAGTAAGGAGACTTATAATATTGTGGAAGAAAAAATGACCACATCTTTTGATTTGGGTAATTTAAGGTCTGAAAAGTAAAATGAAATCAGAGCTCTTATTCTACATGAAGAATCCCAAGAAACACTAAATCCTGCCAGGACTATCCATTCCTTAAAGTTTCTTCAGTTCCTTATAATACCTTGACTAAAGAGATCCAGCAGTGAGGATCTACCTTGGCTAAATGATACATTTTTATCTTAAATATTTAGTTATATAAAAGGAGCAAAGAAACAGTAACCTGCTCAAAATGAGAATAAAAGTACCAAGACATTTCCACCCATATCTTGAAGCAGTATAATTACAGATGATATTTTATTTTTACAAGGAAAAAAAAGTGTTTTTACTAAAATTGAAAAAGTGCTCAAGATATTCCTGAGTTAAGAATGTAACAAACAAATGAATTCTCACAAGTAATGGGAGCCTGGCAATGACAACACGTCCAGTAAAACACTGATGCTCAAAGACCTTAATATATTCAATGCAAACACTGATGGTCATTCATACCACTCTGCCATACTGGATGCCCCAGCCTACTTTGGCAACAAAAACTTCAAGGCTCCCCTTAAACCGCAGATGCTTGACCCACCTTCAGCTCAGCTACAATGGAAAGAAGATGAACTACACAACACAAAGACAAGGTAGAAAGAGACTGAGCTCCTGATTCTAATTTCAGCCATTATCTAACTTTAGTCCCACAAGTAAGTTACTTATTACCTATTTCTTGATCCTTTTTTCTTATTTATTAACTAATGGAAGTAAGTATTAGGTAATTTCTTTAAAGTTGTGGAAGAAGTCAGGCATGGAGGCACATGTCTGTAATCCCAGTACTTGGGAGGCTAAGACATGAGGACTAAAGGTTCAAGACCAGCCTCAGCAAATTAGAAAGACCCTCAGGTAAATAATAGGGTACTGTTTCAAAATAAAATAGGGCTGGTTCTATAGCTCAGAGGTAGAATAACCCTAGGTTCAATCCCTGGTACCTTAAAAAAAATATGCAAGTAGGCAGCAGTAATGACATGACACCCAAGACAAAAGGATGGCACACACTCAGCACAAGACCTTTGCTTTCCCTGGCTGCTAATAGTCATCCCAATGATTTGATAACTTTGGCTTAGAGAAGAGAAAAAGGAAAAATACCACATAGCTCAAGTCACCCTTATGCCATGAGCAATCTTTAAGGCTTTGAACTTCAAAATAAAAGCTAGTTAATGTTTGGTTTTTACCTAAATAATTTTTTTGCACTTGCCTATAATTGAGATTCTTAAGGCATGGTATCTTTTTTTTCTGTACTGTATATAGCTGGTAAAATTTCCAGCTATCTGAAAAAACTTCAGATTGTATGACTACAGGTAATGCTTATCTACACAAAATAAATAAAATGTATAGATGCATTTTTAAAAACCTGTTAAAATGGAATGGAATTAATGGATCATCTTTTCTGCCATTAGTACTTAAAATTCTGTATTTTTTCTATTATCCATTATACTATTATGGATATAAGTGGCCACACCACTCAACAACCATTTCTATACTCCTCTACTTGGTAACAAGCAATGTACAAGGTAAACAATGTACAAGGAAAACATTCAAGAATAAAACAAAGGTTCCAATTCTGACAAAGTCATTCGATTCGTGGATAATCTGTAGTAAGGTTGGAACTGAATCCACAAATAAATATATAAATAAGATATCTCTAGTACAGACCTCTACTTCCCAAATTGCATTCTGTGTACATTAACATAAGGGGGAAGAATTTTCCAGGTTGTAGGAATTCGAGTTAATATACATCTAGCACTTCCTTTTGAAGATTCATAAAGTATGCTGAAATGGCAATGGCCCCAAGAATTTTTACAGTGAAGATATTCCTACTGAACTTTTAAGGTCTAGAACAGCAACTGAAGGAACATAAAAGGGAAAAAAAAGAGTGAGTAGTAAGGTTGCTTAACAAAATTATGGGCTCAAATGAAAGTTTGAGAAGTCATAAACCAGCATGAGCCAACTGACCAACTTTTGTGGGGTTCTTCTCTAAGAGTTCAAGCCTGTTGTTGAAAGCCAGTATTCTTATGATGCAATACAAAATAAAATCCACCAATGCCGTTGTTATTTGCAAAACTAGAGTCAAAGGTTCAACTAGCATACTTTCAACTAATAATAGGTATTAATATTTGATTAGCCAGAATAACATACTCTACCCACAATGGTCAAAAAATATGTCTGTAATATTTTATATCCAAATCCTCAAAACCTAAGTGGCAAAGCACATATATCTCGTTGAGGTTCAAGTATGTCCATGTGGGAGGACCTGAGGAAGTCTAAGGTGCAAATGCTGCATTCCAGTTTAACAAGTGAGACCCATGGTCCTATAAAAGATGGGCTGTTGATGTTAAGCTCCCAGTGACACTAAGTAGTACCAAAACAGTGCCTTGCTAATGATACAAATCCAGTGTCTATTGCAAGAATGTATAAACTAATGAATCAATAAATGAATATAAAACAAAACTTTTATTTAATAAGTCAAGTGAAAACTAATACCATACCATATTGCTCTATTGTAAAAGCTTCAATAAACAATGTCTGAAAACAAATGTGCCATACCCAGAGAGCATACATGAAGAAGTAGTTATGGAGAACTCACTGTAGACAATATTCTTCATTATGAGTATGGCTTTTTCAAAATCTCAAAAATGTTAATATTACCTATTACTTTAAATAATAATGTTCTTATTTATTTGCCCTGAAAACAAAGTATTAACAATGTAAGTGAACAAAATATATTTCATTTTAGCCTGAGTGACCATTCTACTTGAATGTTGATGATAACATTACCGATAAAAAATTAATGGCCCAACAATATAACCACAATTTTTCTTCCTATATAAAATAATTGTTTAAATAGAGTCATTAATGCCAGATGGCCATATGTTGCTAACCTCTAGAATTTTTAAAAAATTACAATAAAAAACAGAGAATCCCATGCCAAATTTTGACCACTGTTCATTTTTAACAAGAAATGTAAGCCCATATGTATTCAAATGTGAAAAAGTGTTAAGTAGCAGTTATGTACATAGTGGCTTAGGTTTCTGAATAAAAATCTGTGTCATGAGGAATGGCATTATAATGGAGTAGGAATTGACCTGGTCAGAGACTTGGAATTAATTTCAGCTATTCTACTAATTCACTGTTTAAGTCTGGTTTTTTTTCATACCTGCAAAAATAAATAAATAAACAAATAAATAAATAAATGGCTAAAGGACTAGCCTTTGATGGTTCCCTAACTTCTTTAGGCCAAGGAAGGTTGAGGAGGAGAAGGGAGAAAATCATAGATTCCTGAAGCTTCTAAAAAAAGGGCAATAGATGCTCCCCATAAACGCAAAAATTATGCAGAGTAGTTCAGAGTTTCATTTATTTGGGGGGTATGAGCATCCATGTACATATCCCACTGACTCTCAAACTGAAAATTTTTTAATTCTAAACAATTCAAAAAAAGCTGCCAAAATGAATAAACTTGGATTCAAAATACATGGTAAAAACCTAAGCTTTTGCCACAAATTACTTTTTCTTTAATGTATGATGAACTTTTCAGGATAGTTGTTTTTAGAATATTATTATATTTTAAATGTATAGCTTGTACATTTCCAAGTAATTTAGATGACACCTGAATACTCATCCAAGTATCCACATACTTAGATATGCTTATCCTAGTTCCAAGAGATTATATTATCCATTATTGAAAATACAAGACATATTTGCAAACATCCCAGATAATATAGAGCAGAGAATAAAAAATAATTCTAGAATAGGTCTTTAACAGGAATTAGAGGGGAAGCATAAGAATAAATTATATTCTTATATATATATATATATATATGTCATTGAACTAATGGCAATGATTAATTACAGATTACCTATTTCACCCTAAAACTAAAATATACATGCTAACTGTAGGCAAAAATATAGTACTTCTAAAACATAAGACACCATTCAAAAGAGAATTAATAATTATTATACTTACAAAAGATACCTTAATTGACTAAAATGTAAGTACACTGGATATATAGATGGTCAAGGAAATTTTAAGCTATATGACTAGTCTTCGGCTCTGAAATCTTGAGGAAAATATTTCATTGTAGTGTAAATAATTTCTCTGGTAGTGTATGAATCTTGCTACTTTAGGTATAAACAAATTTGCCTCTCTTTCTAAGGTAGAAAAGTAGTCAGAAAATAAAAAAAGGTCTCATTTCCAACAGAAAGTTAATTCCCTGCTTTAGGAACCTATAAATGTTTGGTTTAAAAAATATGGAGAACAGAAAAGACAAAATAAGTGGCAGCTATAGCATTATCTTTACTGGTGTAACTGTTCTTTTCTTACATTTCTATCTTCTTCTCCTAACATTTGTTCATTAAAGTTTTTTCCTCAATTTCAATTTCTACTAAACACATTTGTATCTTGCCTCCTTCCCTTGTCTTTTAAACTTCACTATCAAAGCTATCTTTATGTACATATTCACAGCAAGAGGAAATTTATTTGCAAAAGCTAAGAGAATCTTTTTGTTCCAGCTGTATTCCCCAGCAACTCCAAACCCTGGCTAGACCACTTAAAACTAGCTAGTGGGCATCTTTTTGTTACTATAAAGATCCCCCTCCCCTTTGGGGCAACTCTGCAGGTGTAGTAGGAGGAAAAGTCTAAGTTTACAAAAAATGTTTGTTACATATCAAAAGTCAGCATTTCATTAAGCAAGAAAGCAAAACTAGCCAGACTAGAGAAATATTAAAATATTTAAAACTATTTCTAAAAAATTAAGGCATCCTACTTCACTCTCTTGGATGACTGATTACCTTTATATTTTAAGTCAATATATGAAAATCATATTCACATTCTTTTTGAGGTTTGCAATACCTAAAATGTTTTGCAAAATTGAATTCTTCTAGCTTAACAATGACAGCTATACTAAAAGATAGTTTTTTAGGTAGAAAATCGGAAATGTAAGGTGTACACCTTAAGGGAAAACAGCTAGAATAATCATATTAAATGAGGATCTGATTTTCATGATCGTGACCTTACTAAACAGTAGCCCTCTCTGTTCAAAGCTTGGCTCTCAATAATTCTGAAGAGCTAAAGTTTTGGCCTGAATAACTGAAGCTAAGTTTATTCCTGGATCATCATTTTCACTTTACAATGTTGATAAAAGTCTTGAAAATGTATCAACACTTCCTTCCTAGCTTCCTAAACAACATAAACAAATCTAACACTTGCCTGATGACTCAGGGTTATCATGGGAAGCCTTACTGTGCTTGTCCTCCCAGCTAGACCCTCACAGCCCAGTGGGCCACATGCCTGGCCTCTGCCCGCTTCTCTCCTTCCTCTCAGAAGTCAGGTACTCTCTTCTCATTTTGTTAACAGTTGTAACCCCTCTATTTCTTAAAAAATAATAACTGGTTAAGACTTCTAGGAGTTTAGACACAAGTTAAGCACAGTTTTCAGAGTTACAGATAAGTAAGTTCTTACAAAAGTACCATGAAACTAAAAAGGGTAAATTTTAAAACTATTCCTCATTACTAAAAATATGTCTGATGACTTTAATTGCTACTGTCTATATTAACAAAATAATTTCTGTATCTATAATCGTATGAAACTCATTTTCTTTTAAACAGAAAAAAAATGACTTTGAGGATAAATATAGGCAAGGTATACCTTTTTCCCTATGGCAAATACAGCTATAAAACACAAGACAACACCCAATCTTGATTTCTGAATACCACTCCTCAATTAAAGGAACCAAGGCTCCCTGGAGAAGTGGCTGGTTCTACGTCTTGGGCGAAGAAAACCTAAGATGAGCCTGAAGAAGATGACAATGAAAGAAAGGCAGTGTTCTTTAAAAGTCAGGGACTGTCCTAACCCGGGGGAAATACAATGGCTGGCTACAACTATTTTGAGCCACAAGATAAATAGCAACACCATTGGGTTGTAACTCAAAGAATAAAGTGCAAAGTCTATGAGTCCATACCAATATAAATAAATTACTGGATGAATAAATAGGGGACAGATTCTTCCTTAAAAATACTTCCAGTCAATAAATAAAGAAGAAATAAAAAATAAAATGATCACTAGCACACTATTGTAATAATGCCGTAGGCAAGATACATTGATGATAAAGGGAGTGGGTAAAATTTTAAATATGTCATTTGCATGGCCTCAGAGTATCTCCCCTCAATCTCTGCTAATAACTGTGGTGATTTCAATATATATCCACAAATGTTTTGATCCTCTTCTCCCATTATGCAAAGCATAATTCCCCTCTACTTGGGTGTGAGCAGAACCTTCCTGACCCCCTTTCTTGTGAAAAAACAAGGAAAGCCTTGAAAAATGCTGAGTAGATGTTGAGTATTCTCAACACAAAAACAGTAATTATCTACAGCAACGTATGTCAGATTTAGTCAACTCACAAAGCACATACACTTCAAAATATCATGTTAGAGATGATACCATTCAACTTTATCTGTCTTTTTTTCTTTCTTTTGCGGTACTAGGGATAGAACCCAGGGGCAATTACCTCCAAGCTGCACGTCCAGTCCTATATTTTATTCTTTATTTTGAAACAGGGTCTCACTGAGTTGCAAAGGGCCGCTTTATCTGTCAATTTTTTTTAAGCTTTAAAACAAGAAAAAACCGGGAAACCATCACCTTAAGCAAGTGCACAAGGTCAGCATAACCTAAGTCACCATGCTGCTACCACACACCTCCAACATGATGTAATGCGAAGCACCGGGGTGCTTCTGTGGCACCCTCGGGGAAAAAATTCAGACTAACCTAATCATGGGCACCAACTAACTCAAATTGAAGGATGTGCTACAAAACACTTAACCACTACCCTTCTAAAAAAAAGTATCAATGCCGGGCGTGGTGGCGCAGGCTAGTAATCCCCGCGCTTGGGAGGCAGAGACAGGAGGATCGCGCAGGTTCTAAGCCAGCTGCATGCGCGCGCTGTCATCAAAGACATGGGAAGACCTTCAGTAGTCACAAGAGACTAAAGAAACAATTCAGCAACCAAATGTAATATGGTATTACATCAGTTCCTTGAAGAGAAAAAAGTGGAGATGCTGAAAAAATATGAATAAAAGCTGTGACTTGGTTAGTAATATTGCACTAGTGTTCATTCTTTAGGATTTGGTAAAAGTATCCCAGTAATGCAAGATGTTAAGAGTAGGGAAAGCTGGGTGAACATGTATGAGAACTCCTGTACCTCTTCAGAAATCTGAAAATATTTCAAAATAAATTTTCATAAAACCTTTCATAAAAAGACAATCTGATACAGTTACTTAGCTACAACACACACACACACACACACACACACACACACACACACACACACACTGAGGACTGAACCAGATGCATTCTACTTCTAAGCTATATTCCCAGCCCTTTTTTATTTTTGTTTTGAAACAAGGTCTATTGCTGAGGCTGTTGAACTTGTAATCCTCCTGTCTCAGTCTCCCAAGTACTGAGATTAAAAGCATGGGCCACCATGCCCAGCTTCTAATCAATTTAAAAAATAAGATTTTTTATGCCAAAAGAAAAGGGCAGGAGAACCTTAGAGAAATAGTAGCATATGTGTACCAAGATATATACAAAAGAATGTGCAAGTATTTGGGAGGCTGAGACGAGGATCTCAGGTTCAAGGATAGCCTCAACAATGTAGTGATACTCTCAACCTAGCAAGACTCTGCTTCAAAAAAAAATAAAAATAAAAAGAGCTGGAGGTACAGCTTGGAGGCAGAGTGCCTCTGGGCTCAATCCCAGAATAACAATGATGATGATGATGATATGACGACGATGATGCTGCTGCTGGTACTATTCACATCAGCTTTGTAATAAAAAGCAACCCACATCAGCAGAATGAATATGTTGTAATATATTCATATAGTAGAATACTGTATTGTCATGGATATAAATGTACTACAAACATCCATGCTAGGTTTTGATGTAGTTTATCCACAAGGATTCATGTGCTGGAAGCTTGGTTCCCTGCAGCAACACAGGAGATAAGGGAACCTTTAAGAGGTGGGTCTAGTGGGAGGTGCTTGGTCATTACCTGAACTAAGGGACCACTGGTCTCCTGGAACAAGTCCTCACTGAAGTGAACTGATGTAAGAGCAAGCACAACCACTGATTCTATCTTTGTCTTCCTGTCTGGCTGCTTGTTCCTGCACTTGTTCCCACCATGATGCCATTTGTTATTAAGGGGCTCCAAAGTCACCAGTAACGTTAAGTCTGTAAGTTAATGAGTGGGTACAAAAGTGTTCCTTGTATTGTTTTGCTTCTTAACTCATGGACATATTATAAACATTCATGTGTGTGTTTATAACATTAAAAGAATAAGGAAGAAGGTTCATCTTCTAATATAGCATATCCTGCCAAAGTACACATAATTTATTAGGTGCTAAAATTTTTCCATCTCTATAAATTCCAAGCTTAAAAGATTTATGTTTATCTTTCTTGCTTGAGTCTAGAAAATGGCCATTTCTTAAAACCACTGCAGAAATTATGCAGATTCTATAACATAAAGCATGCTCAATCATGAAGCCCATGCCACAATGAGAAATCTGCCTTCTCCCATTTAAAAGGAAGGAGCCATTCCCCTATCTCTTCTGTGATCCGGGGAGAAAGTATTTCCCTCCACAAAAATAAACCTATGGCTCTGGGAAAGACAGTAAGAGAAATGCACTTGAGCTGCCTTACATAACTCTGAATACCTGTGCCTCTGTATAGACAGATCAAAGTTAACTCAGTACTTTAAATAAAATGTCTTCAGAAATGTAAGTACTTTATGTACCTTATTTTCCAAAATCCAGAAATTATTCATAAAAGCCAACAAAATTAAGATATTAGGAATTTTCTTTCCTTTTTAAGATCTCTAAAGCAACTACGAAGGTTAGATATTGCATGTGAATATAAAATATAGCATAAAGTCACGCTAAAAGTATTTGCCTTAACTTCTTAATTATCTCCATGACCAGTAATAAAACCAGTAAATGTGCACTAATTACAAAACACTAAAGTAGCTTTGAGCTTAATACCCACACATCTAAATAAAATTCTCAAGAGGGGATTGGCCAAAATCTATCATTATCAAAAAGATATCAAAAGTATGGTTATAAAGGTACTAACTTTTGGTAAGCATTAAACATTTTTAAATGTATATTAATACACTCTAGGTTTACTAAACAAGAAATGCATCATTCCACATAAAAAATAATCATTTATCTAATGCTTTCCAGTCAACTACTGATTTTAAAGAAGAAGAAGAAAAACTTCAATCACCCAGAAGGCATAAAAGTAACCAAATTTAGTAAAGTTTAAAGCCACATTTTCTTTCATGGAGACTCAATCTGTATGAAAGCAAAATTTTGCTTTTGATAAACTATAAAATTGAGAAATTAAGATTATAGGAGAAATGAAAACTAAAAACTGAGAGGTTTCAGTACTTCCTACACGTCTTGAAATAAAATTTTAAATTTATTTTAAAAGAATCATAATTTTAAACAAAACTTGGATTTCTGAAAAATCAATCTAGTTATTCTGTCAATCTAAATTACTCCAACATTTGTACCCTGCCTTCCTGAATCTAACTAAACCATTTTTGCTGCCAGGTTCCCAGTCAGACTTTCTGAAAGGACTAAGGAAGCTCAAGTTCCCCCAGCTAAATAGGAGCCAAAACATGAACTACTTCCTCTACACAGTTATATAAATCACTCATAAATCAAAGCAGTCTGTATTGATCACAGTGGCAACAGCCACACTAGCCAGACAGCCAGTCTTCAACAGAAGCCAGGACATGCGTTTAAAGGAACAGGAGCTTCAAACTACAGACCCTGGAAACAGACTTCTTGGAACCACATTATCCTTAAATAAATAAACCTCAATTGAATGAAGTAAAATTACAGACAGCCCTAAGAAATGCACTAGCTTCTCAAGTGGTCCCAAAATGACCAGTGGCAAATGTTCCTGGGGTTCACCCTCCCTGTGCTCATTTCTTTCTCTCTTGAGTGCACATTTATCCCTGCCCCAAGCTTTACCTTCATAAATCATTCTGCTTAGTTCACAAGGGTAAGAGCAAAGTAATTTGCTTTGTACACTACTTACTACTGTGGAGTCCTATAAGTATTTAGTAGCAATAATAGTAATCAACTGATTATATAGATCAAGCATTCATAGTTCAGAGAAATATAACCATAAGATGACTACCAGGATATGACTAAAATCCCGACCAGCAACTATCCTATCAGAGGGAGGACTTTATACACTCACCTTGGGGAAATGTGGCAAGGGGTCAATTCAAAAGAGTGTTCACTTTTTAGAAACTTCTATTTGGTGTAGCATTTTTTTAAATAAATCACACAAAGGATAAGTTATTTTAAGCAAGAGTACATGCATTTCTGGAATGTATTCCCATTTGGGCCCACCTCTTCCCTTTTCCAGCAGCATGGAGAGGCTAATGAGTCATTATTATCAAACCACTCACAGCTATCAAACCACTCGATTGATTGATCAATCCATACTGGGGACTGAACCCAGGGCCTCACACATGCTGGGCAAATGCTCTAACACTGAGCTGCATCCAAGGTCCTTTTACATTTTTATTTTAAGACAAGGCAAGGTCTCACTAAGTTGCCCAGGCTAGTCTCTAACTGTCATTCTTCCTGCCTCAGCCTCCTGAGCAGTTAGGATTACAGGTGTGTACCACCACACCTGGCAACATGGCCATTCTACTATTTCTCTAAGGTTCTCCTGGCCTTTTCTTTTGGCATAAAAAATCTTATTTAATGTCTTCAGCAATACCCATTTCATTGTGGGGCAAAGAGAATTTGGGACAAGTCACCATCCTTCCTACCATTTATCTCACTAGTACCCACGTTGGGGAGGGGGAATTAGTGGAAATGATAACCTAAGGAATTAAGGATGGGGGCTAAGGAAGCGGGAAGATGCAAGAGCCCCTGAGCTGCTATAATATTCAGTTTCTAAGCAGCAGTGGGGGGTGAGGGACTACAACAGAAGCTGGTCTTTCATCCCACCAAGTATTTAGCACAGTTCATCTAAACTGTTCAGCCTCCATACATCTCTCTGTGTTAACATCTTTCTGGTTACGCTGGTGACTAGTCATTCATACTTCCTTCTGGTCAACCTTCCCTTTGTGGCTAGTGCCTAATCATACCTGGAGAATAATCAGAGACAGGAGCTTCACTCGGACTGCCCTGCCATCCACTTCACCTTGATCCTGCCCCAAATTGGCCACACTTGAGGAAGAGAGAAAAAGAGGTGAGGAAGAGAAGGAGAGAAAGAGAAAGAATTAAGGGTAAAGAGTCAGTCTCCACAAAGGTTTGGACACTCTGCATTATAGTAATCTGTCCATCTCAGCTATGCTGAGCATATGACTCCTGGCAGTATGACAACAAAATCCCAGTAGAACCAAACTACTAAACACCTTCCAAAGTGCCAGCTGGCATAATTAGACCAGAGGAGAATAGCAAGATGGTGTGCATGTGTGCACGTGCATTCATGTGTGTGTGTGTGCGTGTGTGGCTTATTCAAAGTGGGCTATAATAATCACATAAAGAAGTGTTAAGACTCTAGAAATTAAGGCCGGTTATGGTGATACACGCTTGTAATCCCAGCATTTGGGAGGCTGAGACTAGAAGATCACAGTTCACAGACAGCCTCAGCTATTTAGCGCGGCCCTTCATAACTGAGACTCTTGTTTCAAAAAATAAAAATACTAAAATTATATATATATATATATATATATACACACACACACACACACATGGCTGGGAGTGCTGTGCAGAACTACAATGTCCCTGGGTTCCATCCCCAGTACCGCAAAAAAAAAAAAAAAAAAAAAAAAAAAAAATTCTAGAAATTAAAGAAGTAAATTTAAAAAACTGCTAAAAAGTTGAATAATCCCAATAAATTATTACTTTATCACACTTCCTGCAGTAATATTAAATACTAAAGTCAATGTGGATTTGTTGAAATAAAAAGTTGGGCTCAGACCTTAAAAACAAATGGTTTTCCTTATAAAACTCAGCCTGAGAGATCTAAGTGAGAAACCATCATGACTAAAATAGAGTGGGTATATCCTACCAATAGAGGTGATTTTTTTTTCTCTGAATTACTTTCCCATTAGTAAAATGAGCCCAAGACTATACAAAACAGTAAGAATCAGTTAACATTTCTAGAAGTAAATGCTAAATAGGAATCCTGTAAGATAATCAATGGACTTTAAAGGAAGAAAAAAAGATGTTCTGGTTACAAGGACTAGTGTGATAGTACAGTTTTGTGAGGTTTCCCAGAATGTTCCCTTGCAGGTACCATTTCAAGTGGATATTGTCTAAATATTCTGTATATACCTATTATTCTCTATTTCTACTGACAATATGATTTTCTTAGACTACTTTAGTATCTTTAGTCAAGGATAGTCTCACTTGATTTCCACTGCCAACTATGGCCTTATCCTTTCTCTTCATTCCTAAAATGTTTAACTTTTGACATCCATTTGGCAAATAAATCTCCCCATCATACCCCATATGTTTCTTGGTTCAATGTCTAATTTTACTGTCTCAAGGTGCATCAAATCAGGACCAGTATGTTTCAAGTTTCAAATCCCTTTACTTTTCTTTCAAAATACCTACTGATACTACTATCATCTCCCTTCCCACAAACAGAACATTTCAATATTCATACATTCTGTCCCATTTGTTAGAGAAATATAATTTAGTAAAACAAAAATTCTCTAACTGCTTTAATTAAATAATGTTGCCATTGAACAAATGGGAAGAGAATTAAAGAATAAGAAAACTAGTAAGTCTATGTCAATTTGTATACAACATACTTTGAAATGTGATTTCTATTCTATGATTACATTTGATCCAAGTATCTATATATATAGAGAGAGAGAAAGGTGTGGATGACAATTAAGAGCCAAGCACTATATTAGGTGCTTTTACATTTAAAAGTTTCACAACTCTAGACAGTACATATCGCTTTCCCCATTTATACAGATAAAGAGAATGAAATTCAGAGATTAAAATGTTAATGTGTGCCAGGCGTGGTGGCACACGCTTGTAATCCCCGCACTTGGGAGGCTGAAACAGGAGGATCACACAGGTTCGAAGCCAGTCTCAGCTACGTAGTGAGTCTTTCAGCAACTTAGTGAGACCCTGTTTCCAAATAAAATATAAAAAGGCCTGGGAGTATAGCCTGGAGGTAGAAAGCCTCTGGGTTCCACCCCCAGTACCACCAAAAAAAAAAAAAAAAAAAAAAGGTTAATGTGCTTTTAAGTGGCAGTTTATATTTGACTCTGCTATACCATGTTGCCTCCAATCTAAGTCTGCCTAATTACTAAACTCCAGCTGAGAGAAATAATATGATAAATGTGTGGATTTTAGTGATTAAAAAGATGGGAGGAAAAGCTACCAATTTCAAATTTAATCACTGCCTCAATATAATTTCATGTGAATTATCTGTAGTCTCGATGAACAAGATATATCCATTAGCTCATACAATTTCCTATACCAAATACACCTTCTCTTTTCTAAGTCCTAGTTATCTGTACCCCCTATTTCTGTTTGTTTGCTTGTCTATTTGTTTTGTGGCACTGAGGAGGGCACTCAGAAGTATTCTCTCAGCTACATCCCCAGCCCTTTTTATTTTTTGTTTTGAAACAGGGTTTCATAGGTTGCTGGGAGTCTTAGCTATGTTGCTGATGCTGTCCTCAAACATACAATCCTCCTGTCTCAGCCTTCCAAGTACTGGGATTACAGGTGTGCACCGCCATGCCCAATAGTACTACCTACTTCAAGTAAACCAATTCCTTGACATAGCAAAAGGCCACAGTTACCTAGGACCTGATCACCCACTCCACACAAAGTATCTATTTTCATTTTTTGTACAAGCAAGTACTTTTTCAGATTGTTCTTAATCACACACAACCCTATGGTGAATTGTTATACGTTTGTCTGCTTTAGTAGACAGTAGGCTATTTTATTCATCTTTGTGTCCACTGTACCTATCAGGACCAGGCACATAGCGGGCACATATTAAATATTCACTGAATAAAACTGAAGAGAATAAAAAACTTCCAACTCACTCATTCAACATAGCTTTGAGCCTGAATACTCCCAAACATTCATGCTCAGATATGCTTTGGATGGCAAACTCCAAGCACCCTTCAAATTCAGTTCTCAGAGAGACCTATGTGGAAAAAGTATTCTGAAAAGCAATTTTTAAAAATCCTTCATGTATCTTATGGAGTTCGTAGCCACAATAGTAGGTAAATATCTTCAGTATCTTTAATGCTTTTCCAATTATTCTGATGTTCATGCCATTCTTTCTCCTATCTGGGAAGGTAAGATCAGTGGAGTGAGATATCTACCACCTCCTATTATTTATTCTACTACTATTTGAAGTTACTACTTCACCTTTAGGTTCAACAGTATCTTTTTTCTTACACCAAAGAATAGCACCTAAGAGACTGCCATTTTCCTATTTAACAAACAAAACAAAATGTGAAAAGAGATCTGGGCATCATGCCAAAGAGTTGTCAATTTTTCAAACAAGATTACCCTACCAAATCAGTCATCTTTCTTCTTCTATTAGGAACAAGATTAAAATAGAATTACACTTCAAAACATGAATTCAACATTTTAAAACTACTAATCTTTTTGTACCCTTAATATATACTAGCTTTTTTTTATCTTTTCTTCCTAGCATTAAAAAAAAAAAATTATAGCAGTTTCTAGACTCAAAGATCTTTTCCACATTCCCATTTTTTCTGATTTGTGAAAGACTATTCCAGTTAGCAAAGTAAAATATGAAGTCATGATTTGGTGTTTCAAACATATTCCTGGCATTTCACATTAGACATGTTGGCTATATGTAAATATCCCTACCATATCATCATGAAAAAGCAAAATTCTGAGAAAATAGAAGATTATTTTTAAAATTACCGATGTAGTATCATCTTTTAATCACCTACAGAGTTAGTCTTTGTCTAGTAAAGTTAAAGCTTTTAATATTTACTGTGACCCAACAAGTCTGTGCCTAGATGTATATTCCTAGTGTATGTATACATACACCAAGACATACAATCAACAGTGCTCTCAGAATCATTAATAATATTCCTAAATTGGAAACAACCCAAATGTCTACTGAAAAAAATAAGATTGCTATGCAGCATCAAGAATGCTACGCTAGGGACTTCCGGGAAGATGGCGACCGAGAAAAGCGGGGCTTAAGAGTCCCGCTAACAACCAATCTCCATTACCACAAAAAGAGCGCCTTTCATAGCCAGAAAACACCATCACCAGAAAAACAAAAAAACCACCAGGCTCCAGAGAGAAAGCGGACTGAGAACAGAGCTCAGGGCCACAGAGGAGACACACGCGCCCGAGGACGCGGCAGCAGCGCCATACTGCCGGCGGCAGTGGCGAACTCAGCGGACGGCTACAGCAAGCCGAGGTGAGCCGATGCGGAACAGCCAGGCGGGATCTTTCCGCGCAGACAGCATTTAAAGCTCCCAGTGGCTGAGCTCAGCACACGCTGCAGGGATTCAGAGTGGAAATCAAAACCAGAGAAGAAAAAATACGCCAGCCTCATGGCCGAGGGCGTGGCAGAGGCGCCATATTGCCACCGGCGGCGGCAGCAGCAGTGAATTCACCGAGTCCAGTACAGCTACATCTACGTACTCAAGAACAGTGAGTCAAATTGCGGGCCAAAGAGGAGAAATCCCAATATTGTGCCTCCTGGGACTTGACCCAGTGAGGGAGGGGCGGTGGCAGAGATATCACACCATAGGAGAGCGTGCAACCTGGCACCCCCCATAGTTTAAAGCAGCCTCTATCGACTCCCTGGGTCGGAGACTCTGTGATACAACCCAGTAAAGGAGTAGTAGGGTCTGAGATAATACAGACTCGAGATCCAGAGCACCTTAAGTGAAGCCATAGTGACCCAAGGGAAGAACCCAGAGAAGGCACAAACCTCCGAAATCATGGGAAAGAGGAATAACACTGAAGTAATGAATGTGCACAACCCCACAACATCAGAACCTGATAAAACAGAAAATCAGAGATTTCTAGAAGATCAAATCAGGAAAATAACTGTAGAAATAATAGAGGTGCTTCGAAAAGATCTCAGAGAGAGCCAAAAAGAGATAAAGGATGCAATTAATGAAGTAAAGGCCTCAATTCAAAGCACAAACAACCGATTAGACCACATGGAGAACAGAATCTCGCTCTTAGAAGATGAGCAATCCAAAAATGAATGCATAGTTTCTAATCTAGAAAAAGATATCCAACAGCAGGAATCTGACATTGAAGAAATATGGGCCCATCTTAAGAGAGCTAACCTAAGAATAATTGGAATAGAGGAGGGAAAAGAAAGTGATACCAAAGGGATCAACAATCTCTTCAAGGAAGTAATAGCAGAAAATTTTCCAAATATAGAGCAAGAGGTTGATACACAGATCCAGGAAACTTATAGAACTCCCTTTAGACAGGATCCGAGAAGAGGATCCCCACGCCATATAATTGTCAAAATGACCAATGTGGAAGCCAAGCAGAGAATCTTAAAGGCAACAAAAACAAAGGGCCAAGTGACATTCAGAGGCAAACCAATTAGAATCACTCCAGACTTCCCAAACCAAGTCATGAGAGCCAGAAGGGCTTGGAGTAACATATTCCAAACTCTGAAAGAAAACAACTTCCAGCCAAAAATTTCCTACCCAGCAAAACTTTCTATCAAATTAGATGGAGAAATAAGAAGCTTCCATGACAAACAGAAACTGAAGGCATTTATGTCTTCAAAACCAGCGCTAGAGAAATTACTCAAAGAGATTAACTACAAAGAAGAAATAGGTAACACTCACCAGAACCAGAGAAACAAGATTTTCCATCCAACAGACAACTAAGATTGGTTATCTGTGGAGATTCATTATTTATGTTAGTCTTTTACCTATCTCTAAATTGTATTGTTTGCCTTTATTGTTGTTAATTTTTAGGATTTCTAGTTGGAATATTAATATTCCTTCAGATATAGCATTTGGAAATATTTTATCCAATTCTATTAGTAACTTTTAACTCTGTTTACATTGTCTTTGGATATACAATATTTTCTTTTATTTTTTAGGGAGTTTGTATATTCTTCTGTTGCCTGTGCCATTGAAATCATATCCAAGAAATCACTGCCAATTTCAATGTTGTGAGGTTTTATGACCCAGATTTTCTCCTAAAAGTTTATAGTCTTAAGATTTATATTTAGGTCTTTTATCTAGTTTGAGTTAATACTTGTATGTGGGATTAGGTAAGGGTCCAATCTTATTCTTTTCCATGTAATTATTATTTTTCAACAATATTAGTTAAAAGATTATTATTTCCACCACCAAATCTTCATGGAAACCTTGTCAAAAATAACTTGACAATATAGGGAAGAAGTTAGCTCTAGGCTTGTATTTAACTCCAATGGTCTATATATCTGCCTTTAGAACAGTACTACACTGTTTCAATTATTGTAGCTTTATATGGTTTGAAATCAGAAAATATACATCTTCTAGCTTTGTTTTTGCTTCGAGATTGTTTTGGGTATCTAGAGTCCATATTCCATATCAGGATAGATTTTTTTCTGAAAAATAAATATATGATAGTTTCACCTAAAAAAAAGAAAAAAATATTCTCTGGTAAGAAAGAAAGCAAAAAGAAATATTGAAATGTTATCTTTAAGTCATCAAAAGCTTGGTATCAGACAAATGAAACTGTTATGTGAGATTATCATTTTTAATTTTGGATAAATTGCTATAATACTAGATGTCAACCACTAAGCCAAGCATGGGAGGGAGGGATGGGGAGAGAATGGGGTGGGGATCGGGTGGGGGCTGACTGGGCGATGTGTGCATGTATGTCTACAAAAGTTTGTATCCCACTATGATGTATGAATACAGTGCACCAATAAAATAAAATTAAAAAAAAATAATAAATAAAAAAATAAAAAGAGAAAAAAAAAAAAAAGAATGCTACGCTATAAGCAACACAGATGAATCGAATACTCTTAGACAAAAGCAGGCACACGTAGTGCATTAAGTATAATACCATACCTGTCTCTTCAACTCTAGGCATTTGTTTATATACATTGTTCTACATGTATTTTATATTTCACAATAAAAAAGCAGTCTTTTAGCTTAAACAACACTCTGGCATCCACACATAAAAGCCTTCACTTGTAGCATTTAAGTCTGCCTTTCCACTACACTACAAACTGCTTGAGGGTGGAAACTGACTTTACTCACTTTGGGACTCCGAGACGTCATGGTACTCAGCAGATGCTCAACAAATATTGACTGGATGGATGGATGAAAGAATTATGGACACTGGGAAGCCTCAAATGGCAAATGACTCTCTATGAGGTAGAAGAATAAGATTCACTTGCCTTTCCCCATTTACAGGCAAAGACAAAACTAGCTGAATCCGTTCTCAAATGCCTGTTTCTAATAAATTCCTCCATTTAGACACAGGATTGTTTTAGTATGTATTTTCTCAAGTGTCTCAGCTCAGTTCCATTGCCAAAATCTGCCTTTCCCTTTTGCAATACAGCTGCCAGACTCTTAGTTGTCTAGCTGTATTAATAATTACTTAATTTAAATACAAAAACACATGCACAACCCTCTTTATGAATTTACCCCCCCAAGAGTTATAAAATGTTTCTCCATTAAAAAGCACATCTCAGCACATCCTGCTGTTCTTGTAGTTGGAATGCTTTCCCTCCTCCCAGTTCCCTGTCAGTCTCCTATGGACGATAGGACTGAAATTAGCTATTCATTACATGTGAAGGAGTGCTGGCTGGAGTGAAGCCCTGCAGAGAAAGAGTGCTATTTTACATGTCAATTTCAGTACCAAAGCATCTGCTACCTTACTAATATGTATATTTAATGCCTATGCATAATGTATAGAATTATATGTTGTTCATTGTCTGTTTGTTCTGATACTACATACTCTTTAAGTACTATTGTTCTAAATACTAAATTACTCGCTTTGAAAAATATAGAACTTTTTATTAGGTCTCTTTCCTGGGTTTGTCTGTAAAGAGGGTACAAATGAATGGCATACAGAATATTAAAAACCAAAAAAAATCATGACTCAGCCTAAGATTACCACACATAAATGTTTGACCTATCATTGATTACTAATGCAATTTACTTTGTATTCTAGAGTCCTTATTCCTAACTATAGTTTTATATTAGGTTGCTATGAGGCAAGGAATAAATGCAAAAGAGGTATCAAATTTTTAACAGCTGCTGGTAAATCCAGAATATTAACATTTTTTTCTGGAAAATTTATATATGTTGTTGAGAGTCCTATTTCTAGCACATCTATCTTTATCAATTAATTCCACATTAAAATAAAGATTTTTCTGTAAATTGCAAGATGTATAAGGAAATAATATACTAAAGCCAACTCTGCGTATAGTCTTCATAGTGTAAATTATGATTGCTTTTGCCCATTAATCTTCATACTTGGCAGGAAACTGGGAAACCTCACTATTTAAGAACTGCCCTGGCCAGGCACAGTGGAGCACACTGCTACTTCCCTAGCTACTGGAGAGAATAAGGCAGCAGGATCATTCAAACCCAGGAGTTTGAGGCCATCCTGGGCAACACAGCAAGACTTCATCTTCAATAAAAATAAAAGTAAAGAGCCACCCTGAATGACAGTATTATACCATGCAAACCTAAGTGATACTGTGTTTAAAAAAAAGAATTAATGCCAGTGTTCACAGAATTAAAAATGCCATCCTGGTGCAATAATTTGGATTGCTTTGCCACAATATTGCTGTAAATGATGACCTGTTCAAATAAATAAAATAGGTAATTGTGGCTTTATAAATCATCTGCATGTGTTAGTGAACACTCTCTTTAGTTCTAGGAAGTTACTAGTGGATTTTGTTTTTGTATGTAGTCTGACAGTAGATACAGGATTACTGGTATGATGTAGAACAGTGCATTTCAGGTGCTCACAGTGAATGAGTGGCATTGTCCCATTGGCTTTTTGTCACAAGTGAAAAACAGGTCTAAAAATCGAGTAATAAACTTTAAAGAGATAAATCTATTTTCCTCTTAATCTGCATGAGTTTAAGTTCCAGTACTCCAAGAAAAAACTCCATAAGTGCATGTTCATCACCACCTATCTTTATTCAAAGCTCCTAGGTAATTTTTGGAGTTGAAACCCTAATGGCTCCACTTCACCACCCGTGTTTCCTAATGCATTTGTGCTTAGTCTTAAGCAGGACTTTCCACCTGCCAATGTAAATTGGGACTGTGTGCACCTTGAGACAGATGCTCATACTCATTTAACCTTTACCTCCTTTCATCTGAAGGAGACAGTAAAAGCAAGATGCAAAAGTGGTTCTAGGTCACAGACAAAATACATGTTAGATGGACAAGCAGTAGAAACAAGTACAGGTTGATAAAATTAAAACCAGCAGTATTTCAGACCTGGGGACAGGGTGCACAGCTGTAAGTAGTCTCAGTTATGGGAGGCGGAGGCAAGAGAATGGCAAGTTCCAGGCTAGCTTGAACAACTCAGTGAGACCCTGTCTGAAAAACAAAATTAAAAGGCCATCTCAAAGACATTTATGGGAAAATGGAAGGAGGTGATGTGGCCCAGAGTGAAATGCTCCATGAGTTGGGTAAATGTATATTCCTATCACTCTGAACACCAGAATTATGTATAAATAATTACAATGCACCACTTTTTAAAAAGAAATAAAATTAAAAGGGGTAGTGGTGTAATTCAGTGGCAGAGCACCCCTAGGTTCAATCCGAGTACCAATACTAACCAAATAAATATTTCAGGCTGAAAATCATTACAAGCTGAAAAAGAGACCACTTACCATAAAGGTACTTATACTTTCTGGCACTTTATCTATGAGTTTATATCTGTTACACATTTAAAATTTATTTTCCCTTTAAAAGGTATGCTTCAGAGGATAAGGGTCACCCATTTGTCCTAGCATAATGCCTCATATTTAATAATGATGACTCAATAAGTATTTGTTGTGAAAATATGTGAGCACAAATGCCACAATAAGTAATGTGTGAGTAAATGAAGCTATCATGCAAGTGCACTAAAGTGGAACCTATCACAAACCAAAAGAGTCTGTGGTGAATAAGGATTCCATGAATAAGCTAGTCATGGTCTCATTCAGGATCTGCAGGACAGAGGAGGTTTTCATATTTGATGAATAGTGTGGAACCTACATGGCAAAGTTCTTAACAAATACACCAAAAAAAAAAAAAATTCTTCAACACATATCAACCTGTAAAACTTGGACTAAGATTAGCACTACTGTGTTATATACTTAAACCACAGATTAGCTGAAGCACAAGTTACTACCAACATGTCATTTGGTGATAATTAGTGGCTAAAGTTTTTTTTAATTTAATATAATTGCTCACCTTCAATATCTACTTTTACTGGCAGTGCCAAGTGACTAAACCCAGGACCTTGAGCACAGAGGCAAGCACTCCATCCCCAACCTCCCACATACATTCTTGACTACAGAACAGAAAGTAATCTGTAACTCATGATATCCCACCTTTAATCAGATTTCAAACAATAAAACTAAGTTTTCTGTCATCTAAAACCACCACCAGAAACAAGGAACCTCAGAAAACAATAAATCAACTTCCTATTTAATCAATAATATTTATTTGTTTGTTTGTTTTGCGGTACTAGGGATGGAACCTAGGGGCATTCTACCTCTGAGCTAAATCCCCAGCCCTATTTTTTATTCTTTAGTTTTAAACAGGGTCTCACTGAGTTGCAAAGGGTCTTATTAAGGAGCTGAGGCTGTCTGCCAACCACGATCCTCCTGTCTCAGCCTCCCATAAATGCTGGGATTACAAACATGCGCCACCATGCCTGGCAACAACGATTTTAAAATTAATAGTTAACAGTTGTTTAAAATATGAATAACTAGGTTTAGAATGGTTATTCTGATTTAAAGCAAAAGCACATCTGCGTATGTGTAAGGAAATATAGTCTGACAGCAATTCGAAGTTTCTATCAAAAGGAATCAACTGCAAGCTTAATAAGCATTATTTGTGTTCGGCATAATACTCTATTTGTTCTTTGTAGCCACTGCAGTAATAAAACACACTCACACTCATTTAGTGTGTACTAAATCCAAGGTACCTAGGCAAAACATAAAAATTCCACTGGATGGTCCCTAGCTCATATAGCCCAACATTTAAAAATATTACTACCATCTGGTTACTAGTCTGTGTTTACCAAAACAGTAGCTGTGCACACATTTCTGTAACAGCTGTGGTCAAAAACTTTAAATCAATCCATTTGGCTAAATAAAAACTCTAAAGAAAAAAAAACAAATGTAGTGTCTTGTATATATACTTAAATTCCATTACTGTTTTAATATCACACCTCAAGGAGAACACTTTATACTTTGGATCATTCACCAAATGACAAAAGTTCACAGAAGTCAAGTTATTTGTCTAAAATCTGACAGCTCATAGCTAGACTCTAATCTGGAACATAGGTATCACTCCTAGTTTCCAGTACAGGAGTATTTCACAAAACTGTTTCATTTGAATACTAGAGTTCTAGGAGTTGAAATCTGTCAAGGAAATATAGCATTTAATAAATTCAGGCTTAAAGTGTTTTATAGTATATGCTAGTTCCATAAAATAATATAGCTCATCATAAATTGTAAAACTTACATGTTACATAACTGTGATTAAGAGTTTAAAGTATGCGGTGCAATTTATAAGATTTAATTTTGTAAACATTCTTTTCCTTTTTCACATCCTTCTTCCCCATCCCATTTATAGAAAAATAAATCTATATGCCAGTCCTATTTCTGTAGTCAAGAGACTAAGCTACTACTTTAGATCTAACACTAATTTTCTCCTACACACACACACACACACACACACACACACACACGTGCGCATGCACACACACGCTAAGTGCCACACTGCATGTCTTCTTTTATACTGTCTTTTTTAAATTAGAACTATCAAACTTTCAAATGATACCTTTCCTAAGAAACAGAGATAATTCCCAAATATAAATTAATAAAGATATTTTTCTACTCCTTTTCAGAGGGGAAATAAAAGGTAGTAAGCCAAATATACTCTATAAATCTTTTGTTATTATTAGAAATTTCTCTAATAAAACTAAAAGAAAATATTTTGAGAGATAATGAAGAATATTTTAAGCTTATGTTAAGAAAACACTATCTGTTTTGACCAAAATGAATTTAGTTTCCTTCTTTCTTCCTTTTTCATGATTCCTGATGGAAAAAATACTAACACGGTGATCATCAAAACTAAGCATTGGTTCCACCTTTCCATGTGTGGTGCTAAACTTGAAGGGGATAAAAACTAGACACTAAATTATTTGGTGGGGGGCAAACATTTAGTGGGAGTGGTCAATATTTTTAGGTGGAATGTGTGTTTTGTTGGCTTCCTGATTTCTGGTGATTTTTTTTAGAACATGCAAACTCAATAAAAAACCCAAACTCAAAACTTTTCTGTACTTGTTTACATCAAACATGGGAAAAATAAACAATATCTACAACAAATCAGGGTAATTTAACATCACAATTATTGAGACAGATGATCAAAGGGATTTACATTCATTATCTCATATGTGCCTCACAAGAAAACAGGCCTGTACAGAGTTGTTAAGGGATCAGTACAAGCAGTATTATTTCCATTTGACATAAAGTAAATCATGGAGGTTTTATTACCCATCAGGACTCAAATTCAAACTGCAAAACTGCAAAAGCCAAGCCCTTTGGTGCTCAGTCCAGTGGTTATACTCCACAGCAACAACCCAACTCACTCAACAGTTTCAATTAATATGCAGTAACAATAGTATAAAGCTATGTGCAATGCTCCATTCTGCTCACAGGTTTTGGTCTTCCTTTCTCTAACATTATCAACAACGTGACTCGGCTTACAAGCTGAATCCTGTAGTCCATGCATGTTGCACAGGTGGTCAGGATTCCATTTAACCACTTGTGTATATACAGTTCTTTCTAAATTCAAACCTTGCACAGGCTGAAGCTTAATTTGCTCTTTTGGAGAAAAGAGAAGCAAAATTGTTTTGAAATTCTCTCTGAAAAACAGCCTGTTGTATTAGAACAAACAGCAGCTTGTTCCTATCAGTCCTTTGTTTGACAAGTCTGGGCTGGCTAGAAAGGTCATTTATGCCTCAAAGCATCAAATTAACATTTGAAGACATGAATTTTAAAAATGGCTATTTGCTTCTGTTCTATGAATGGCTAATGTAGTTCACAAAAACAGAAAGGAGAAAAACTCACTACAGTCGTAGCCAAGTCCCTAAGAAAGATCAAAAAGCAGTAACAAAAACAAAAAACCCCAAATTTACCTCAGGCAAACTGAACATTGATTTTATATCCATGTCAACATATGCTGAGTGTCTTAATTAAGCCTCATTCTTTAACAGAAGAAGGTAGGTGAAATGGTCAAGACATTTAACTAGAAAAATTGCGGGTAGGAGGGGATCACTATTCCATTACCTAATGTAACTTTCTGGCACATCTTAAAGGCAATTAAATAAGGCCTTTCCCATTCATTCATCCATCACTCTTTTGTCCCAATAATAACTATACATGATAAACTCTCAATAATTGTGCAGGATAAACTCCCAACTTATTTAGTAATATCTGGTTTCAAACATTTTCCCTTAATTTCCCAGTGATTTTCCCAACACAAGTCTATATTCTTACATACTTTAATAATAAGCCATCACTGCCGGGCATGATGGTGCACACTTGTAATCCCCGCACTTGGGAGGCTGAGACAGGAGGATCACACAGGTTCGAAACCAGCCTCAGCTACTTAGTGAGGCTCTTAACTAACTTAGTGAGACCCTGTTTCCAAAAAAATATTTAAAAAATAGGTCTGGGAGTATAGCCCAGAGGGTTTCAGAAAGCCTCTGGGTTCTACCCCCAATCTCACCAAAAAAAAAAAAAAAAAAAAAAAGAATAAGCCATTATTGCTAATTGCAACCTTCAACTATATAAATATTAATTCAAGATCAGAAAATATTTGATTGCATGCAGGGGACCTTGGGTTCTATTCACAGTGAGGAAATGAGGGAGGGAGACACTAACTTTGGTTTCTTTGGAATAATCAAGGTATATAGAATTAGAAAATCACTTTATACCTTTAGAAAAATCATTCATTTTCATTATGTTTATTTTTACACATATATTACTGGAAATATCACAAAGGGCTTCTATATAATGAAAAATATATAACTTAATAAGGTTGAACATAACATTTAAAATTAATAAGACTTTAATAGAAGATAGCAGAAAACAAAATTTGAGGAACTTACTAATTTCTCAAAATGTTATAGAAAACTTCTAGAACATTTAGAAATGAAGTACTTTACAAAACATCACTATCAATTCAAAATAAGATCCAAATGAAATCAGCATATCCAAGAGACATCTGCACTCCCATGGTTACTGCAACAACATTCACAATAGTCAAGAAATAGAACAACCTATCAACTGATGAATAGATAGAGAAAATGGGATACATGCATACAATGGAATACTATTCTTCCATTTAAAAGAATAAAATCCTGTTATTTGCTACAACATGAATGAACTAGAGATTAAGTTGGATTATGTTAAGCCAGGCACAGAAAGTCAAGTCATACGTGGAATCTAAAAGTTGATCTCGTAGAAACTGAGTAGCATAGTGTTACAAAGGTTGGGGAGAGTACAGGGCAGAGTGATGGGTAGAGGTAGACCAAAAGTAAATTGAGTTATGTCATAGGAACAAGAAACACGAGTGTTCTAGTGTATATCAGGATGACTATATTTGACAACATATATATTTCAAAAAACTAGAAGGATTTTGAATGTTTTACCATAAACATGTGACGTCTGAGGAGATAGTTATGTTTACCCTCATTTGAACACTGTATAATGTATACATGTATATTGAAATATCACATGGCACTCCATAAATAAATAGTTTGATGTGACAAAAAATAAACTTCAAAATGCAAAATTATTTTCATATCATTACCTCTAGTTAGCCACGAAGTTAGTTCCTAAAATCCTGTCTTAAGCCACTTCCCACCTTTTCTCTTTCACTTGCCTAACTCCTTGCAATCTGATTTATATTCTAAATATCTCCTGCTCAGCGTTCTCTTAGGATTAATAAACAACCTCATAAATGTGAAATACAAAGGCCTCCCCCAGCACCTAATATTACACAATACGTCTGAGCACTTTTCACTTATTCATGTAACTAAATGATTCTCAAGTTCGAATTCCCTTTCTACCATTCTATTCTGCTGTTCAAATACTGAGGATGCCATTTACACAAAAGACATAGTGACTGGCACCAAGTGGAACTAAGCAATGGAATGGCTCTGTCCTTTGATTGTCCTTAAAGCCTTAGCACAATTATGGCCTCCTCTTCCTAGACAATGGCCTCCATCACACCATCCCTATACCTTTTACTACATCGTGTACATACGTGTACACACACACACACACACACACACACACACACACACATCACCATCTGTAATAAATATAGAAAACTCAAAAATTTTCCTTGATTTGAGTCCCCCTATAAAGAATAATTGTGGCCAGGCGTGGTAGCGCACATTTGTAATCCCCGCGCTTGGGAGACAGAGACAGGAGGATCGCGCAGGTTCGAAGCCAGCCGCGCTGGCTTTAGAGACCCTGTTTCCATATAAAAAGTATAAAATAGGTCTGGGAGTGTTAGCCCGGAGGTAGAAGGGCTTCCAGGAACCCCAGTACTATCAAAAAAAAAAGAAGAATTGTGACATGGTCATGCAAAACACATCAATTCTGCCAGGCGTGGTGACACGTTTATAATCCCCACATTTGGGAAGCTGAGACAGGAGGATCGCACAGGTTCAAAGCCAGCCTCAGCTACTTACTGAGGCTCTCAGCAACTTAGTGAGACCCTGTTTCCAAATAAAATATAAAATAGGTCTGGGAGTATAGCCAGGAGGTAGAAAGCCTCTGGGTTCCACCCCCAGTATCACCACACACACACACACACACACACACACACACACACACACACACACACACAGGATCTATCGTTTTCTTCTTTGTAATAGACCTAGTACGATGCAGTATTTATTTCCTCTTTGTATCAATACAAAACTAAACATTTTTATAACAGTATCTTTAACATTTTTTCACTGCCTCCACTATCACTGCCTCATGATGAAGAAGCTGGTGGAGGTTATGAGGGGCTGGCTCAGAAAAGGAAGAAACAAAGAAGGAGGAAGTCTTTGAGCTGAGCCTTCACAGATGGAAGATTCGATTTTTGAGATTGGTATTTTCAGTTGTTGGGAGCAAAAAAAATCAATTCTGATATATTATTAATTATACATGTCATATGTCACCTATGTAAGTGGACATATTTTCAGTAAAAAATCACTCTGTCATGTCTAGGTTTTGCTATTTTGTTTGTGTTGTTTATAGTGCTGGGGATTGAACCCAGGAGCATTCTACATCTACACCCCAGTTCTTTTAATGTTTTATTTGAAACAGGGTCTAAGTCACTACATGCTGCCTTCAAACCAGTGCTACTTTTGTCTCAGCCTTCCAAGTACTGGGATTATAGGTGTGCACTATTGTACCCAGCTTCTAGGTTAAAGGAATAAATTTCAAACCTAATAAAATAAGTAAATATTAAATGAAATAAAAAATAATATATATGTAAATACTAAATACTAGATAATCATCCTATCTGATTAAGACAAGAAGCAGATCATCCTTCCAACAAGCCCTTCAAGGTAAGGAGTGCGCCATAAAAAGTAGACAATAAATGCTTCAGAATCTGAACCTCAAATGAGATGTGACATTTGACTGTCCCTCTCACAAATAAATAGGTTTTATTTTTACATTAGGCTTTCCTCGAGATTCAAAACAAAAGATGATTAAAATGTAAAAAGCCCAAGAAAATGAAATAAAATTTCCTCTAAATTACTCAGAATTTGCTTTGTAACATGGGTAATGGTCCACAGAAAATCACTCAGGTTTCCTCTTCTCTTATGACTAGAAGAAATAGCCTGCCGAGGTGAAGGGCACAAGGTACAACCTAACAGTATACAGGGACCCACAAGGCTGAGGGTAGGCCAGAAAAAAAGAAGGGAAACCCACTGGAGCAACATATGTAGCTATCTGATGAAATGTGACCATTTTCCCTGTTACTCGAATTTTTTAGAATAGTAAAAGAAGCTCCAAAACAGCATGTAAAACTTGGGAAAATTACTATAGTATTGACTTCAGTTAGAACTAAACCAAGCCAATGATTTTGGTTCATAGTAGCATTTTTTTTTGGGGGGGGGCAATATTATGGATGGAACCCAGGGGCACTCTACCTCCAAGCTATACCCCAAGCCCTATTTTTTATTCTTTATTTTGAAACGGCCCGAGTTGCAAAGGGCCTCACTGCATAGCTGAGGCTGTCTGCGAACCACAATCCTCCTGTCTTAGCCTCCCAAATGCTCGGATTACAAGTGTACACCCTCACCCCTGGCTATCTTACTCTTTTTTGGGGGAAAAAAAAAATGATGTGACATTTCCTAACATTTGAGTTAAAATAAATGTCTTTCTTCCCAAAACTAAACAAGAGTAAATTTGTTAAAAATAAATAAATAAATAAATAAATAAATAAAAGTGGACAAATTTCTTTGTGACCCCCTCCACAGTGAATACTGAATTCTAGTAGGCACATACCTGAACTGTCTGGGAGCCATCAGCAAGTTGTATAGTAACTATGGAAGCTATCTTCAATGCCTGAATAAGATATTCTTAATATGGAAGAGGTAATATGTATAATAAAAATCCCATTTTTATAGACTGGGTCAGAAAGAATCTTTAAATATGAGAAGTTTGATAATTTTGTGTGTGTGGTACTGGGGGTGGAACCCAGGGAATTTTCTACCTCTGAGCTATACTTCCAGACCTCTTTTATATTTTTATTTGGAAACAGGGTCTCAATAAGTTGCTGAGAGGCCTCATTAAGTAGCTGAGGCTGGCTTTGAACCTGGGTGATCCTCCTGTCTCAGACTCCCAAGCGCAGGGATTACAAGCATGCACCACCAAGCCCAGCTTAAGTTTAATAATCTTAAGTAAATTTTTCATTTAAAATGGCTGACTGTTAAACAATGAATGCCTCTACCTCTTGTACTCCATCAAGATGTATGACTACAATGGACCAATAAAAAATTTAAAACTAAACAATGGAATATATGTAAACACGTGAAAAAACTTAAGAACTACAATTTAATCATTTTACAACTACTACAGTAAAGATTAGTGTAGGCATAAGTCATTAATAGAGGTCAGGTCGAGCGGAAAACTTTGATGAAGAGCAGGATATTTTCAGGGTGTCAAAATGTCTCCTCAAAGCAGGGTGTAGTGGCCCACTCTTGTAATCCCAGCATTTGGGAGGCTGAGACAGGAGGATCATGGTTTGAGGATAGCCTCAGTTACTAGTGAGGCCCTTTGCAACTCAGTGACACCTTGTTTCAAAATCAAGAATAATAATAATAAAAATTGGCCTGGAGGTGTAGCTCAAAGGTAGAATGCCCAGGAGTTCCATCCCCAGACCAGAGAGGGGGGAAAAAGAAAAGGGTCACCTCACTGATTGTTTATTAGTTCCAGGAGGAAAAAAAAAAAAAAAAAAACCTAGTTAGTGAAGCATTGGAAAACACTTTGGGTAATGATCACAATTAACACTACATATAAGGAATGAATAGATTTCGTATGCATTCAATTGTGATACCTTGAGAAAGACACATTACTAATGTAGTATTTGGGTAAGGAGTACATAGTCTGAATCTAAATAGTAGGAAATCATAAAAAACTCAGTAGAGTAGGTTCCATTAGAAAAGCAGGTGGGGGGGCGCGCGAAGCCGGGCGTGGTGGCGCACGCTTGTAATCCCAGCATTCTGGAGGCTGAGACCAGAGAACACGGTTCGCAGACAGCCTCAGCTACTTAGTGAGACCTCTGCAACTCAGTGAGACCCGGTTTCAAAATAAAGAGTAAAAAATAGGGCAGGGGGTGTACCTCAGAAGTAGAATGCCCCTGGGTTCCATCCCCAGACCCGCAAAAAAAGGGGGGGGGGACGATATTCTTTAAGATGTCAATTGTCATAAGAGATTGAGAAAGTCTATGAAAATGTTATAGCATAAAGGTGATTAAAGACGTAAGAACTAAATTCAATTCCTGATCTGAACTGGATCTTAGACACTGAAGAAGAAAAACAATCCTGGAAAGGTTATTACTGGGATGAAGTGACAAACCTGGAATACAGAGAACAGACCACTTCAAGTTATAAATGTTAAATTTACAGAAGATGCCAACTGTCCTATCTCTGCCATGGTTTTATAAGAGAACATATCCCTACAGAACCCACTCTAACGTGATTCAGAATAAACACGCTTTTGCACAAGTGTACATGAAAGGTGATAGCAAGAACTATCAAGTAATAAAGTAAAATATCAACAATAAATGGACAGTAAAAAGTAAAAAGTTTTTAGGTTTCTCTTTAATGTTATTATTCTCACGGCTTCTGTATGTTTGAAAATATTGCCAAATGAAAAAAATTAATGTTTATCACCTCAGTAATTTGCCACTTAATTTAGTAAAGAGTGTTTACATTTATATACCAATGTGAAAATGTCATCTTATTACTATCTTATAATCTTGCAAACCACACAATGGCCTGAACTGCTTCATGGCCGCAGACAAGAGTTTAACACTGTGTCAACTTTTTTTAAGTAGCCTCCAGGCTTCCATATCTGAGTGTAAAAGAGCAGAACCTTCTACAGGACACAACTGTATAACAAAAAAAGGAGGAAAGGGGGAGATAAATTGCTCAGATCACCCCACTGTTTAACATCTCCAGTTATCTGCCCATTTCTTAAGACACAGAATGTACAATTCACACTCCCTAGCTTGGCATATGAGACCCTTCACCTTCTGGGTGGCTTCTCTCTTCAGATTTATCTGCTGCCACCATGCCCACATTCCTATAACCTCAATAAGGAGCCACACTGAGCCCTTTCAGAAGCCCTCTGCCTTCATACATTCTGCTCCCTCCATTTACAATGTCCTTTTCTGATGGCCCTCTCATTCTGGTGAGCCTTTTCCTACATCTCTCAATTAGGAGTAAAAGCCACTGCCCTCCCTAAAGCCTTTCCTGACTCCCCTGACCAAAGTTAGTCTTAACTCTTTTATACTGTACTCCCAAAGAACTATGTCTCTAATTCTAGGCTGTATGGGAATTAGTCTCCTTCTGTGCATTTCTCCATTACTAGAAATGAGGTATGCTTCTCAGAGCAGGGATAGTGGTGCATATAACTAAATTAATTTCTCTAACCAGCACAGGTTCAGTAGTACAAACAAATAGCTAACTACCAGTGCACTTACTTTGTGTCATATATTTTACAAATGCCAACTTACTCTTCTGAGCAATCTTGAGGGAAGTAGGCCACTACCACATTTTGTTAATTCTATGAACATGCGCCTTCTTGTCCATTTAAGCCTTTTTGAATCTTGAATCTTTTATTCAGTGATGTATCACAGTTAAATGGCCAGTATTTTTTTCTTTCTTGGTATTCATAATGTAGAAGTGCATCTTATAATCAGTTGTCTTCAGTAGTCTTAATTTTAATCAAACACAATATCATTCCCAGAGATGCCCTCATTTTCAGATGAGGAAACTGAGGCACAGAGAGTTTATCTTGCTGAAGGTTGCAAAGGAGAGCCAAGATTCAAACCTAGGCAGGCTGTCCACAGACCCAAACTCATTGGCTGGAGTGATCCTCCAGCCAATGATGAGCAACGGGCATAGAGCTGGGACAGCCTAAGTGAGGTTTGCAGGATGCTGAGAAGCAGCTGGGAGGAAGCCAGAATCAGAGGCAGCAAACAGCACTGAGCTTAAAGTACCTGAGGAGATGGTCAAGATCTTTTTCTGCCAGCTTCTGCTCCCTGGGTGCTGTCTGGATCTGTGTGCTGGCTTCGTCTCCATCACCCACCTCAGGAGACATTCTCTACATCTGTTTTCTCCCTGCATTTGCCCTAAGTTCCCAATAAATACAATTCTCACAGCTAGCAATTACCAAAAAAAAAAAAAAAATGACCCAAGGAAGCCCTCCACTTTATTTTTTTTCTTTAAGATTTAAAGAAGTTTATTAGAAACATAGAAATACAGAAAATAGAAATACAGCCCCGTGCCAAAATGGCATGTGGGGGGAGGGGGTGACTCGAAATGAATACACCTTAGCCCTCCGCTTTATATCTTAATCCCTGTGACATTGTCTAGTAAATGGTTACCTAGCTTCAGCTCAAACACTTAAGCAGCTCTCTTTAATTTTTTAGAAAAATGAAGATACTCCTCATATTAAAATTCATGTTTTACTCCTATGTGTGCCCTCAGAGCCTGCACAAGCTTTAATTCTTCTTTCTTGTTACAGTCTTTGTCCTTCAAGAAGTATACTCAAAGGCATCCACTGGCTTCAAAACCTGGCTGTCCATCAACAGAAGTGATGGAGGCAAAAAGGGCTGGCAGTAACAAAAGAATAAGCAAAATGCTAAGAAATAGGAGGGGCAGCTCCTTTGTGGGGGAAGGGGAAAGAAAACATTTATAAAGAAGTAGCTATGAAGAATAAAATATTGTCAGCCTGTGCCAAAACTCAGTAATACACTGGAGATTTTTTTTTTTCTTTTTCTTTCCTCCCACCTTCTGCAGTGCTGGGGTCTGAACCCAGGGCCTGACACAGGCTACATATGTGCTCCACCACTGAGCTATACCCCTAACCCAACAAATTTTTAATAAAAACAAAATGCTGAATGTTTAAAATATATGAGATATTTTGTTTCCAACATTCTTGCTTTCATTTTATAATTCCAGGCAGAAGGATCATCGGCAGAACTGAATGCAGAGATAACCATCCCACTGACAGTGGGAGGCAGGGTTCAAATAAATAAAGTAAAATTTACCATCTGGGTAGTGCCAGAAGGCAATCTCTGTAACCACTTCTTAATAAGTGACCAAGTCAGACTGTCCCAGTGCCCACATCCCTGCATACTCCCCAGCTTCACTACCCTGCACACTCTGTTCTTCAGCAGTTCAGCTGAGTAGATAACATGGATAATAACCGGAAAAAAACTATATATTTTGGTAAAAATACTAGAAACTTACATACTTCAAGTATTTTAAAACCTCATTGTAGTCTTTCCATTTGATATTAAATGGGTCACTTCCTGGTCAAGGAGAAATAGAATGTCTATAACAATGCTAAAACTTTCAGACATACTGTAAGAAGCTAGGGCATTAGTATAATCTAGTAGGTCTTTAACCTGGTCCAATACTTAATCTTATATTGTCATTTAACAATTTGCTAATCTCCAAAGCATGTGTTAGCTTTTTTGCAAGGTTATATTCTACTTATTTTATCAATTAGTTCAAAGTGATGACTTACAAGTAAAAATGAAAGAACTTAAATATTATTGTTGCAAATTAAAATTCCCATGTAATTCCCACAATAACCATAAAAATATGCAACTTAGAAGGTACTTTATAAAGTAACTTCAAGTCGGGCATGGTGGCGCACGCTTATAATCCCCGCGCTTGGGAGGCGGAGACAGAAGGATCACACAGGTTTAAAGCCAGCCTCGCTGGCTTAAGAGACCCTGTTTCCAAATAAAAATATAAATAATAGGTGCCTGGGAGTGTAGCCCAGCAGTAGAAGGGTTTCCAGGAACCCCAGTACCACCAAAAAAAAAAAAGTACCTTCAAATACAGCTAATACATCAATCTTATGAGATATCTTCATTTTATAAATGAAGAAACTAAAGTTCAAAGGCAACAAATAATTAGCTCAAGTTCAGGCTTCTGGTAAGATTCAGAGTTGGAAATCAACACAGACCTACTCATTGCCATTTCTAGGGTTTGTTTTTGATTAATTTTGTGTGTGTGTGTGTGTGTGTGTGTGTGTGTGTGTGCGGTACTGGGGATGGAACCCAGGGGCCTTCTACCTCCGGGCTACACTCCCAGACCTATTTTATATTTTATTTGGAAACAGGGTCTCTTAAGCCAGCTGAGGCCGGCTTTGAACCTGCATGATCCTCCTGTCTCAGCCTCCCAAGCTCAGGGATTACAAGCGTGTGCCACCACACCCGGCTTCTAGGGTCTTTCTATTAATAAAACCGTGGTTACTAAGCCAGTTGCATACATAACTCCTGCCTAGATCAATTCATTATTTGTTGCATATTCTCTTTTGTATAATTAATGCAACCAGAGGGCAAGGGTGGCATATTACCATTGTCCTCAGGGGCATGTCCCTCTGGACAGATAATCCTTTCAGAGAGGTTTGCATTGTGTGGAAAAGGAATGATATTCTATACCAGTCACATGTGGCTGGTGGCTACCTTACTGGGTAATGCAATTCTATACCTGGAAGACTGGAAACAGCTTAATCTTTAACATCTAAATGTTGCAGCCTTAAATATAAATGAAAAAGAAAATCAACCTAAAATAGTGAGTCCAAAGAATAGCACTGGTTCACTCAGTGGCACATGGGAACTGGAACGAATGTGATACAATCAACAGTAACATAACCAACAAGATAATGGTAGAACTAGTTATCTTTAATCTTTGTAAACTTCTCTGGTCAGCCAAATCCAATGACTGACTTCAGAGGCCAAGGCCTATTTATCTGTTGATATTGACAGTATCAACTATATTCTTTTTTTTGGGGGGGGGTGTACTGTGGATGGAACCCTTCTACCTCTGGGCTACACTCCCAGACCTATTTTATATTTTTAAATTTGGAAACAGGGTCTCTTAAGCCAGCAGAGGCTGGCTTTGAACCTGCACGATCCTCCTGTCTCTGCCTCCCAAGCGCGAGTATTACAAGTGTGCGCCACCACGCCCAACTCAATTATATTCTTTATTTTAAAACAGGGTCTCACTAATTTGCAGAGGGCCTCACTATAGCTGAGGCTGTCTGTGAACTGTGATCCTCCAGTCTTAGCCTCCCAAATGCTGGATTACGAGCATGTGTCACCATGCCCGGCTAGTACTATCAACTATAAAGGGCAAAGAAGTCAACTCTATAATCTGCAAAGGCTTTCCTGGTCGAAAATGCACCACTCATGGAAAATACCTCAACTACATTATAAGCAGGAGCTGACATATGTGAAAAACAAGGTGACTTGGTAAAATGGACACTGTTTATCTAATAGTAAGCATCTTAAAGGCCTTGCCTCTGTCCTTACAGTGCCACAAATCCAGATCTCTGCCATCACCCTTACCACTTCTCTCTGAAATATTTGTTTATGTGTCTTTCCCTGCAGTCACCTACCAAGGTATTAGTTTCATTTAAATATAAGTGACAGGCCAGGCATGGTGGCGCACGCTTGTAATCCCCGCGCTTGGGAGGCGGAGACAGGAGGATCGCGCAGGTTCGAAGCCAGCCGTGCTGGCGTAAGAGACCCTGTTTCAAAAATATAAAATAGGTCTGGGAGTGTAGCCCGGAGGAAGGAGGGCTTCCAGGAACCCCAGTACCACCAAAAAAATAAATAAATAAATAAATAAATAAATATAAGTGACAGAAGAATTCTGCATCAAATCCTTCTTTGTGTTAAAATTATTAATCTTTTCAAAATCCACAGATAGATTTTATGAATCCTATGAATAAAAGCAGTTGTCATTTCCTGTTCCATTAGCATAATCCACCCTCAAAGTACCTTGTTGGTGCTAATGACAGGACTGGACTACAAGTAACAAGTCTGCTGTCTTGGTTCTGACTCTGCCTGTTAGATATTTAAAGCTCTGCAAACCACTTAATTTCCTGTTCCTTAAGTTTTCTCATTTGCAAATTGATAGGATTATTAGATGATCTCTAAAGTAATTTCCAGTTCTAAAAGTATCATTTTGTAATATTCCCAAAGTGTCTTTTATTAATTCTTATGGTCTTTCTTAGAGCTTCTTAGAGAAAAAAATCATGTATTTTGCTTATGGAGCAAAACTGTGATACGTACAATCTGCTTCAAAAATTCACAACAAAGCCGGGCGTGGTGGCTCACGCTTGTAATCCCAGCATTTGGAAGGCTAAGACTGGAGGATCGCTATTCGTGGACAGCCTCAGCTACCTAGTGAGGCTCTTTGCAACTTAGTGAGACCCTGTTTCAAGTAAAAAAAATAAAAGAATAAAAAATAGGGCAGGGCCGAGCGTGGTGGCACACACTTGTAATCCCCGCGCTTGGGAGGCGGAGACAGGAGGATCGCGCAGGTTCGAAGCCAGCCGCGCTGGCGTAAGAGACCCTGTTTCAAAAATATAAAATAGGTCTGGGAGCATAGCCCGGAGGTAGAAGGGCTTCCAGGAACCCCAGTACCACCAAAAATAATTAATTAATTAATAGGGCAGGGAGTGTAGCTCAAAGGCCAAATAAATGCCCCTGGGTTCCATCCCCAGACCTGAAGAAAGAAAAAAAAAAATCACAACAATCTACCCACTCTCTAAAATTCTGAGTATACCTGTTAAACATAGAAAAAAGACGCCTATTTATAGTATTTAAAAACAAAGCCTCTTCCTAACTGTGCACATTTAAAAGTACACTCTGAGGAAACAAGGATCTCATTACCTATGCTGTAGCAACCTGGAGCACTAAGGAAAGCACATGCTTACATGAACCTTTTTTGGTTAGTTTTTGATTTTCATTTATTTTTCAAATTCACACACTGAGGTCACAGCTTCTTAGCCTTTCCAGCTCCTGTGTTCTGTAATTTTAATCTGTATCTTCAACAATATTTGCTATGGTTGGAATGTCCCCTCCAGAATTTATGTTGAAATTCAACTGCCATTGTACCCGAAAGAGTGGGACTTCTTTTGAAAGGGTGATTAGGTTAAGAAGCCTCCATGCCCATGAAAAGATTAACGTCTTTATTTTGTAATGGGCTAGTTATGGCAAGAGACCTTTGTTAGAAAACCATTTCGAGGGGCTCAGTGGTTCAGTGCTTGTCCTAGCATGCCCAAAGCCCTAGGTTCCATCCCTAGCACTAACAAAGGAAAAAGAATGAACAGTGTTCTTTTGCTGCCCTATGTTCCTGCTCCTTCCCTTCCTCTCCCCCTCTGGATCGCTCTCTGCCTGTCTCTGGCTCTCTCGCCCTTTGCCATGTTATAAAGCAGCATGATGATCTTCAACAAATGCGACAGTTTGATCTTGGACTTCTCAGCCTTCAGAACCACAAGCCAATTTCCCCAATTTGTGGGTAATACTTCTCTTATAGCAGCAGAAAATGGACTAAGACATTAACTTTAAAAATATATTCATAAAAAAATGAACACACAACTTTTCTACCTTATATGAAGCTTCTTTGAGAATACGGATCTATTTCTAACTCAAAACATTCACTTTGTAACTGAATTTGAGTAATTTTAGTGGCATTTAGTTGGCATAGTCGAGTAATTAAGTTTAACAATTTTTCTAAACCTGTTCAAAGTAGATAATATATACTGAAGAAAGACCTTTTAGGAGAGAAAGGGAAATTGTGAACTATGAATCCTTGTAATCTATGCAATTACTGTTCCCACCTAATTTCACTTAGTCCATAAGGCTGATGCTTATTTCTCTCTATCCATCCTTGCTATTCATTCTCTTCGTTTCCCTCAACTTCTATTCTTTTACACAGGCTTTGTGTTTTTCTAGTCTTACCCACTTATTTGCATCAATTCATCCTTTCAATTTGGTCTTGTTGTTCAATGGTGTTTGCTGGAAAGGCATCTAGCTAGCTAGCTTGGTGGGCCATATGGGACCAAAGGAGGGAGCACAGCTAAATTAAATCACTCCTAAAGGGGTGGAGCTACAAGGATCAAACGCTTGATTCATATCTCATGAGCATGAGCCCTAATCACTTGCCAAGGCTTACCTATACCGGCCACTCATCACTTCTGAGAGAATCCAAAAAGAGGGCATTCTCACACCCTCAGGAAAATACCAGAGGTGTACAGCCTGTGATAGGTATATTACAGCTAGGAGGAAGATCAAACACAGCATGATATCAGAGGCTATGGTTCCTATAAATTACTACAGGAGTTTCGTTTGGGGGAGAGGGGGAAGGATGAATCTACATGAAGAGAATTTTCAATAGCAGGAAATCCCCTGGGGCTACTAAAATAGAATCATCTTAAGAAGGACTCAGATAGTTAAGCTGGTAGAAGAGCACTGTAAGAACCAAACCCTGCTGCTTCCTTCCTGTCTGTGTGTTCCTTCCCAGATTGGGATTAACTGAGTGACAAAGGAATGCCTTTTGTTCTGCAAACGCATGTACAGACAGAATAGGCCCATCTAACCCTTTTTGTCTCCAGTGATTCTTAGGATGGCATGCTTCTCTACCCATCCCTCAAGTAAGGTTAGGCTTACAATCTGATCTGTGATTTGGGTTTTACAGTAAAATCAGACTTCCAAGCCCTGATAAGCTTATCTTGTACAATTTAAGCTCCCATTACCTATCATTGGTAAATATTTTATGAAGGTTTACCCTTAAGTTCTCAACTGTTTTAAAAAAAAAAAGTTTTAAAAACCTAACTTTTGGGGGGTAGAATGTAGTATATATAAGGTACAATCACTGACTCTAGCTTATCTAGCAGCAGATATTAAGAGATGGCTTTTAGGTGACTAGTGATTCTATCTTTTAACTGTGACCTTTGTGAACTGTTGAAAAATGAAGCCCAGGACCCTTGTATGGCTGATTACAGTTCTCATCTCAAATCCACCCCCAAAACATAGTCCTACATAGGAACCAGTAAGTATTTCTATGTTAATATTTCTGTGCCACATATCAAAATGATATTCATTTCATAACAGGCTCCACTTTATAAATTTCAGCTTCCAACTAACCAGCAAAAACCTATCAGAACTCTCCAACATTAACTTCTCTGCACATCACACTGCTCCATAAAAACCTACAGAAACATAGCTCTATTGGTTTAAGCCAGAATAGTGTTTAACAGCAGGGGGTTCAAACCTGCTATTTGTCAGCTGTATGTCTCTGAGCAAGTAATAACCTCCCTGCATCTCAGTTTCCTCACCTATAGAATGAGGATTCAGGCACCATCTATTTCTTTTCCTAATGAGGATTAAAACCGAGGGAAAAAAAAGCAATGTAGAGAAACATGTTAAAATCGTACAAGTCACGGAGTAATCAATATTCTTGTAGTTTCTATTATTTAGGTCATTTCTGTTAAATTTCTAGAGATGCTTGATTCTTGTTACCTGACATATTGCTTCCTCAACTTCAAGAAAGTCTTATCATGGACTAAAACCAGTATATCCAATCCAACCTAACCTGCACAATAGGGTCACTAAGCTATACATAGAGAACTAAGTACCAAATGAAGCATTATTTGTTGTTTCACAGTCATAAATTTATTAGGTGGTTCTATCATATCTGTAACTAGTTTTAAAGACAATCACATGAAAACATCTGGACCTGTAAGTCCCAGAAAAATTCAAGGATAGGTCTAGTATGAATAAATCAACAGAATCACCTGCAGCAATGAAAAATACATTATAAGACACCACTTTCCAACCTTCTATCCAATACACAAATGTCCTTAGATTGAAACAATGTCCTGATTTTAACACTATTCCAAAAGTAAAGCTGAACAATATTTTAATTTTCATAAACTATTTAACTGGCAAGTTAGTCTGTCTCCTATTTCTACTTTATTATTTTATTAGATGGGTTGAGTATCCCTTATCTAAAATGCTTGGGGCCAGATGTATTTTGGATTTTAAACTTTTTCCAGATTTCGGAATATCTGCATATATATAAATGAGATATCTTGGGGGCAGGAACTAAGTCCAAACAAAAATTTCACGTTTCATATACACTTTGTACACATAGCGGGAGGTAATTTTATACAATATTTTGGGTGTGCCTGCATTTTAACTGTGAACTCTCATGATATTAGGTGTGGAGTTTTCACTTGTAGCATCATGTATGTGCTCAAAAGCTTCAGATTTTAAAGCATTTAAAATTTTCAGGTTAAGGATGCTCAACCTATACCCTGTCTTTTTCTTTAAATCATCTAAAATCTTTTAGGGAAAAAGAGCCTCAAATATAAGCAAAGTTGATAAAAATCAATTAATCAAAAGTGGTATACAATCTTATTTAACTCACCTCCTAGACATAGTTCCTGAACACAGAGTTCTCTCATCCAGAATTACTCATTTTGGCAGTTTGATTGTTGAACCTCTTAAATATTACAAAATATATCTCTTCCACAAAGGAGACAGGAATCTCCTACGATAAAATAATTCAGCCTAAATTACTCAATCAACAAATAATAGTTGAAAATTATTATCTTCAGCGATGTGGGGTAGCTCAGTGGTAAAGTGTATGCCTAGTATGTGTGAAGCACTGGGTTTGATCCCAGACACCGGGGGGAAAAAGAATGCTCAAATTTTATATGCCTAACTGATTTTATAGGGCAAAAGAAAAGATACTTCAGGTATATTCTCTACCTGACCTCTCGGCTGAGTAGCTCCAACCAAGACCTTGTATCTGTCGTACCCCAAACTGTTCCCTTCAGTGTTTCCATGTGCAGTGGTCACCAGCCCAGCGTCTCAAAACAGGAACTTGGAAATCACCTTGGATTCTTCACCTCCCAACCCCACCTCTAAACCCTGATTTGCCCACTTCTCTCTATCTACACTGCCCCACCCTCAGGTGAATCTTGCCTGAAATATAGCACCAGCTTCTTCACTAAGGTCCTGCTTCTGCCCTCATCCATGCATGTCCACACGGCAGCCATGGGGTGTCTTCTAGCCACATGCGACTTTAGAATAAAGCCCAACTCCCATGCCCTAGAAACTCTTCACAGGATGGGCCTGGCCCTACCCACTTCTCCTACCCCCTCTGCTCTCACTCTCCCCTCGTCTTCTTTTGCTCTACCATTCACACTGGGTTCTTTTCATGTCTTTGAATACATTGAGGCCTTTGCCTCCTGGGGGCTTCCTTAACACACACTTTATCATTTTTAATTTCATTAGGCTAAAAATTCCATTAGACAAGCACTGTGTTTTTACAACAATATGTACCTGGCAACTGATGTGAAATCTGACTCATAATAATTTTTAAAATCTGAGAAAAGAATGAATGAGAACAAAATAAATTTCAATGACGAAACCCTTCAACAATAAAACAGAAAATACATGAAACCAACCTCAATGAGAAGAAATTAAAAATAAACCATTTTAAATTAATATTCAAGATGGACACTCCTAAGAAAACAGATTCTTCAGGAGGGCTCTTAAGAACCAATAAAGAAATTAACACAAGAGTTTTGAAAACCAAGTACAATATGCCTCTTTGGTTTTGACAGTCTGTTTTCACTGCTGAACTATTCTCTTCAATTCCGTCTCAATGGAAGCAAGAAGGAATATGCAAATAGTCAAAATACTAAACAGAACTGACACAAATGTGCTGCCAGCTGCTCCAGATAACATAAATACATGCCTTCCCATCACTAATTCCTGATAAGCAAAGAAATGGGAAGGGGAGATTCTAAATTCAAACCCTGAAACATACTAAAACTACAACAGTATGCCTGAGCTGTCAGCCTTCACAAGACCAAACAAACCAAGGACATTTCTCCCCCTACCCATTTCCTAAAAAACAGAAAAGATGCCAGATCAGAAGGATGAAGAGAATTATAGTGAGACTCTCATCAACCTAGGAAGACCCTGTTTCAAAATGAAAATAAAACCGGGCTAGGAGTGTAGCTTAGAGGTAGAATGCCCCCTGGGTTCAACCCCAAGTGCCACACATGCAAAAAACTAATAATAAGCCAGGTGTGATGGCACACGCTTGTAATCCCAGCTTTTGGGAGGCTGAGACCGAAGGTTTGTGGTTTGCAGGCAGCCTCAGCTACTTAGGCCATTTGCAACTCAGTAAGACCTGGTTTCAAAATAAAGAATAAAAAATAGGGCTGGGTGTGTAGCTTGGAGGTAGAATGCACTGGGCTCCATTCCTAGTACCACATACATGCGCGCGCGCGCACACACACACACACACACACACATTAATAATAATAATAATAATAATAATAATAATAATAAGAGCTGGGTTATTAGCTCAGAGGTAAAATTGCCCTGAGTTCAATTGCTAGCCCCCCCTCCAATAAATCAACTAGAGAAAGGTACTTTTAAAATGTTCTTATTAGGGACACGGTTGAAATTTCCTAAAAAATAGTATAGTGGCAGCAAAACAACCCCGTAGCTTTGAACAAAAGCTTCCAACTGGGTGCTTTGTTTTTCACTAACTACTTGGCAGCAAGTTCTGCCATGTTCCCATCCTTTAAAACCCAAAATGATTCACCTTAGTTGGTATTAAGTAAAGTTGGATTAACTAGGTCATAATTTTCTTCCAGGGTATTAAAATTCCTAATATAGATTCATTCAATAATATGTAAGCATTCATTCTATATTGTGTGGGGATTGTAGCTTAGAAGAACTGGTAAATATTTTGGGGGGGGAATAGAAGCCCCTAATAGAAATAACACTCAAAATACTAGGAGCACAGAGAGGACTTCCTAGCAAGTGTGCTGAGGCACTACAGACAAGCAGGAGAGGGAAACACAGGTTAGCATCTCTACCAGGTTATCATTTCCTCTACTACCTACTCCTAGCACGGGAACTATCTTATTACCCAAATATTCTTATATTTTGATAATCGCTTTTTTTGCCTTATGTCCTATTATGGGAAAACTAATTAAAAACATTTCCTCTTGGAGAAAGCAAGACACAGTGGGATTAAAAGTGAGTGGATAAAGTCATAATTAGTGACTAAGCAAACTAAGTAGAATTACATTTTGTTCTTTATTCAATGTTTAATCTGAAAAATACTACTGCTGGGTATCCCATGTGTTAAATGAGTTCTGTGTAACAGAATAGTTTACAAACCTTTATACTATTAATATTACTATGCATAAGGTGTATTATTGCCAGAAGGAACCTAGTGAAGAACACAAGTCCTTAAAGTCTAGTGTGATATGTTTTAAAAAGAAAATACACCAATTATTGCTACAGTATTGACAAACACTGAGCAGGCTTCAATTCTGTGCACCTGTCAGCTTAGTGCTGAGCCCTGAGCACTGTGGGCAACTTCAGGAGTGTGCATGTTGCCTTTCATCAAAACTCATCTTGAGTTTTTAACTCAAGATGCTTCTTGCTGGTCTCCAGGCCGATTTCACCTTCCTGCGATGGGCTGCTACACGTAGGTGAAATCACAGTGACTGTGGCCTGTTCCAGGTAAACGCTACTGACGCCTGAGGAAATTACCCAGATCACACAGAAGAAGCTTAACAAGAATAAATTGATTACCAGGTAACTTCAACAGCCACTTACAACTTATCTTTCTTTCTTTCTTTCTTTTTTTTTTTTTTTTTTTTTTTTTTTGCAGTACTGGGGATGAAACCCAGGGGCATTGTACCTACAAACGCCTCCAGCCCAATTTTTTTTTTTTTTTTTTTTTTTTGGTGGTGGTACTGGGGTTCCTGGAAGCCCTTCTACCTCTGGGCTACACTCCCAGACCTATTTTTACATTTTTATTTGGAAACAGGGTCTCCTAAGCCAGCGTGCGCAGCTGGCTTCGAACCTGCGCGATCCTCCTGTCTCTGCCTCCCAAGCGCGCGCTACCACGCCCGGCTTCCAGCCCAATTTTTTAGTCTTTTTATCTAAAGTGTCTCACTGAGGTGCAAAGGGCCTCGCTAAGTAGTTGAGGCTGTCCGCGAACCCCGATCCTCCTGCTCCTGTCTCAACCTCATGAATGCTGGGATTACAAACCCGCGCCACCACACCCGGCAACATTCTTCCTTTATTAGCTTGGTCAAGTAACACACTTTTCCATGAAGCTTAGATGCTCTTTCTAGATCATGGTCTATGAACCTGTGTTGCCTTCCATGCATGCCACGACCCCCTCTCACTTCCCCACATACCCTCCCCACAGAAGAGCTAATAAACTTGCATTCCTGACTCCAACTCACAGACTCACATTAACTAGGAATCAGAAGGCTAACAAACTCTTGGATATGACTAAGCAAAATGATCTAATTAGTAAACATCCTAGAAAAACAAATGCTTTTAAACAGTAAAGTTAACCATTTAAAACTGAATATGGAGAGGAAAGGGGAAATGCGATCCTTGTAAGAATTCATCAAGAAACATTTTTCTCTAAGGGCTGAAGCATCAGCAATCACCTGAAGCTACTAGGCAGAAACGGGACGTTAATCGAGATGCATTCAATGTTGGCAGTTTTCCACATACTTTTTCTTCTTCCTGATCTCTGCTTTACAAAACTGCACTTGAATACTTTTAATTTCTTTCTGGTACCAATTCCGAAATGAAAGTGGTCTTTAGGTAAGAAACATCAAGAACCTTGTTATCCAGCAAAAATAACCTCTAGCCTACGCACTGTTAATAATTTTTTTAAAGTCTTTACTCTTTTCTTCTCCCTCTCAGGAACAAAAACAAACAAAATGGCCCTGGAATTTGACAATTTGATATGTAAGTTATATTTAATTTTCTGTTTGTACTAATCATTTAATCCAAAACAACTGAACCCTGACTTTCAAAAGAGGGGGTTCTTCCTCTTATCACAAAGAATATCTATAATCAAAATTTAGTATTCATTACAGAAACGCCGGAGCCGCGGCTCCGCACTGTCACACCCAGGCCCCGCCCCGCCCCCCGCACTGTCAGTCACACCCAGGCCCCGCCCCGGCCCGGCCCCCGCGCTGTCAGTCTGTGGCTCTGGCCCGCGGCTGAACCGGCGGCGCTGACGTCAGCTGGCGACCGCGGCCGCATTCCTAAACAGTTCAGACAAACCCACTGGTGGGAAGCTTCGAAAGCCCTCAGCTGTAGTGAGGAAAGCAAAGGCTTGGCTGACAGCCAGACTCCTGAGCTCAGCATTTTGTAATGCACTTCCTTTTTACTTAACAGCTTGCATAATGCCCTTAACCCTTCCTTCACCTGCATCACACCTTTAACCCTTTCTTTTCTTGGTCCAGCTTCAAAGCAAACCTGAACGCAGCCTCCCATAGGATTTTAATATATTCCTTACCAAATGACACTGACTTTTAATACTGCTGAAGAAGCAACTTAATTAAAAACATATGCTCCTCCCTCCCCCTAAATTGCCCACATCTCATCCTCAAAGCAATATTAATTTTCAAGCAAGGAAGCTAAAACATTTTATCAAAACTACATAAGTACTATTTCTTCTTTTTGGTGGTGCTGGGATTAAGCGGAGGGCTGTCCGCATGCTAAGCACACATGTTCTGCACACAGAGCCACACCCCCCAGCCATAAATGATATATTTTCATTTTTCAAGACCTTCCCTTCAGAATTTAATCTTCCATAACTTTTGAAGGTAACATCACCAAGTGGCCCAAAACACAGAAGCAGAAGTGTGTACACAGTTGACAGTGACAAAATCTCCCTCTAGAGCCAGTTCTTAATTATTTTCCTTGTGTTCAACCAGGAGCACTAATTTTAGCTGAATATAAAGAAATATAGTCAGGCATATTGACACATGCCTGTAATCCTAGTACTTGGGAGGCTGAGACAGGGGGATCACAGGTTCAAGGGCAGCCTCAGCAACTAAGCAGGGCCCTCTGAAACTTAATGAGATCCTATTTCAAAGTAAAATACAGCTGGGGGTGTAACTCAGAGGCAAAATGCTATTGAGTTCAGTCTCCAGTTTAAAAACTCACACACACAAACACAATTATGAATATAGTGTATTTTGTCCCTTTCTTATACAAATGATAAACATCACGCCTGCTCTTCTCTATTTTGCTTTCTTCATTTTTTTTTTTTAGCCACATGAAATTCCACCACAATTTACCAGTTCCCTACATATGAGCATATAGGTAATTTCCAATCTTTTGGCTACTGTGAATAATCCTGACCAGAGAATCTCCTCCTATGTCTCTAGAGTAAAGTGGGTGGAGAATCACCAGGCCAAAACCAACACAAACCGATCAGACTGAGAGGTACCAACGCACTCGCCCTCCACTGAGGTGGCACCTTTACCCTTCCTCCCATCAGCCATCAGCACTGCCTGAGAATGCCCACTTCCCTCCCATGACTCAGGCGGTCGACTTCAGAGCAATCCCAAACCTTCTGCCAGGCCACTACTACCAAGATTTTTTACTTTTAGGAAACATATCTTTGAAAAATGGAATCTCAGTATAATTTAAGTTTATGTTACTTATATGATGAATGAAGTTGGGCATCACTTATGAATTTAAAAATCATTTTTGTATTTCTCTATGAACTGTTAAATTATTCTTTGGCCCTATTTTCTATTGGTTTGTTTCTATCTTACTACTTTGTAGGAGGCTTCTTATTCTTTCAGGAAAGCAGCCTTGTGTCTGTAATGAGAGTTGAGAGATCTTTTATATATATCAGCTCGAGATACGGTTTAGAAATATTTTTTTAAGTTTGGTGAATTCATCTGTTGTTTTTTTTTTTCCTGGTGATTTCTGCCAAACAGAAATGTAGAGATTTTTATATCACTGACTTATAATCAATATATTCTTTTATGGCTTCTAGTTATTGTATCAGATATACACTGTAATTTCTCATGCAATTTATAAAAGAATACTCGTGGTTTATTCTCTGACTTAAATTTTATATTTATTTGTAATTTGTACCTTTTCTATATAAATACCCACTAGTTCCAGTATTAACTGAAAAATCTGTCTCACTAATTTGAAGTGTTTATCTTATTTAATAAATTCTCTTATGCAAATATGGCGCTCATAGGATTTTTATACTGCACTTGTATATATTATCATTTTTGTGTGTGTGGGTCTGAGGATGAAATCCAGGGGCATTTGACCTCCGAGCCACATCCCCTGCCCTAGTTTTATTCTTTATTTTGAAACAGGGTCAAAGTTGCAGAGGTCCTCACTAAGTAGCTGAAGCTGTCCACGAACCGCGACCCTCCAGTTTCAGCCTCCCAAATGCTGGGATTACCAGCGTGCGCTACCACACCCGGCTCTATTGTCATTTTTAAATCTGGTGTATACTTTATCCATAGACAAGATCTAATTTCAATAAATAGGTTTCAGATTTTGAAAATGTTGCTTACTTTTAAACCAAACAATCCTTTTCTAAGACTTCTGAGAAAAATTAAAGCATAGTATCATTAGGCTGCATTTAAAGATACCTCTTTTGGAAATGAATATTCTTTCCGAAACATTACTTCTGAGATGGGCGTGACAGCACATGCCTGTAATCCCAGTACTTGAGAGGTTGAGCTAGGAAGATCACAGCTTCGAGGCTAGCCTCAGCTATTTAATGAGACCCCCAACAACTTAGTGAGGCCATGTTTTAAAATGAAGAATAAAAAAATAAGGCTGGAGGTGTAGCTCAGAGGTAGAAGACCCCTGGGTTCAATTTCCAGTATCACAAAAGAAAAAAGCAAGGAGAAAAAAAAATTACTTCTAAGCAGCTACTTTTTATCTAAAGTCTGCATTACCAGAAAAACAAAATGTTGACAACAATGTTAAAGCAAAATTTTGATCCTGACAGTAGACAACTTTGGCTTTTACTAAATAGTTTAAATTATATTCTTTAAGAGAAAAAATTAATAAGTAATGAAGATGAGCTAGTCTTTTCAACCAATTTTCCCCTCCTTTTAGTATCTGCTAGGAATTACTATGCCAGGTTTCTATAAAATGCCTAGATTTCACGGTTATATAAACCATCATACTGATAAAGAAGCCACATTTTAAGTATACAAACTATTAAGTACACAAATGTTTTCAACTCTAAGTTCTGAGCAGGAAATTGTAAGGTTAGTAGGGTTCCGCAAAGGATAGCAAAATGACACAGATCTTCAGGCCTGAGTGTTAATGGGAAAGGAGAGGGCTAAAGAAAAGAGGAATTCTGTCAATGCACAGATGCAGAAGACTCTAATGCAGCAGGCTGTCCCCTGAATGGCCAGGCTATCATTTATTTCACAGTAGTCCCAACTCCCAGACCTCACAGGACCACAGACTGGATGTCAGGAGAGAGAGCCTTTAAAGGAATTTCCCTTGTGTGATCCAGGCACCTGCACAAATGCACTTCCTAAATGTAACTCCAAAACTGATCTTCAAAATAAGATGTGGTACTCTAATTATGAATTTATGAAGTTACTATTTTAAAATCTGCATCCATTTCCCTACACGAACTATGACACAAAGAATAAAGTACAAAAAGAAATGGCTTTAAGGTTCTTGACACTCTGGTCCTAACCTATTCTTCCATTCTCGAATTTCACATCAACACTCTGGTCCCATGGAAGTGAGGCTGCTCTTTCTGAAACATGCCTGCTGACTTTGCTAACATTTTCCTGTGTCTGGAATATGCTCCCAACAACTGAAAATACCAATCTCAAAAATCGAATCTTCCATCTGTGAAGGCTCAGCTCAAAGACTCCCTCCTCCTTCGTTTCTTCCTTTTCTGAGCCAGCCCCTCATAACCTCCACCAGCTTCTCCATCATGATGCTGGTGATAGTGGAAGCAGTGAAAAACGTTAAAGATAATGCTATCAAAATGTTTAGTTTTGTATTGATACAAAGAGGAAATCAATACTGCATCCTACTAGAAGGTCCACTACAAAGAAGAAAACTATAGATCCTTTTTTTTTTTTTAAATAATGGTACTGGGGGTGGAACCCAGAGGCTTTCTACCCCCGGGCTATACTCCCAGACCTATTTTATATTTTATTTGGAAACAGGGTCTCACTAAGTTGCTGAGAGCCTCAGTAAGTAGCTGAGACTGGCTTTGAACCTGTGCGATCCTCCTGTCTCAGACTCCCAAGCACAAGGATCACAAGTGTGCGCCACCATGCCCGGCGATCCTATCTATTATTTAAAATCCACTTAGATGTCCCACTTATGTGAACAAAGTAACACCTTTTTATTAGTCCTTCTTTGGAAGGAGTTATCAGTTTACCCACCATATCTGAAAAGACAGCTTTCCAGCAATTTATAAATTAAAATAAACATAAAGAGGACAAAAGCTAGTACACCATAAATATGGCATTATAGAAACGAATGGCCACAATAGGATTATTACAGATTAGATTCCACTGCTTTCTCCATCTCAAAGCTGTGGCTGTCAGTTCAAGGACACATGGTACTTGTGACCCTTTCTGTCATTTAAATCCCACCATGTCAGTGACTTTTATGGCTTAGGAACCAGAACTACAAAGTGTGAGAAACATATCCCACATTTCTCAAACCTAACTGCATCAAAACCACCTGCATAACTTAAGAATTGCCCTAAGTCTTAGAACTCAAGCCCCAGATTTTCTGAAGCGGTATAGCTAAGGATAGGGCCTATTCTGGGGAAGAAAAGACCCTGCCCAGGTGACTGACACATTTAGACAAGAACAGCTTAGAAAATGAGAAGATGAGGCAGGGCCAGGAAGGGAGCAAGAAGATAAAAGCAGGTGGTAAAAATCCCTCTGCTCTCCTGGATTTACCTGCTCTTTCCAATCACATCTCTCCACCAGAGAGAAGAGGCAACTACTACAGACAAGCACAGAAACAGCAATAACTGCAAAAGGAGTTGCTACAGGAGTTTTCTCCTCAAAGCCCATCTGCCCTCCTTCACCATATGGCCTGCTGTCCACCAACAAATCTGAACCAAAGAGCAAAACAGATGAGCGTTCTCTGTGTGGGATGCAAGCATCACTTAGAAGAGGACCTGGGGACAGTATGAACTTCAAGGGAATGGCAGTCCTGTCAAGTTTCCTCAATTTATGTGTTTTTTTGTTGTTTTGTTTTGTTTTTTGCCTAAAGATTGGAAAGCAAATAAAATGTAGCCATTGGGAACAAGAAGAATGCAATCACTTTAAGACTTCAATCCATAAATGTAAAAATGGAGAGAAAAGCTTTCCTGTGACATAAAATTATTTTTAACCCTTCCAATATGGCCAGATACCACAATAGGTCACCTAATTCATCTCTGAGTATATAAGACTAAAATTAAACTACTTACGGAAACAGACTCAAAACTATACTCCAGGGGCTGTGGTGTAGCTCAGTGGTAGAGCACTTGCCAGGCCCTGGGTTCCATCCCCCCTAACCCCCCCCATAGACTTCAAGGATTGAGTTTCTACATAACTTAATTTCCTCAATATCAAAAATATCACTTAAGTATCCAGAAGCTCACACAATTGGAAATTTGAGCATTAAAAACTGCCTTTTTATGATAAAAATCTACACTGGCCAAAAAAGTTGTTTGCTCCCACACAGAGAACCCAAGCATGTGTTATTTTGTACAACTCCAGAGACCTATTTACATGCCTGTTTTCCTCTCTGGTTTTATTCAAGAAATTCTCTTTTCTTTTCCAAGTATACTCTCTAAGATTGAACACAAAGTGTCCCTTTTCCCTGGCCTCCACGTGATGAAGCACCCAAGCGAGAAATAACGGAGCTATAGGGCTCATAGTAACTTTACTTGTTAGCCTGTGAAAGACTGAAGCTGCTCGCTGCATATGGATTAGAATTTTCTTGTTTGCAATGCTCCCTGCTCTATATCAAGAGAAATGGGACAGACCGCATGTTTTAGAAACCCTATGCCATTTTTTACACTTTAGTCTTCTTTTTCTAAACAGCCCAGCTTTAGTAGACCAAAAGGAATTCTGGGCCCTAAAAACCCTAGGCTTTTGGTAATATAAAAACTGTGCCCCAGGGAATAATTACTCAATCTTAAGTGACTACTGCAACTGTAGTTTTTTATTTTAAATAAACCCCGATGATGGTTCCAAGATATAGTATTCAAGGACTAGAAAGAGTTGTCTCAATAAAGATATCAATAGCATGTGTTCTCAATTAAGTCTGAAGTCTCTGTTTCTTCTAAATCATATATGTATACTTGGCAAGCGACATCATTTTTAAACAGCACATTATTCCTGGTCCTATGAACAATTTAATGCCTTAATTCTATCATGGAATCCAGAGTTTGAGAAATGCATTTTCCCCTATTACCTAAATATGGAACATTAAGTGCAGGGATTTTTTTAAATTTGTTCATTTCTATAATCTCCAGGGCCCACCTTATATGTACAAATCACTACTGAGTAGTTAAATACTACCCAATTAAAGTATATACAAAACTAAAGTTCCTTTCTTATTAATTTTATATATGAGACTCATCTATACGTATTTTGAAATACAAATAAGATATTATGACCAATTTTAAATCTTCCCATATGGACAAAGTAATATTCATGATGGAAATAATAACTATGAATTTCCTAAGTTGGATACAACTGGACATTCAACCTTAATGTTACAAAACCTTACATATTTAACAAAACTGAACCCCAACAGAATTCCATTTTCTACATACAGCCCCCAAGAGCATTGTACTCTAGAAGCCATGCAACACCTTGTTCTCTAATGACAAAGACATTAAAGACTTTGAAATCGTTTGGGAAATTTATGATTATAGTATTTCCTTTTATTTTAAAAAAAGGTACTACCACTAGAATCTATACTGCAGCTGTTTTAACTTAATTCTATACCTCAAGTGATAAAAGTTTTATATAGATTAGGAGAGAAATCTAAAGTAAAATAACTCTACTGTTCGTTTTAAACAGCTCAAGTAACTTATAACTGTACTATAATATCAAGCATTATGTATACATCTAAAAAATAATTCTTGCCGGGCGTGGTGGCGCACACTTGTAATCCCCGTGCTTGGGAGGTGGAGACAGGAGGATCCTGCAGGTTCGAAGCCAGCCGCGCTGACGTAAGAGACCCTGTTTCAAAAAATATAAAATAGGTCTGGGAGTGTAGCCCGGAGGTAGAAGGGCTTCCAGGAACCCCAGTACCACCAAAAAATAAAAATAAATAAATAAATAATTCTTGCCATTGAATCCTTCCTTTTCCCCCAAATGTAGCTGCAATTGTTATAGTCTTCTCTAATCCTCAGATAAGGTGCTTTAATGTGTACATGCTCTATTACTACTTGATGCTTTACACTAAAGGACATCCTATATTCAGAAATATCTACCAACAGCTACCACAACTTTAGAGCATACACATTCCAAATAAGGGGTATTTTGAGAGTGAGTGACAGAATAATAGAAAGCAGTTGCTTGAATTTTGTTCCATCTTTAAGACTACTGGAGTATTTCTTTTCCATTCTCTCCTTTTAGCCCTGGAGCTGGAGTGGGGGAAAAAAGGGAATGTGGGCATCTGTGTGAAACATATACACTTAAGCCCCCAGGTGTGCATGTACTTGGGGAAAGGGGAAAGAGAAAGGACCAAAGTAGCAGCCGTAGGGAGAAATGAGACTGGCCTTGCTGACTAAAGTGCTTGGCTTAATGAGACATTTGGGCAGTGATATTCTGAAAATATTTATGCTAAAACTTTTGTCATCCATCACACTAAAAAAGGTCATCTAAATTAGGAATTCTGCTATAATGCCTAAGATACAAAGTACAAAATACATACTCTATTTCAACTTCAAACTTTGACATGTTGTATTTCTGACTTAGTTTTATCTCATTATATACTTATTACTAGTTATTTGCCAGGGTAATGCCATTCATATTTTTGCCCTATCTCAAAAGTATCTATATAGCCTTCATTTTCTAAAAGGTACTTTTTTTCAATATATAGCATATGTGTTTTACCTGACTAATCCTCGGCTAATGAACAATAGTTATTTTGATTTTTTGAAGATTATCTAACAAAGCTCAGTGTTCCATGATGTAATTTCAGAGTCATGCCAGCTTTTCCTGAGTGTTCCAGTGTTTCATTGCCAGCTTTAAAATATGGTTCTCAGCCAGGCATGGTGGTGCATGCTTGTAATCCCAGCATTTGGGAGGCTGAGACCAGAGGATCATCGTTCACGGACAGCCTCAGCTACTTAGTGAGGCCCTCTGTAACTTAGAGGGGCTGTAATTTGGAGGTCAAATGCCCCTGGGTTCCATCCTCAGATCCACAATAAATAAATAAATAAATAAATAAATAAATAAATAAATAAATAAATATGGTTCTCAGAGAGGTGCACAAGACCTCAGATGGGATGTAACCAGGAGGAAGCATGTTAAGAAAGCTTAAAACATCAATATATTAGTCTCAACATCAATATATTTCATATTATGAATTTTAAACTTTGTCTCTCCCAGAACATATTTAAACCATTTAAAGTTACAGTCTTTTGAAAAACCTTTCCAAATACTTGTAGTGCTCCCTCAGGTGGGGGGAAGAAAATGGAAACCTTAATTTAAGAGATTTCCCTTTGTTGGTCCACCAAGCCCCCTGTTTAACACTCATTCCATCAGAAGTCTGGAAACCATGGTGAGACTGTGGCTATAAAGAAAAGGAAGGGGGGTGCAATATTAGTAGAGACCACCAAATCAAGTGAACTAGAACACAGTAGCCCCAATGCATGCCAAAATGACTGCAGAATTTTCAAGATGAAAGATAAGAAACTGAGAAAGCTGTTTGAGTTTAAAACTTCAAATCAACATTACATGCCACAATCACTTAAAAGCATATTGTTGAAGCCAGGCAAATGGTGGCATACCTCTGTAATCCCAGTACTTGGGAGACTAGGAGAGGATGGCAAAGTTGAGGCCACCCTGAGGAACTTAACAAGGTCCTCAGCAACTTAGTGAGACCCTGTTTCAAAATTAAAAAATAAAATAAAATAAAAAAGGGCTGGGAGTATAGCTTGGAGGTAGAATGCTCCTGGGTTCAATCCCCAGTGCCACAAAAAATAAAAATAAATAGAGAAATGAAGAAAGGAAGAATCCTTTCTGGGCTCCCAGATCTATGATCTTTACATACACACATATATATACATATACATACATATACTTACATATACGTACATATATTGGTGCATTATAGTCTCACATCAAAATGCAAAACATGTTACCAATGTTGACATGCATGCACACAGCACTTGGTGCCCCCTTGCTGCCTCCCCATCTCTCCTCCTCTCCATACAGAGTACTGGTATTTTCACATGTATGCTTAGCTCATTTGTAGTAATTAGGAAGGAACTTTTTCTACAGAAGCCTAGAACACTGTCAGGATTCTTTATTAGTCAAATGCAAAGACAGTAGAAAGACTGGGTGGTCTGCCAAATGCAAATCTACTAGACCTTGCCCTGGTCAACATTTTCATTAACCACTTGGGATGGACTTTTAAGGTATGATCAGTGACTGTGAGGAGACAACCACCCAAGGCAGGTAGAAGGTTCACAAAAATTCAGCAAGCTAGAACAAGTAACAGATATAAAATAACCCACAAAAATGACAAATATAAAGTGTTACTCAGGGCTAAAAACAAACTGCTCATCTATAACATGAAGCCTTGCTAATGACCAATTCAAATACCAGGAATGTTTAGGTAGATATTGTCTATTTAAAAAAAATAACCTGGGCAATGTAAGGAAATTACAGTTTTTAGCTTGTTTGTAAACCATGTCCCTTCCTGATTACATCCCATCTGAGGTCCTATACACTTTCTGAGAACCACATTTTAAAAGTGGCAATGAACACTGGAACACTCAAGGAAAGCTAGCATGACTCTGAAGGGTCTGAAGTCACATCATGGAGGGACAACCGAGCTTTGGCAGATAATCTGCAAAAGAATCAAAATAACTATTGTTCAGTAGCTGGAGATTGGTCAGGTAAAACACGGAAAGACAATCAGGACTATAGGAGAACAAGGAATCCAGAAGACACAAAAAGCTACCTAATAGTAACTTGGTTGAAGGTTCCTTGGAATTCAGGGGTTCGCCCATCTAGAGGAAACAAAGCAAGAGTGAACAGACTACCCAAATAGAGGACATGACCTGCCAAGGACGTAAACAGATATCTATTTTCTTAAGGATGCACAAAGCCATTTCCAATCCTATGATTCCATGGCTATGGAGATCAGCTAAAGCAACTGAATGTGTAAAAAACTGAAGCCAGATCAGCAACTGCCCTGCTCAGGTGTCTCAGTCATAAAATGGCAAAAACAGTACCAAGGGCCATTTTCTGGGCTCCCAAATCTGTGCTCTTTATTCAACCTTTTCACTCAAGTATCAGACCACTTTGATCCTCACCCACAGAGGAAGCATTCTCTTCCTAAGAGTTCATTCAGACTTTGAAGATAGGAGTTGGAAAAAACAATCACCTTGTTCGGGACAATAGATTTTGTTTTTCAGATTTTTTTCTATAATACCAAAAGTTAATCAACCTGAGAAACACCAACCTTTCATGTACTTTGATACTGTATATGTTCCCTCACTAAGAAGTCAGCTCTAAAGGTTTTGCAATCAGAAGACCCAAGGCTCCTGGAGCCCATGAAGAGCAATACCGCACTGTGCTCACCTCACATCCAATTCAGTAAGTGATCTTAATTCTTCCTTCTGTCAAAAAGATAGACATGGACTCTGAACCAGCAAAGAAAGAGCAGTTGGGTATGTAAGAGAAACTGAAATGTCAGTGTCAGTAATTTTCTCAAACAAATCATACATAAGGATTTTAATCTATTATCAAACTGAGTTTTTAATCAAAATGCATTTTTCAAATAACAACTTTTGCTTGTCTTTTATGATAGCCATAAACAACTCACTACCATTCAGCCATAAACTCAAAGTCATCTTTCCTTCTCTCACTAATAAGCACTTGAATGACACCAGTCCATAAATTGAGATCAAACTCCTTCTCTTTCCCCTCTGGATGTGGATTAAATGCATATAAACCATAAAATCCATTCTTCACATACACAGGGAGCTAAACAGGTAACATAGACTTGCCCCTCAGAGGTCAACTCACAACAGCTTGGCTGTCACTGGTAGGCCGCACATGCCACAGTCCCAAGAGGACCACACTGCAGAGCTGAGGATTCACAGCACATGCTGACCAAACACAAGCTGCCATTTTTCTTCTGAAATGAAGATTTACAGTCATGACTACCACCTCCCAGGGCATTGCACTGACTCCCAAAGAGGACATTCAAGGTGAGTGTGATTGAGATCAAAACTCTTAGCTGTAAACCCAAAGTATTTAAGGAAAATCATTTTAATTATCATTCTATATGAATACATTTTTGCATAATGTTTAGGATATTTATTACTCACAGAGATGTTTCTGAATTTAATGTTTTTTATATTGAGTCTAAACCAATATCCAAAACCAAGCAACTTGTTTATTTTGTACTAAAAACAAACTCAGCCATTAGCAATTTGAGAACAAGTTCTGAGACCCGGCTTTTAATTCCAGGTCTCCCTTACTACTCACTATTAGTAAAATCATGATTAAGCATCACTCTCTCTGAGAAGCAGTTCCCTAACCTATAAACTGGAAACAATTTTTAAACTCTACACTGCCAAACAAATTAGGAGTATGATCTATCTTATCCAACAATTTAATAAAAAATATTTGGAAAACACTAAAAGGACAGCTCATTAAAACTCCCAGTAAGCCAGGAGTGGTAGCGCACACTTGTAATCCCAGCATTCGGGAGGCTGACACTGTAGGATCGCAGTTCGGGGACAGCCTCAGCTACTTAGTGAGGCCTCCTCAACTTAGTGTTTCAAAATAAAGAATAAAAAATAAGGCAGGGGGTGTAGCTCAGAGGTAGAATGCCCTTAGGTTCCATTCCCAAACCCGCACAAAAAATAAAATAAAATAAACTCCCAGTTTCTCCTCCACCCCTGCAAAACAAAACAAAACAAAACAAAACTGTATTTTAATATTTTTACTCACCAGCACATAAAAAGTTTAGCCAGAAATTTATATTAAAAATCTTTAAACAGAGCTAGGTATGGTGGTGCACACTTGTAATCTAAGTACTTGTGGAGCTGTGACAAGAGGATCATAGATTCTTGGCCAGCCTTAGCTACTTAATGAGGCCCTCTGCAACTTAGTGAGACTTTGTTTTAAAAGAAAAATAAAATCAGGCTGCTGGTGTAGCTTGGAGGTAGTGACCCCCTGAGTTCAAACCTCAGTAACACACACACACAAAAAAAATGTTAAAGAATATGATAATAAATGCAGATTCTTGCCCTTGGTTGGTTGGTTTGTTGCTGTTGTTTGTTGTTGTGGTGGTGGTGGTGGTGGTGGTGGTGGTAGTGGTGGTGGTGGTGGTGGTGGTACTGGGGGTTGAAATCAGGGACATTCTACATCTGAGTTAAATCTCCAGTTCGATTTTATTTTTTATTTTGAAACAGAGAGTTCTCCCTAAGTTGCTGAGGCTGACCTTGAACCTGTGATCCTTCTGTCTTGGTGTCTCAAGTACTGGGATTGCAGGTATTCACCAATATTCCCAGCTCCCCTTCATCTTTGAACTACTTTAACCAGGCAACTTTGACTTAACTTAAATATTAATTATGCCAAAGGATGGAAGGAGAAAGGGGGAAAGTAAAGGGTACAAACCTGACAAGCTGGGGGTGGTAGCACACAAGGGGTGGGTGAGGCTTGACAGATCACACAGGGCTCCAGGTTAAGTCTCAGCTGTCAGGGCCCACTCGGCTGGACCGAGATGGCACCCAGGCTTGTTGCCAGCGTGGACTCAAGATGGCGCCTAGGCTTGCAGCCAAGTCACAAGGCTCACGAGGCTGGCGGTGCCCTGAGCCTGCGCAGTGAGCCCTATCAGGCGTCCTACGGATGATCAGTGACGCAGCGCCTCGTGCTACCACCAGCCCGCCTATGAGAGGGTTAGAAATGTGCATGCCCTAGCTGTGGGAAGCTTGGGGTTGGTGGAGTGATGAGGGAGGGGTTATGAGACTGATATATATTTGTCTGCTGTGTGCATTGAAGAGAGCATTGAAGGGGGAGAGCATTGAAGAGAGAGAGCATTAAAGAGGAAGCATCATCAGCAAGTTGGCATTCGTGTGTTTCTTCCCTAGGCTCTGCTGGTCAGAGCCTTAGGGATGCGATACTCTACGACTTAGGGAAACTGTTTCAAGGCAAAGAATAAAAAGAGGCTGGGGGTGTAGCTCAGAGGAAGAGTGACCCTGGGTTCATTCCTCAATACAAAAATATCAAAAACAAACAAACAAAAACCTGACACCAACACTGCCACCTAATATTTGTATAGAATTCTGAAAACTAAACAAATGTTTCATTCACATATGAATGAAAGCATTCAAATCTCACAATAAACCTGAAGCTCAAGAGAGTTGTTGGTGGGATAATTTTATAAATGAGGAAGATGAAGGTGATGTGCAGCTTCTGAATTAAGATGGCTCAATTTTTACTTTACAGTGGTGTAAAATTTTACCCAGTGTTCAGTAGAAATTGTACTTCAAGTTTTTATCTTTTCTCAGTCTAGCAACATGTGATACCGTACTTCCTAGTGATGCTGGGCAGCGAGCGTAACTCCCAGTCAGCCAAGTGATCACAAAGGTAAACAATCGGCACTCTTCTGCATACTGTGCTGCTAAGCTGTGTAAGATGGGTATATTAAATACGTTTTCTTTTTTTAACTTTTTATTGGTGTATTGTAGTCATATATCTTAATGGGATAAAAGACTTGTGTAGACATAAATGCATTCACACATTTTCAACTTAATTTTTTCACTTTATAATGGGTTTGTTGGGAGTGTAACCCCATTATATAAGTAGAAGAGCATCTGTACCTCCAAGGCACATAGCTAGATGTATTAACAGTACAACTGGAGCCAAGCACAACTTTTGGTACATCCTGCCCAAGATCACTTTTACCTCCACACACCAGAATGTACCTTATGATCTCAGTATATTTGTAGAATTTTAAAGCAGCAAACTAGCTGGGTGTGGTGGCACACGCTTGTAATCCTAGCATTTGCAAGGCTGAGACTGGAGCATCACAGTTCAAGGACAGCCTCAGCTACTTAGTGAGGCCCTGTTTCAAAATAAAGAATAGAGTGGGGCATGGTGGCATACACTTGGAATCCCAGCATTAGGGAGGCTGAGATGGAAGTATCATGGTTCACAGAGAGCCTCAGCTACTTAGTGAGGACTTTTGCAATTCAGTGAGACCTTTTCAAAAAAAAAATAAAAATAATAAAATATAGGGCTGGGAGTGTAGCTCAGAGGTCAAATGGCTCTGGGTTCCATCCCCAGATCCAAAAAAAAAAAAAAAAAAAAAAGAAAAAAGAAAAGGAAGGAAGGAAGGAAGTTAGTTGTAACTCGGAGGTAGAATGCCCCTAAGGTTCCATCCTCAGTACTGCAGGCAGCCAGGCAACTTTCCAGATTAGTTTCCAAACACTAGGTTTATTTAGAATGCCTTGTCAACAACCCCTCAAATATATATACATATATGTAGAGCTCAATAAGGCATTCCAAGTCAACAGACCACTGACCCCCACTGAGTAAAACATTTTTAACTCTATCAACTGAGAACACTTTAATATGAGATAACTAATATAGACCCTGGCCTAATGTGTCTTACTTATAAAACCTGTTTAAAAGGTCAAGTGAATAAAATGTCTTAAATTACAAATTAGAAATCCCATATCTTCATCTCTCCTGATATATCAAAAAGATTTTTTAAACAAGTGTTTTTCAACTTTTGAAATACATTTTACTTTAAAGTCAGGTTTTAAGAAAATCAATTTACTGAGCTATCACCCTGTGTCTAGCCCTGTGCTCGTTTAATCAATTAAATCATTGATTTCTATCTTATCCCTGATATTGCTTAACACTGTATTCTAAGATGGCACCCTAACATATCCATACATATGTAGGTATTTATTGGGAGGGGATCAATACACAACAAATGCCCTCTTTTGCACCACACAAAGATTGCTCTTACATATTACATAGCTTGCTGTCTGTCCTGACTTTTTGCACATACCTTGTACCATCCCCCACACCGGTATCCCTCCACCAGGTTGGCCAGTCTGCAGAAAAGCCTCCTTAGCACTGAGCAGTTAAACAATCTGTCTGTCTGAAATGGCGCACTTTTATTAAATGATTCTTTCTGCTTACCTTCTGTACCATGATAGCACTGTTGACGGGCCAAGTCACATTATAAATGGACTCCCTGTGGTACTAGGGCTTAGCACATCCCCTAACTTATAAATGGTATTTTATCACTTTCCGAAACAAGCACAATGGGCTTTCATTTGTTCATCATGGCTGTGCCCATAAATCAAAGTAGGCTAATCAAAACCTCATGTGGCGCTCCACTGTCCCCAGACAATCAAGTCTAACTCCTTATCATAGCACACAAGGACCACTGCGGTTTGGCCTCTACCATATCCTCTCCTGCCACTACCCTCCTCCAACACAGTGTCAGCCACAGAAGCTGTGCAGAATAACCTTCACCGTGAAGGGAAGTCACTGTTTCAAACTTGCACAAGCTTTACTTGCTTCCTAAAATGTCTTTCCATATTACCTCTTTTGGCCAACAATCTTTCCCCTTTCTTAACAGTATTTGCCTGGCCAACTCCTTTCATTTGTGACTACTAGGTCCAAGATTCACCTTCTCTTTTGAAAACCTTCATACATTCCCCAGGAAGAACTGATGGATGACTCCCCCATCATACACACCACTTAGGAGGTACTTAGTGTGCTATCAACCAATCTACAGTGTTTGCAGCTATCTAACTTTCCACCCAGTGAGCTCCAAGATGAGGAAGACTGAGTCATCTCTACATTCCCAGGATATAGCCAGTGCCGGCACAATCCAAATGGTCAACAATGACAGGAGTACTGGTACTGCTCAGCAGCCACGGAACTCTTCTCATGCAGGGGTGCTAGGGCCTGTGCAGTCAGACTTGGCTGACTCCTCATTCTCAGTCTGGAGAAGACACTGAGAGCCCTGGCAAGCCAGGAGTACGCTTGGCCAAGAATGACCACTAAAGTGCACTTGGTAGTGGGAAGTGCCAAACGGAGAAGTGAAGAGGAGACACCCCACCAGCACTCCCTAGGTAAGGTGACCCCAACCTGAGGGAAAGGAATTTTAATAATAAAAGCTAGACTTAAATCAGTCTATATGGCCTTCCTTGACACCTACATTCATCAGTAAATTCTGCCTTGTAATAGAATCTAACAATCATCTAATATGATAATATCCCTCATACTAAAAGAAATCCATATCTAGGCAAAAGTCAACCAGCCAACAACCTTTCTATCCCATTTCTACTAGAATACTTCATAGACTTTGACTTGGAGGTTTACTTGCTTTTATTTTATGCATCATATGATGAGACTGATTATCTAGTTTCTAGCTTCCCTGAGGATAAAGAGCAACACATTTGAGAGAAGAGATAAGGAAGCATACAAAAAATTATAAAAAAAAATACATACATATATAAAAATACATGCATTTATTAAAAAGTCCAGCAATCTACACCTGGAAGCTCAGTATATTAAATCTAAAAGAACACAATTCAGATACTTAAATGAACAAACATCAGTTTTCTGGGAATGCTGACTACACAAAATTATACATTTCTCAATATAATGCCAGTTCAAGTATATTCATATTTAAATAAAAGCATATAGGCAATTCCACTTGTAGAAATTTGCCTCCAAAATGTAAGTGGACTCAATGAATATACCAATATAGTCATTGTAGACTTATTTACTATAATGAAAAACTACAAATACCTATTAAAAGAGTATTGAGAAACAGATTATGATACATGTACAAAATGGAACACAACTCAGAAATTTTAGATTATATTCATTAACATGGAATAAAAGCCAAAACAAAGTATTATGTGGAAAATTAAAGGCTGGTAAACAGCACATGAAGTTATACAATTTCACTCACATTATATCACTAGGGTGACACGTCCTCATATGCGGGCATGTGTACATAGGCATTACATGTGTGCACAATACCAAACTTTTAACAGTGACAACCCTTGTATTACCAAACTGCTAACTGTGATTCCTGCTTCTTCACAATTTTCTATAGTATATGAATTCCCTACAGAAACATAGACTTTTCATATAACTGAAAAAAAATTTTTAAAGGATACATTCCAGCAGAGGTACATCTAACTCAAACTTCATTTTACAGGATGAAAGACAAAGGAGAAAAGGGCAAGTGTGTGTGTATGTATGTGTATATATATATATATATATATATATATATATATGGCATCTACCATGGCTACTTTCCATCTATACAATAGGAAGTAGCAAAAATCTAGACTCATCACTGCAAATTCATCAACACTACTAGGAAACATAGCTTTAAAGGCTATGTATGCACACTGTTCTAACCACCCTATGATAGTGAGTGTATGCGGTAGTGTACTGGGTGTTAAACATAGGGTTCTATTCCTGAGCTATACCGCCAGCCCTTTAAATTGCTGATGCTGGCCTTGAACTAATCAGATAGTTTCTTACTTCTATCTGGAAGAAATACTTCAAATTTTCAATGTTAAAACATAAGTACATGCCAATCTTTGAGGATGGCATATGGTCTGATGTCTTCTTCCAGACTCATGTTGAAATTTAACTTCTATTGTAACAGTACACCTTTTAAGAAGTGAGACCCTTAAAAAATGATCAGGTCACAAGCGCCCTGCCCTCATGAATGGGTTGATGCAGTTATCACAAAAGTAAGTTCATTACCATGGAAGAGGGGTCCTGGTGAAAAGCAGTTCAGCCTAGTTCTCTGTCACAACCATGCTTACTTGGTCCTTCCGTCGTGTTAAGGTGAAGCATAAAGGCTCTCACCAGATTTGGCCTCTCAATCTTGGACCTCCCAGCCTCCAGAACCATGAGCCAAGTAGGCACAATGAATAAACTCCTATTATTCATAGGTTACCTAATGTGTGATACTGTTATAATAGCAAATAAAATAAAATGAAATGAGACAGAGGGAAATATAATGTTGAAGAAAATATATGTAAATTGAAGTAAAATAAATCCCACTATAAAGTCTCACTAGACAATAAGGAGAAACCCTGACTCAAGAAATTTTGAAAGCACTATGTTTGAGACTGCCGCCCAACTAATGACTGCTTCTCCACAAATTTTTTAATCATTTGTGGGCTCTCTCCAAACCAAGTGGTAAATTCAAGAAGGGAAGGCAGCATACAATAATAACTTAAGTTTTCACTTAGGAAAAAAAGGCACAATGCTAGTCACGTTATTTCTAAATTCTAGTAATTTTCCTAATAAATGTCAAAAGGGATTTAAAAATGTGTCTTTATAATAGCCTTCTTAGTCAAAATAAAGAGCCCAGAGGGGTCCATTTTTTTTAAAAGAATTTTAAAGATAAATATGGTATTTGTCCTAGTGTGCCAGAATTCTCAGAGAGAATTTGCTGGCCTTGATTCACTGGTGGGAGCAGTTTCCCCACTAGTGTCTAGATCAGAAACATGCCCTGCCCTGGGGCCCAGGAAGTTTGGGGTGGCAGGCCTCTTTCCTTTTGCCCATGAGAGAGTTGATACCTTCCATAGTATGTTGCAAATCTCCTTCACTTTTTCTAAAGTAAAATTAAAAATTAAATTTCAATACTAAATACGGTTAAAGCCCTCTGAAAGGTAACACTCTCACTACTGCAGACTAACTGCCCTTGAATACTTTGGGGAAAGTGGGATGTATTATCAGTAGAAGACAGACTGAGACGAAGGCAGGCAGGCAAGCTGAAATAATCAAGGAAAGGAGAGGAGAATGAAGACGAAGCAGAAAGAAAGCTCCGTAGCAAATAAGACAGAAGAAAGGAACGTTCCACTCTGCCTTATGCAGATGCCCTTAGGAAATGTCATTAATGGCACATTTTTATTACAGAAATCCCCCCAGACTGACAAAGAAGCTTTTTTTTTGGGGGGGGGGGCTCCCAGATCAAACACTACAGGCACCCTTTTGTACATCTAGGCTACTGCTTATATGGCATGCAACTAAGAACCCAGACTGTCCTCATCAAGATCCATCTGTGGCCTGCTGTAACCTTTACTGACAACACTGACAGTTGCCCATGAAGACCAACCACACAGAGAGGAGACAGACACAGAATGAATTTAAATGTCAGAATTTTATTCTGAACTGTATTCTCTTGAACTGTTTTTTTTTTTAATTTCCCTCTCTGTGATAATTTCTAAACGCATTTACTTCTTGAATCACCACAGACTTTTTCACTTCCTTTGTTCCTGTTAAAGATGCAAAGTCCTTAAAGCTACGGGAAAAGCATGGTGCGTGAAAACCAGGTCCTGATGGGACCATCTCCCTAAAGGGATGCACCCAACAAGGCCAGAGGAGCCACAGAAAGTGCTTGTGGCAATTCACACTCAAAGGCAGAACAGAACAGGGTTCCTCTGACAGCGAGATTTCCATCATTTCTCAATATCTTCTCCCTGAATGAGCTTGGAAGCACATGTCCCTAAATACCACCAATGCATTTAGAGATCTCTGAAGTAGCACAGAACAAAGAAACACTCATCTAAAAAAGATTCAAGAAAGAGGCTAAAGTTTAAATCTGATGACTAAAGAACCAAGTTTGGCATTTCACAATGTTGCCAAATTTTGCAATTATTTCTACATTTACATAAAGTTTGAGTTTACATTTTAAGGTTTCCTAGTAGCAAAATACCCAAGGCCACAATACTATACCATCTGTGTGACCATGGGATAAGTCATTTGATGGCTGTACCTCAATTTTCTTATCTCACAGAGTTAGTGAAAGCTTTAAATAAATTAATATAAGTTAAAAATATGCTTAGAACATTAAACCATACTTGACATTATTACTGTCATCATTCTCATCATGATCCAGCAGGTTTGTCTTGAGCACTTCAACTGAGCCTCTCATGGAACAAGGACATTACCTCTAAGTTAGTATAAATATATTTCAATTTGAGAAGGCAGTATAAATACAGGTTGTTTCTGCTTCTTTTGTTGGGGGAGGAGGAGGGGTACTCAAATAAAACACACGCCCTCCACCACTGAGCTGCATCCTCCAGTGCTTTTTTAGTTTTTATTTTGAAACAGGCCTTGTTAAGTCGCAGAAGCTGGCCTGAAACTTGAGATATCTCCTGTCTCAGCCTCCCAAGTACTGGGATTACAGGCATCTGCCACCATTCCTGGCTTGTTTCTGGTATCCTAAAGGACATTTTGGTATGTAGGAGCTGTTCTGCTAGTAATGGTTTTTCAAGGAGTGCCGCCTATCAAGCAAACTTTTGAAATGTGTACTATTCCATCTCTCAAAAAAGAAAAAGAAAAGGAAGAGATGGATGTGTAGGCTGTTTATGTTGTTTTCAAAGGGTAACTCTGACAGGCTACTCATTCAAATTAATTTTAAATACATTTGCAGAGTTCATTGTGTTAAGTGCTTCTGCCTTACAGATCTTGAGTATAAACTGTTACAAGCACCCAGTTAGTTTAAAAAAGCATCACTTTGCTACTAAATAACTTTTACACAAGTATTATTTTACCCTTTTTCTCTACTTCCTGCATTTAAAATATCCCATTATTTTATCTAGTGCCAGGGCATTAATTAAAATATCATAAGTTTCTATAGCATGACATATCAAACAGAACATGACATGGACACATCCCTGGTCTTCAGGTAAATTATATAACCATACTATTTGGTTGGGCATCAAATTTACTGTATCTTATCACCAACATCAGTCATTTGCTGACTTGAGGAAAAGTTTAAATTTCTCCCAAAAACAGATGGCCAATATACTATAGAAAGCTGTTTTCAGACATAAGTAACTAAAAGTGAGAAGTAAACTATCAAGAATCAGAACAATCCCCTTTGAACTCTACCTAGCACTCTTTATCAATATTGTAAATAAACACAATAAAAGGCAAATGCTCCTTTGAAAAGAGTCTTAGCAAGATAGATAAAGGAACCTGCCATAAATGGATGAGTTGGACAGAGGGCATTTGGCAGGAGTATATGGGGAAAGACCCTCAAAAATAAAATTGGAGCTAGAAATGTTCCTTGAGCGAAAAAAACTGTTCAAAGGTATGAAAAACATTTATAAGACCCACACAAAGGGGTTTTTTAAATGGGAAAAATCTATTAGTACACAAATTGTTGGATTATTTTCCTTAAGTACACACATGTTTTGGAAACTTCAGAATTCTGAAATATATTCCTGATTAGCAACACTCAAGTTCCCAGCTGCCTTTACATTTGTTCACTTTGTCAAAGCCCTAATTCTACCAAAGCCCTTTGTCCCACTCAAATGCCAGCTCAGCTCACCTTACTAGAAAGGCTCTTCTGGTTTTGTCAGCTGTGCCCATGATAAGCAGCTGGGAAGTATGGAAAAACCATTAACTATTGACTGAAAAAGAGTATGGACATAAGAGTTTCACCATGTGTTGCAGAAGAGGTTATAAAAAAATGTAAATTAAAAAATGAAATTAAAAAGACTATTCATTGCTCCACACCTGCTCAGAAAAAAAGCTTTACAATCACCAATTCATGTAAAATAGCCACAGCTCAGCTAAAGGAAGTTTTCATTAATCCTTGTTTAAACAGGGAGGAGAACCCTACTACACAAAGGCAAAGGCAAATCACTGAGAAGCAGGAAGAGAAATGTTCATGAAGCACTGGGGATAAACCAAAGGTCTCTCTGAGGTCTGTGTGTTTCTCTAGGGTAGCATGCCAAATAAACAGCACAGGCAAGGCAGACAGACATCAATTTGAAATACAGGCAGGAAAGCTTTTCACAATTTCAAAGCATAAAAATGTGTTCCCAATTAGTATGTAATGTATAAAGCCAAATGCAGAATAAGCCTCATACATTTCCCAAATTTAGTAACAGAGGATCCTGGGCAACAGTACCTGTTTCCATTATCTTCTATACCTACCTGTGCCCTCCAAGAAGTGTGCAGTGAAGGCTCTCCCTTGAGCCTATACAAGAACCCCAGTTGTGCATGTTTACCTCCATTCAAAACGCAAAGCTAAGTAGCTGCTCCTCAAAACTCAAGCTTGGGGTGGCCATGATCACCATGGCTACAAGGGTTATGCAATCCCTGTGTCCCTAGGGCCCAGGGGTAAGAGGAGGCTCCCAAAAGAACCAAGTTTCAGGTGGCTTTTCAATGCCAGAACCTCACCATGTGAAACATGTACTATACAGAGAATGTACACTCCATCATGAAACAAAGAAGGAGAAAAGAGCGATAATACTGATTGAACGTCTATGCAGTGGCCTAGAGACTAGACAGAAATTATCTCAGGTAATGTAACTGAGGCCCAGGGAAGTTAAATAAGTTACTCTAGGTCACAAAGGGAATAGGCACTAGAACCAGAATCCAAACCCAGGGTGCCTAACTACAAAGTGCTTTCTCCCAACTTGGATGCCTTTCATTATTTTTCTTATCATGCTGCTCTGAAATACTTCAACTATAGGCATCAACAAAGGTAGTTTAAAATTCAAGAGTGATCTGAGCATTTCCCCAACAACCCAAGAACACACAATGGTTTTGAAAAACTCCTTTAAACACTAAAAATTTTTTGCCACTTTTGGTAAAAATCTTTCTCAAAATATTTAGTTCCCTTCTTAAACAGAATATACCGAACACCACCAACCACTAAATGCATGGGTGAGTATCTACAGTATTTTGCCATCTGTGATAAGAGACTGCATTGCACCTTGGAAATGGAAGGAGCCACACAACCCACTTAATCCAGTTCCAGGACTGCACAAGTTTCCTCCTAAGATTTTTCCAGGGCCAAAATGTTAGAATATGGAACCAATGTCATGTACATGTGACCCTATGAATCTAAAACTTACTTAAGGAGATTTTGGGACACAAAGGTTTCAATATCCCATCTAAGTTCAAAATCACCCCACCAGCACTTGTGTTTCATCCCAGCAAAAAGAAATAATGTCCTCATTGTAACAAATTAATCACCTGTCAATCAACATTTTCTAAACCCTGTATTCTCATGAATTTGGATTCAACTGACAGTATTAAAGCAACTGGTCATGAGGTTTTGTGAGGATGTATCATTTTACCCTTTGTGAATCTTCCTTCCTTTCTCCCCAGACTCACAAAGCTAGGTATACTTGTCACTTAGCCTAAACCACATATTCTTCTTTCAAGTTAGCAATACCCCCTCCTCAGGGGGAGCTGGAAGGATCCTGGAAGACAACAGCAGCCTCCATGGGTGGAAGAAGGGCTGAATAAAAATAAGGTGGTGGTGGAAAAGGCACGGGGGAAACTGGGTAATTATTTTCTGAAAACAAAGAGGTAAGCCACTAAGTGAGAATCTATGAGATTCTAAACACTTTTATTCAGTTTGGAAAGACTTATCAGTAAATATCAGAGTTCTCAGTTTTACCAAATAATAATTTACCTGACAAATGTTTTTACGTGTCAGTAACATGGCTTCCCTCAAAAATATTAATGACAACAGAATCATTTTAATTTGTCTAAATAAGATGTCATAATATTTCAACAGACAAAAATATATATATTATATATGCATGTATATATACATATATACATATATATCTATATAAAGTTCCTGTTGTTAGGTATTAGGTTAAAATAAGAAAAGTTAAAGTAATACCAGTATGCTAGAATCATCAACCTTTCCAGGTCTTCATTCACTCAAAAAAAGAACAGGATTTCAACTCCAACTGCAGCCAGCTGCTGGAGTGAATAGGCCCACAGCCACTTTGCCCTCCCCTCCCATCACCTGCCTTTCATTATCTTTCCACCTCCAACTGCCCAGATCTTTAGCCCAACGAAGAAGCTGCTTGTCAGCTGCCTGGCCTCTTTGTTGGCTGTACAAAGTTATTTTACTACTATACCAAAGACTTGAAAAGAAATCCTAAACAGAAGTAAAATACAAGGTGTCTGAAAATTCAAAAGAGCAGGAAAACCTTCTTAAATAATATGGTAGTTACATTTTTAGTAACACTCTCAATTAATAAGCACCAAATTTCCTGTGTGCCCAGATTTTTTGGTTTGTCTGTATGTGCTGTACTACTCTCGGGTTAAGAACTGAACCTATTGCTTTGAAACTGAGAGAAACCTCACATGAAAAGATGTTTTGTTAAAGAAAATTATACTGAGCATGATATTTGAAATTGAAACTAATACTGTTTAAAACTCAATTTATCTTGTGTTTTCTGGACTTGTGGACCCCTTCCACTTTTAATTCATTGCAAATTATCTCCTTTAATTTCCTACCCACATCCCCATGCACCCGAAACACCAATTTTTTTCTTCAACATAGGCCTCACAATTTTACTGATGAACGGTGTATAATTTTGGAAAACTAAAGAAACTACTACAGAGATAATTATGGGCACCATTAGTGTCCAGTTAGTTTTGTTACTGAATATCTCAGGGCAATGAGGATACTCATGTAATTCTTTTGATAAAATAGCACAGAACATTTCAGATAGAAAGGATTATCTTTTCCATTCTAAAATATAGAAGTATACATTCTAGCTATTTATCAGCAAATGACTGACAGCTATGCATGAAAAGGAAGAATGAGCATGGGAGAGAATGCAGGACCAGCCACACTTGTCTATCAGATGAACATGATGCTGCTTAGTTGTGGCTGCATTCATGTAGAAAGGACCAGCTTCTGGCCGGAATTACAGTTCCCATTTTCCTCACGTATTTTTATCACTCTACTGTCTATCCCTCAACAAAGAACAAAAAGTTTAGCAGGTGGACCTTTAGTAGTACAACACATGTTAGCTACAACCAACTTCATCTGTTTTATCAAGAAAGATATCCGCATTCCACTTCCACATGAAAAGCCCTAGTAAGTTTTACATTTGTTTTGAATGGATTGTGTTACATTTCCCCACATTTTAAACTACAACAGAGTGCACTGGGAGAGGGATCTATTCAACTCCACACTGCATGAGTGCCTCAGTCACTAGCCCTTTCCATAACACCCACAAGGTTGACTATTTAGAGTTCCAGCTCAACAAGGAAAAACAGATCATTCAGATGATCAAAGAGGTAATATCGTGCATGGTTTCCACAGCCAAGAGGCCATATTTCACAAACTAGAACCAAAAAAAGGCCCTAAAGTAGTCTCTCCCTTTATCTGCAGGGAAAATATTTCAAGATCCCAAGTGGATACATGATAAAGTAGTCTCTCCCTTTATCTGCAGGGAAAATATTTCAAGATCCCAAGTGGATACATGATACCACAAATAGCACCAAATCCTGAATGTACTATGTGTTTTACTATACATACACACCTATGATAAAATCTAATTTGTAAACTAGGCACAGTAGGAGATTAACAAGAATAAACTAGAACATTTATAACAATATATAGTAATAAACATTATTTAAAATGTGAGTTGTTTATTTCTGGAATTGATTTTTTTTTTTTTTTTTTTTTTTTTTTTTTTTTTTTTGCCTGTTGATGACTCAAACCAGGAGAAGAAAACTGGGTAGGAGTAGACCGCTGTACAGATAACTGGTTACTATAAGGTGTGTATGTATGGGCCTTTCTTCATACTTTAAGATGAAGCCATGACATGCATCATTCATTTTTCAGGACTGAAGTCTCCTGCCTAAATTAATTTCAATACAAATACACACTTAAAAGGGGGAAAAAAAAGAAAAAGAAAATTGTAGATTTTTTGGGGGGAGGATGGGTCTGGGGATGGAACACAGGGGCATTCGACCTCTGACCTACACTCCCTGCCCTATTTTTTATTCTTTATTTTGAAACCGGGTCTCACTGAGTTGCAGAGGGCCTCACTAAGTAGCTGAGGCTGTCCGAGAACTGTGATCCTCCAGTCTCAGCCTCCCGAATACTGGGATTACAAGCATGCACCACCACACCCAACTGATTATTTTCATTTAAAAAAAGAATTTGCAGCCAGGCACAGTAAAACACAAATTCTAGCTACTTGGAGACTGAAACAGTAGGATCAAGTCTGAGGCCAACTCGGGCAACTTAGCAAGAACCTGACATATATATATATATATAAAATAAAAAGGGCTGGGAGTGTTACTCAATAGTAGAGCACCCTTGGCAATCCCCAGCACCTCCTGAAAAAATTTGTAATTATATTTTGGGGGGTACGAGGGACTGAACCAAGGGGTGTTCTACCTCCAAGCTTCACCCCAGCCGTATTTTATTTTTTATTTTGAAACAGGGTCTCTCTTAGTTGCTGAACCTGGCCTAGAACCTGGGATCCTTCTGTCTCAGCCTCCCAAATATTGGGATTACAGGCATGTACCACCACACCTAGCTGTACTTAGTGAAGCTTTCAGCAGCCTAGCAAGACTGTGTCTCAAAACAAACTTTTTTTTTTTTAGAGTTAAGGGTATAGTTTGGAGGTTGAATCCCCCATACCACACACATACAAAAAAAAAAAAAAAAGTCCTATAATGAGTCATTCTACAAATGTTTCCATTATATCCTATAAGAAACAAAAAATGTTTGCAGACACATGAATGAGTTTATACTCACAATAACAATTCTAAACCAGAAGCTGGTAATTGCTGGCATCAAATCCAGAGAGAGAAAAAGTCATCACTGAAAACGACTTAATGGCCAGCAGACAGAAGTATAATTTCCCTTGGCTCTAGTCAACGTGTTCCAAAAAACAAATATTTCTCAAGTACCTATTATGTGCCAGACAGTCCTATCTGGATCAGCATTTCCTGCCCTCCACCTTCTGACTTGACACACAGAAAGGACTCCCAGACTGTTCACAAATTTTCACACTTGTGGAATATACTCAGAACCTTCCACTTTGTCAAGATTTTGAGTACTAAGAACTGTGATTAGTATTACAGTACTTCTTTTCTCAAAAGTTAAATTTAAACTTAGAAAGCCAATCTACAGATGCCAAATTGTTAAGACTTTCTACAAGAGTACTTACTCCTGACTTTCCAAAGCTAGGGGACAGGTAAGAGTGATGAACAAAATAGTTCCAAAAAGCTATTCAAAGTTACAAAGAATAGGGAAAGACATTTTCTCATCTTATATATTACACAAACAGGCTTAACATTTTCCTTAGAGTCTATCAAGATGTAACTTGACATTTGCATTGCTAATAGCCCTTTTTCAAAGGGTGTTCACGCTGGAAGCTCCTTTTGAATGGCAAATGAATCTCTTACCTACCCTAGGACTTGTGCATGCTAGTAACAACAAATTGTAGATAAGCATACTTTCACCTTCAAGTTCACCAAATTCACCACAGTAGAAAATTCTGAGAAGAAAATATTTGTTTTTTTCGGAAGGCATTAGATAAGGAAAAGTTTATCCTGCCTTGTACAAGCTTAAACTTGATATTCTGTAAAAAAGCAAGTCCAAATACAATTTATTCCTCATAAAAGACATCTCTTACAAGACAAAAAACTAAAACAATGGGAAAAAAAATCCCCAAAAGAGCTGTGTATACTCACATTTAATAGAAAAAGGTGGGCTTTGCTTTCTTGTGGTATTAAGTTCTTTGTCTTCATACAGTTATCAACTCAGAGTAGTCAAAGGACCCTTTGGAAAAATGAAACTGTAGAAGACAATGGATTACTCTACCACAAGTAAATCGCTAGGATTTTAAGATGACAGCATACTTCTGCATGGTTGTTTAGACAACAAAGATGGAAAGAAAAAGAGAAGCAGTAAAACACACTTCACAACTACAAATGATCACTCCTAAGACAGAAAAAGAACTCCCTTCACAAAGTGTAGCCTTAAAATTGCAGTAAAAAATAAACTGAAGACGCAGACAATGTTAACTTCCAGACTGTTCCTTTTCATTTTACTTAATTTGTATTATGGCTTAAAACTGAAAAAGTAATATCCTTGTCCCATTCTCTCTCAATAAAATTTAAGGTTAGCATTTTCTTGTGAATCCTTCCAAAGATGTTCCGTGCAAATACAAGCGACATATGGTTTCTCCTTTCTACTCAAATAGCAGCATAACACATACTGCCCTATACCTTGTCTTTTTTCATTTAATAAACATTTACATAATTTCATCAGTACTTCTTCATTCTTTTCATAAATGCGTAGCATTCCATATCACATAGACAGTATTTTATTTAACCAGTCTTCTATAATGAACATTTAGTATGGTTTCAGTGTTTTGCTACTATAAACAATCCTTCAATAAACCTCGAGCATACCTCATTTCAATTCAGCATAAATTTCTGGATAAGTCTGTATTTCAATATCATTCTGATGAATCCTGTGAAATCATCCTCTACAAAGACTGTCCCAATTGCTGGGTCTCTTATTGATTTGCATAAATTGCTCATACATTAAGGAAATTTTCCCATTATCTCTGATGAGTTTTAAGTCTTTTTCAACTTTGACTTTGCTTGTTAATAGTTTTTATATGCAGAATTTTAATTTTTATGCAATCTACTTTATAAATCTTTTTCAACTACTGGTTTCAGAGTTTTCCATTAAAAAAATCCCTTCCTTTTGCCGGGAGTAGTGGTGCATGCTTGTAATCCCCGCGCTTGGGAGGCAGAGAAAGGAGAATCGCACAGGTTCAAAGCCAACCACGCTGGCTTAAGAGACCCTGTTTCCAAATAAAAATATTAAAGAATAGGTCTGGTAGTGTAGCCCAAAGGTAGAAGGGCTTCCAGGAACCCCAGTACCACCTAAAAAAAAAAAAAAAAAAAAAAAAAAAAAAACAACAACAACAACAACAAAAAAAAAAAAACAGTCTAAGTTGCTTGAGGGTCTTGCTGAATTACTGAGGTAAGCCTCGAACTTGTGAGCCTCCTAACTCAACCTCCCAAATGCTGGGATTACAGGTGTGTGCCACCATGCCTAACTTTCCATTTAAATTGTTAAAAAATAAAAAAAAAAGAAAACTCCCCTGTTTAACTCTATTTCTTCTTTGACTTTGCTGTTTCTATTTAAGATTCATTCTGGTAGACATATGAATTACCGGTTCAACTTTTTCTTTTCCAGAAGGCTACCCAGTTATCCTAACACCATATTTACAGAATAAATTCCATCACTGATTTCAGATCCACTTGTGTCATCACTTTTACCATGTTATGCTTTGTGCGTTCTGTGGTATCTTTCTAGGCTTCATAATTTATTTTACTGGTCTGTAGATTCACGTGTGCCTTCATCACAGTTTGAATTACTGCAGCTTAATGATATCTTTAATATCTTATAGAGCGGGTTTTTATTGTATGCTCATATCTATATTAATTTTGGTATTAGTTGTTTAAGCCAAAAAAAATTTTCTGTTGGCATTTTTACTGGGTTTACACCCAATTTACAGATAACTTTAAGGGAAGTATTTGCCTTTAAGAAGCAACCCTAGCCAGGCGTGGTGGCGCACGCTTGTAATCCCAGCATTCGGGAGGCTGAGACCAAAGGATCGCGGTTGGCAGACAGCCTCAACTACTTCATGAGGCCCTCTGCAACTTAGTGAGACCCTTTCAAAATAAAGAATAAAAAATAGGGCAGGAGGTATAGCTCGGAGGTCAAAATGCCTCTGGGTTCCATCTCCAGACCCACCAAAAAAAAAAAAAAAAAAGCATCCCTAATGCCTGGCAATTTTGTTCCACCAAGTTTAAATGGTGTGATTCATGCCTTAACAAAAGCACTCATATTTCATATTAGGATGTCTCCAATAACCAGGTGAAGTCTTCCTCAGAGAAAATAATCCTTATGCAGCCAGATGGCTTTTTGAAAAATGTACACATGGCAAAGAGACTACTAAAATAGCATAATCCCATCAAGCATGATGAGGCACACCTGTAATCCTACGACTTGGGAGGCTGAGATAGGAGAATCACAGATTCAAAGCAGTTAGGCCCTCTGCAACTTCGTGAGACACTGTTTCGAAATAAAAAATAAAACGGGGTGAAGGTATATCTTAGAGGTAAAATTCCCCTGGGTTCCCCAGTACCACACAAAAGCATATTCCCTGAGTTTACCCATAATTAAATATAAATAGGAAATAATTCTACAGTCACCATGTGTTCTCGTAACATAGGAGCTAAAGACATAGGCACAAAGAATTTAAAAAGATTTCTACAGATGATCCAGATGGGTCCCAAGTCTTCTGAACATTTCACCCCAAACATAATTCCTAATTTTTCATTCCATGGACACTCCAAATTAGAAAACTATGTTACTTCCACTCCAATATTACTATAGAACTATGACCACATGTATAATATCTTTCTCATCATGTAAATGAAAACAAAAGGAATGATGGATAGAAGTACAAAAACTAAAGAGAAACAATTTTACATTATATTGTATGGTTAGAAACACTTTGACAAAAATTATTTTAATATGTATGTGTAAACTCAGCTGCCTAGATATAAACAAATATGTAAAAATAAATAGGAGACCTTGTTTCAAAATAAAAAATAAAAGAGATGGAGTGGAGTTCTTAGTTAGAATGCCCCTAGGTTTAATCCCCAATACAAAAAAGTGTTGTGAATCAAACCCAGGGCCTCATGCCTGCTAGGCAAGCACTCTATTACTGAGCTACAACCTCGGCCCAAAGAAGAATCCTTTTTTACAAGCAATATTTTTAAACAAAAGCATTCATTACTTCTACATCTATAATTTTAATAGTAAAAATCTAAGATATCAAAACAAAAACATGTCCTCCATTTAAGGGTAGGGTGTAGAAAATATGAGATTGAAGAAGTAGGCAGGGCCTAGCCGGGCAAAATGGTACATGCCTGTAATCCCAGTACTTGGGAGGCTGAAACAGGAGGATTACAAGTTTGAGGCCATTCTCGGCAATTTAGTGAGTTGCTCTGCAACTTAGCAAGACCCTGTTTCAAAGTAAAATTTAAAAAAGGTTTGGGGTATAGCTCAGAGACAGAATGTCCCTGGGTTCAATCCCCAGGTGCAAATCATAAAGGGCTAGTAGGCAACAGTAAGATTTTGGTCCTAACAATCATGAAAAATCAATAAGGGAAACATGATCACAGCTGGCTTCGGTGTTTAGTGGTAAGAGTATAGAGGAGAGGTTAGTTGTAGGGTGGCAAGCGGAGATATATAGGGGGAAAGTTATGGCAATGAACTAGCCATGGTGGCCTGACTTCTAAAAGTGGCAGTAATGATGAGAATGATAGGATTCATTTAAGAAATACTGAGGAGGTAGAAATAATAAGATATTGGTAATTTCCCGGCTTCAACAACTCAGTGGGTGGTGATGCCATTTACAGAATGAGGAACCAAGGAAGAGAAAGGGGGTCTGGAAGGAAAACAGTGGGTTATTAGTTTCAAGTGTGATAATCGAGTAAAGACATACTGTGAACAGTTATATTGCAGAACTCTGGAGGTCAAGAAATGTAAGCATTTGAACCTGGTGCAGGGTGTTTTAAGAGTAGACAAGAATAAAACAAGGGACCAAGAAAGCAGGTAGAAGAGGAGGGAAAAAGGAAAGCTTCGGTTTATGGCGTCCGAGTAGACTATGGTACAACAAAGACTGGTCAGCTGTGTTGAGTAGTGCTGAGCTTTCGAGGTAAGGTAAATGAGAAGATCCCATGATATTTAAGAACACTGGCACATGAAGCAGGTTCAAGGGAGTGATGAGGCACAGACTAGAATGCAGAGGGGGTTGAAGAGTGAAGTGGAATGAACGAAGTGAGATCAATTTTAAATAATTTGAATATGAAAAAACGTAAAAATAAAAATAAAGCAGTAAGAGTATTTGTATCTAGACCCTTCGTTATAGCTTTCAGCATGCTACCTTCAATCACACATGGGCCACTTCATATTCAATCAAGACTTTTAAGTTTAAAAAGGAAGGTACTATCACCCCACCACAGATGTAGTAAGTGGTAAGCTTAAGTGATTTGTCAAAGTTCATACAGCTAAAAGTTAAATCAGAAACTGCACTTGAGGGTGAAGATACCACCCTTGTTTGCCTTGCCTCCCCATGCCAGATCTCCAAAAGAGAGCCGACTAACTGCAACTTGTTTAGGAAGCATGATCAAAGGGAAACCGTCTGATGGCATCCCAGACCTAAGTCCTTTCTTGATAGCTGGCCAACAGTAAGAGATGGTCATTCTACTGAAACATATAACTGAAAACTCAGTTCTTTACTGAAAGGTAAATTAATAATGATGAGCCCCAAACTAAGCTTTTTTAAAAGCTGAGGGGTAGCTAAGTGTGGTGGCGCACACTTTTAATCCCAGCATTTGGGAGGCTGAGATGGGAGAACTGAGGTTCATGGGCAGCCTCAGCTACTACTTAGTGAGGCCCTCTGAAACTCAGTGAGACCCTGTTTCAAAACAAAGAATAAAAAATAGGCCTGGGGTTGTTGCTCAGAGGTAGAATGCCCCTGGGTTCCATCCCTAGTGCTGCAAAAAAAAAAAATAAATAAAATAAGTAAGTGTTGAGAGATGAATATCATACAGGAAAATCCGGCAGATTTCTCAGAGGCTCCCCTCCTTTCCTACTGTTTACATCAAGACATCTCAATTACCTGGATGACACTACCAAATATCCTAATCTATTTAATAAATGGTGGCTACCTTTATGCCACCAATACCTTTAAAGTATTTCAACTGAGTAATATGTTTCCAGAATTTATTAAATATTTTTCATGGTACTGAAGATTAAGCCCAAGGGCTGTTCTACCTTTGAGCTACACTCCCTGGACCTATTTTATTTGTTGATTTACTTATTTGTTTTGAAGCAGGGTCTTACTTAGTTGCTGAGGCCCCCTAAATTGCTGAGGCTAACCTTGAACCTGCAATCTTCTTTCTCTACCTCCCAAATATGAAGATTACAGAGGCATACAACACCATGACCATCTTAAACATCTTTGTAAATACAGAAAAATTACTAGTGTGTCCACTACAAATCACTAGTAACTATATTTTATATAAAACATAGTAGCTAACATGTTTTGAGTTCATACTAGGTATTGATTATTTATACACAAAATCTCAATGAATCCTCACAACAATCCTATGGTGCAATGTACCAGCAACTTATAAACTCATTACATCAATGTGGAAACAGAGGCTCCAAACATTAGTTAACAAATTGAAAAGTTACTGACCTGGGATCTGAAGCTAGAAAATCCAGCCACTACATTATAGGGCCTCTGTGCTCTCTGCCTGTTCTCTAGTGGGGGTTTGGAATACTGGAGTAAGCATGGACTCTAGAATCTGAGTACCTGGATTCAAATCCTAGCACCAAAGCTTACTGATGAATCCTAGGAAAGCTGGGGAACACCTACATCCACTTTTCTCAATGAATGAAATCTAAGAGCTGATATAAGAGTTCTGCATTATGGAACTCTAAGGAGAAATTTTAATTCTCAGAAAGCAGTGACCGGCTTACACTGAGGCTCAACAATCTCAGTCAGCAATAAAGCACTGACTGCAGGGGACAGTGCAGTGGTTGGGGGTTTGGCCCCACACCAAATGGCCTCAAACTGCTCTCAGCTCTCGTTGGGTTCTTGAGTCTTTTATCTTTATCAGTTTGTTTGTTTGTTTGTTTTGTTTTGTTTTGTTTGAGGGTCTGGGGATGGAACCCAGGGGCATTTGACCTCTGAGCCACATCCCCTGCCCTATTTTTATTCTTTATTTTGAAACAGGGTCTCACTAAGTTGCAGAGGGCCTAAGTAGCTGAGGCTGTCCGCAAACTTCAATCCTCCGGTTTCAGCCTCCCGAATGCTGGGATTACAAGCGTGCGCCACCATGAACAAAGCTTAGACTGTTCCACACCCTTATTATAGTAACTATATCAAGCACTGCTATATTTCTATGTCACAGCATTTTAACTGCCATTCCTAAAAATCTTTCACGATTTTCTAAGTCATCCATCCCATCCAAGAAGCTGGTCTACAAACTATCTAATGAAAACAAATTTTATGTTTTTTAACTTCTAAGCTCTTATTATCTTTGTGACCATGAGATTCTAAAGTAGAACTTTTTTTCCCCTCTTTTTCAGTGCTGGGGATTAAACCCAGGGGCATTCTACCTCTGAGCTACATTCCCATTTTATTTTTTCAGTTTTTTAAGGTTTTACTTTCTCAAACTATTATGTAATCAAGTGGTGTGCTTAGCCCCTGACGTGCCTATATGGCAGAGCATCTTCCTCTCCTCCTTCTATGTCTCTCAAATATGCTCTAAACTAGAAAGCTGAACAGTTAAGACTTCTTCCTGTTTCAGTAAGACTTATCTGGGTTCTAAGAAAAGATTCAGATCTCCCTAACTAGTTAAGAGAAAAATTTGTATAAAATGAACATTTTTAACATCTAATTTGACTTTTCAGATTCTCTTTTATTTGGCTTTTTTGCAAGGCTTGAAGAATGCCAAAGCAATGTATGGGGTAGGGGGTTATTAGGGACTGAACCCAGGGGTGTTCTACCTCTGACCTACCCCAATACCTTTTTATTTTTAAACAGGGTCCTTCTAAATTACCACACATTGGTTTTAAACCTGTGATCCTCCCGTTTGTCTCCCAAATACTGGAATTACAGGGATGTACTGCTATACATAGTTATATGTTTTAGAACTACAGAATACTTGTTCTCACTGGAGCACACTAAAATGTGGCCTGCTATCATTCTGTCAAATCAGACTGCAAAGACAAAAGGAGAGAAAATGGCTATGGGCCAGTATGCTGGATTGCTCAAATAATCCATAAAAGCCTAAGTAACCTTCTCCTATGCCTTATAAAGGGTTAGAGGAGGTTAGAAATAACACTTAATACAAAATAGGTTTGAGGGTAGGGATGCTACATGGAAAAATCAACTAAGGTATTGAACAGATATCCTCAATTTAACATGAGTGCCAAACTTACTGTCAAATGTGGTGGTTTTATAGAACAACTTTTCTGCACATCATCCAATCTAATGCTTTTCACACATACTCGGTAATAAGCCAGCAAAGGGAGCAGATTCCACCTTTCCGTGGTGAGCCCATTAGACAAACTTAAGTAATGAAAACCACAAAGTAGTAGACCAGAACATAATCACACTGTTTACTGTGAGACAAAGTCTTCATTGGATTAAGATAAAAGCATACAGGGAGGGCGAAATGGAGGTGATCATACAAAATATATTTGAGATGCCTCAAAAATAGAAAAATAGAAAAGTTGTCAAATCTGAAACAAAGCTTAGACTGTTCCACACCCTTATTATAGTAACTATATCAAGCACTGCTATATTTCTATGTCACAGCATTTTAACTGCCATTCCTAAAAATTTTTCACGATTTTCTAAGTTATCCATCCCATCCAAGAAGCTGGTCTACAAACTATCTAATGAAAACAAATTTTATGTTTTTTAACTTCTAAGCTCTTATTATCTTTGTGACCATGAGATTCTAAAGTAGAACTTTTTTTCCCCTCTTTTTCAGTGCTGGGGATTAAACCCAGGGGCATTCTACCTCTGAGCTACATTCCCATTTTATTTTTTTATTATTTATTTTGAAACAGGGTCTCAGTCAGCTGCAGTCCTCACTAAGTAGCTGAGGCTAACCATGAACCGTGATCCTCTTGTCTCAGTCTCCCAAGTACTAGGATTACAAGTGTGTGCCACCATGCCTGGCTAGCTAGAATTTTTTTAAATACTTAAGTCCCCAGATATAATGACGAAGTGTGGTTATATTAAAAAAAGACTATAATCATGTAGGCCAGGGGTCAGCAAATTTCTGTATAGAACCTGAAAGTAAGTATTTCAAGCTTTGCAGGCCTCGGAGTGTTTCATATACTCAATTCTGCTGTTATGAAAGTAGTCACATAATCTGTGGACTTCCACAGTCTGAATGCTTGGGCGCCCTAAAAAGTCATCTCTTAAAATCTTATCCCCTAATGTATATAATGTACATATTCAAACATATCAAAGTCAATCACTAAATCAAACATGAGGAGGAAGAGGGAGAAAATGGGGTGGAAAATGGGGAAGGGCTAAATGAGTAATGTGTGCATATATGCCTCTACCATATTGTACCCCATTAAGATGTATGACTACAATGAACCAATAAAAAAATCTTATCACCAAAGTAATAGTGCTAGAAGGAGTCTTTGAGAGATAAGGTTCTGCCCTCTTGTTTATGTTTTGTTTTTGGTGGTAGTGGGGATTGAACTCAGGGGCTTTCTACTGCTACATCCCCAGCCCTTTATATATATTTTTTGAAACAGGGTCTTGCTAAATTGCTAAGGCTGGTATTGAACCTGCAATCCTCCTATCTCAGCCTCCCAAATACTGGGATTACAGGCATGGCCACCATGCCCGCATGGTCTCAGCCCTTTTGAATGGGATTAGTACCCTTATAAGGAGGCATCAGAGACTCCTATCCCCACCTCCCACCAGGTAAGGACACATCAAGGAGGCACCATCTATGAACCAGGAAGAGAGCTCTCACCAGACTCTAAGTTTGCCAGCACCAACCATTTTATGACTTCTCAGCCTCTAAGACTGTGAGAAATAAATTTCTGTTCTTCATAAGCCACCCTATATTTTGTTATGGCAGCCTGAAAGGACTAAGATATAAACTAATAAGCATGGATGTATTGCAGTAAAACTTTATTTATGGACCCTAAAATTATAATTCTATATAATATTTACAAATCACAAAACATTATCCTTGTTTTTGTGTTTTTTTCCCAAACACTAAAAAAAATGAAAAATGTGAAAACCATTCTTAGTTTGCAGGCTATACAAAACAGGTGGCAGGCCAGATTTCATCTGTGGGTCATAAATTTTCTGATCCCTGAGGAATACATATTTCACTAATTCAAAAATTAAAATGCAAGGAATGCCGGGCGTGCTGGCATATGTTTGTAATCCCAGCATTTGGGAGGCTGAAACAGGAGGATTGCAATTCGTGGACAGCCTCAGCTACTACTTAGTGAGGCCCTTTGCAACTAAGTGAGACCCTGCTTCAAAATAAAGAATGAAAAATAGGGCTGGGACTGTAGCTCAGAGTATCCCTGGCTTCCATTCCCAGTAACCAAGGGGGAAAAAAAAAAAAAAAAAAGATAGAAATGCAAGGGACAGCAGTAGGTATATGCCCCTTTTTAGCAACGTAAAATTTTGGTACACATTTATTCTAGCCAAAGTCTCCAGCAAGAGGATTTGCTGCTGTTAATTTTATTTTATTGATGCTATTCAGTTTGGCTTCTCTGTATCTACTGAGTGCCCTTTTTGAGAAAAATTAAGGTATTTTTATAAATAAAAAAATGAAATACAAAGAATCACCAATTCCAATTTTTAAATTATGTCACCTTCAAATCTAAAGGATTCAGTAGGTACTGTATGTCCTGAAGTACAAACTACACCATACAGACTACTCAAAATTCCTGGCCTTTAAAGTTAATACCAAATGTTAATGAGAAAGTATGTCTTCTTAAATAATGTTTAAACATATTTTAGCTTCCCTCAGAAAAGACTTAAACCTTGGCAGTACACATATAAGCACAGTATGTTTAGGTCCACCCTTAGACAGCTAGATTCTCTCCCCACCCCCACAAGTCAACTAATCATTAAGTCACAGTGCCAACTATAGATTTCTATAGCATGATAAAAACTGTTCCCTGAAGCTTCATTAAAATAACTGTTGTGCTGGCTCTAAAACAAATATGATAACACTATGGGTCAGAAAGAAGCTTTTGAGAACATGGGATTAGTTAACTTCCTGTGAGCTCAGCAGAATTGTTCAAGGTAAATACCTATAAAATATGTCTGATGTATATACTCAAAACTGGTTCCATATGTGAGCCAATGATTGAGAGTATTCTTAACCAGTTTTACATAACAAACAAAAAAATTCTGAGTAACAAAAAAGCTGCTCTGACTCCAAGGTCACTCTTTACAAAAATTGACATAACCACTCTTAAGTGGGATAGCCTTTCAAAACAGTGCTGGTAGCCTGTAATGGGCTTGTTGATTCAGCTGGTCCACCTCAGAGAGTTCTGATCAACCATCTTCCCTGTGTACAGTGCCCCCTGTGGGGTGGGGAGAGAAGTACGTACTCTGGAGTACACACAAATAGAGGATATTCCCTCATTTGGGCAATTGTGCTCCAGCAGGTATGAGCAATCTGCTAACTAGGCAGCTTTACATTTTCTACCTCTGTGGGAAAACAGACAAGCTGAAACCAAACTGGCTTACCCCTGGTATCTGAAAATCAGTGATTCATCCAGAGCACACATATTTTGTTTGTGGATATTCTAATACCTTAAATCAGTATTTATAGGGGGGAAACATATATATATATACACACACACATACATACGTACATACACATGGACAGAATAACTATTTATTTTGGAACTGTGAACTAAGACTAGTTTTATTTAATAACCTTTTTAAATTATTTTTAAGTCTATCATAATCTTGCTCACATAGAAAAGTCAAAAATGCAACTTCTGGACTGGGAGATATAGCTCAATGGCAGAGCCTTTGCCTAGAATGTAAGAGGCCCTGGTTCTATCCCCAGCAAAACACACACACACACACACACACACACACACACACACACACACACACACACACCTTAGAAGGGTCAGCCAGCTAAGAGTAAGATTATCAGTGACTTAGATAAAAATAAGTAGAGTCCAAGAAGTTTTGGCTTCTGATACAGGAAAAAGAAATTCATTCCTTCATTTACTTTATAATTAGTTGATGAACTGTGAACATTTATGGAATCCAAATCAGTGAACATGTTTCTCACAAAGTGAGCTATCCCACAATGTGAGCTATAACAGGTTTTTTTTTCAAATAGTGAACTAAGTGGGAAAAATTAATAAGTCTAAGAGCATTTTTAATAGAAATAAGAGAACTGTTGAGAACATCAACAAACATGACATTTTAAGGGTTAAGTCTTTTCTTATGAAACTTTTATTTCTGTAATATATAGTGATATATATGTATATTGTGTCGTGATGAAAAATTCCTTACTTTGGAGGAAGATGGCAATCTAAAAATGGTTTGAAATGCCTGCCAGACCAAAGTAAACAGAAATGATAGGCAATCAGGAAAGCCGTCAGACTTGGAAATGAACCTGCAAAGCCGTCATCATTTAGTGGCTTGATCTTTGCAGGATACTTATCTAAACCACAGTGGCCTAATCCCCAGAGTTATTAGTGGAAGGTAGTAGAACTTCTGGGAGGTGAGGCCTAGTGGGAAGTCCTTTGGTTAGTGGAGGCATGCCCTCAAAGGGGGCTGCAGGACTCTGGTCTCTTCTTGGTCCTCTTTCTCTTTGTTTCCTGGTTCCAGAGATAAATGGGTCCTGCTCCATCATGTATTCTTGCCATGTGCTTTGTCACAGACCCAAAGCCATGGGATGAATTGGCCATGGACTGGAATCTCCAAAACTATTAGCTAAAATAAACCTTTACTCAATTAATTAACTCAGATATTTTATTATAACAATGCAAAGACAGCTTTGGGAAGATTGGCATCATATAAAAAAGAGGCAGCAGGAAGGAGAAAAGAACCCAGTCTCAACCCTCGGAATACCAACAATTCAAGGATGGATAGAGGATGAACCAAATGAAGGAGTGGCAGAGAGGTAGGAAGAACACCAAGTTGCTGAGGTCCTCCTGCAAGTTTCCCCTGCTGCAGGAAAAGCCAGTAAAACTCAGAGTTAAAAAGGAGATACATTCCTCTCAGTTTACCATATTTAAAAATGAAGTGTCACCGGGCCTGGTGGACCATGCTTGTAATCTCCGCACTTGGGAGGTGGAGACAGGAGGATCACGCAGGTTCGAAGCCAGCCCCGCTGGCTTAAGAGACCCTGTTTCAAAAAAAAAAAAAAAAATATTTAAAAAATAGGTCTGGGAGTGTAGCCTGGAGGTAGAATGGCTTCCAGGAACCCCAGTACCACCAAAAAAAAAAAAAAAAAAAAATTAAGTGTCAATGAGTTAAGGGTTGAAAATATTTATGAAGTAACAATAAGAAGAATCTAAGCTAGCCTAGAAATTCACTTACTCTGCTGATACATATCTGGAAATACATCCTTGAAATTTGATGGTGAGCACTATATACCAAAAAGATACTGCTATTCATTTAAGCCATTTTCTTGCATGTTTGAAGAAAACACATTGGAGATTCAGGTCACAGTTTATCATTTTAGGGCTATTTGCTTTAAAGAGGTGTCAAAAACATATCAAGGTAAACTTTGTCCATAAAATATATTTTTCACTATCTTCTTGCAAATCTCACACTAAATTTACTGCAAGAAAAGCATTCTTAATAACCTCAAAGCAAAATACTCTCAACAGAAAGTATAATGGAGTAATAGTGTTGCCCTTTGTTTAGACTGGAATTGTTCCAATGCTATTATCCTGAGCCCCTATCAATAAAAGCCACAGCCTCTAATGTTCTGGGCAGCATCTTTATTTGAAGGTTATGAGGCTCTCTTGAAACATACATAAGATCAATCATCATGACTACTTCAAATGTCTTTGCCCTAGTTCATAACTTCTTAAATAACATGCATATACTCTCAGTCTGAATAAAACAGAATATTTTCTAGCATGAGATGGAAATTCCTTTTTTAATATTTACTTAGAAGAGAAGCGCCGGGCATGGTGGTGCATGCTTGTAATCCCAGCATTTGGGAGGCGGAGACCAAAGGATCTCAGTTCACGGACAGCCTCTCTACTTGGTGAGCCCTCCGCAACTCAGTGAGACCCTGTTCCAAAAATAAAAAGACTAGCTGGGAGTGGAGGCGCACGTTTGTAATCCCTGTGCTTAGGAAGCGGAGACAGGAGGATCACGCAGGTTTGAAGCCAGCCTCTCTGACTTAAGAGACCCTGTTTCCAAATAAAAAATATAAAATAGGTCTGAGAGTGTAGCCAGGGTTCCATCCTCAGTACCACCAAAAAAAAAAAAAAAAAGACTAAAACATAGGGCTGGGGTGTAGCTTGGAGGTAGAATGCCCCTGGGTTCCATCCCCAGGACAGGAAGGAAGGAAGGAAGTAAGTAAATGAATAAAGGAAGGAAGGAAAAAAGAAGAGAAGAGAAGAGAAGAGAAGAGAAGAGAAGAGAAGAGAAGAGAAGAGAAGAGAAGAAGCAACTACTGCTCAGGACAACCACTATCTATGTTATAGAATCAGGATGATGGTATTGTAATGGGCCTTAAAAATTGTCTTACAGAGTTCCCTCATTTAATAGGTAGGACATTGAGGGTTCTTCCTAGGTGGTTCAAAAGAAAGAACCCAGGTGTCAGAGCCAGTTAGATGAGGGTTTCAACTCCAGTTCTATTACTTATTCATCATAGGGTCCACTTCATTTTTAAAATAAGGGTAACTACCAACCTTAACCAGGATTAAAGGGAAGCAGTATAGATTAACACTGAGCACAGTGCTGGCACTTATTAGGTACTAAAAATGAATCCCTCTCCTTCAGTATCCATTCTCATTTTTTCTCTTTGCCCAAGGCAGAGACCAAAATGGGACCCTACTCTGATTCCTCAGTGATTACCATACACACAAAGAAAAAAGGCCACAAGAATGTATACTTGATATTTTATTGATCCTTGTTTAAATACAACATGAACATAAGTAGCTTCTTATAACACATCTAAATTCCAACTCAAGAGATAGCATTGCCTTAACAAAAGGGAAAAAAAGAAAATTAATAAGTCTGAGTAAGAAAAGAAAAAAACAGGGTCAAGTCCGGCCTCACAGAGGTCAAGGTTGGAATTGCATACAAACTAGAAGCGAGAGAAAGGTCAAGGAGAAATAGAATCCAAAAGGCCCCATTTATTGGTTATAAATCAATGGTATGCTTAAAGGAAAAGGTTCCAGAAGTAGTGGAAAACCCAAAGACAGTAATGGAAATAAAAAAATAAGTGCTAAAATTAAAAGAAAAATAAATCAATGGAAACAGCCACTCCCTTAGAAATGATCAGCATTACAAGAAAAATCAGACAATAATCAGATATGGAAGTAAGACCAAAGAATAAGAGCTAAGAGCAGATTCTGATATCAAACTGCCTAGATTCACATCCCAACTCTGCCAGATAGTAGCTGTATAGCCTTAGAATTACTTGCCTCAGTTTTCACATCTGTAAAGTAAGGACAGAAATAGTACCTATTGGTTCTCATCTTGTCTCTGTATTACAAGGGACTACTCCAAATATCTTTGTCTTCCAGCTAGGTTCTGCCCATGGAAAACACTGGCAGGAGACTACAAGTTGAAACCTTTTCTAGTTCCTGTTCGCAGCCACAGACCACTGAAGACTCAACACTTTCTGTGGTGGTTCCAAAGCAGCAGAGCCAGTCTGAAGAATACTCGGTGTATGCAGTTGTCTGACACCTGGTATTGACAGCACCCTTTTTGCTCTTTCACGATTCATCTGCGCAATGCACATACATACACACTGCTGCTTGCCTTCACCAGCATCGCCCTCCCACTACATACTTATATTTTTGTTTCTCCAGTCCTTTCACTGCAACCAGTTCTCTACATTAAGCCATTATCTGCTCAAAGTATCTAATGTTCCTTTCCTTTTCCTAATTTGGATACTAACTGAAAACCCCTTCTTATGATGGTTGTTAAACAGATTGTCCCCTGAAAAGCTCAGGGTTCCTGCAATTAAGTCATGATGGTTATAATTTCATCGGTGTGAATCCACTGTGATGGGTGGTAACCTAGTCAGGTGGGCTGTGGCTAGAGAAAGTGGGTCCCAGGAGGTATGGCCTTAGGTACTTGCTTACTAGCCCTCTCTTGCTTCTGACCTCTATGATGATGTGAAAAAAGAGCCTTGCTCTCTCCTCTCTGCTACCTGCCCCAGCCTCACATGGACTGAAGCCCAAAATCTCCAAAGAACTGTGAGCAAATACATCTTCCATCTTCTAAGTTGTGTGGTCAAGTTTACTGGGTCATGAAAGTAAAAATGCTGACCAAGACAGTGGTCGTAACTTTAAATCAGGGCCTGGCCCTAGGAAACACTTTATAAACACTAATAAGTGTTTCTCTACAAGTATCTCATAATCTACAAGCTCCTTGTCCCTCAGATAGACTCTAATTCAGAAAATGGTCCCACCACCATTCTTTCACCAAGGCTCCAAATCTTAGTTACCTTTCTTCACATCAATAAGGAAAATCTATGGTTTCCCTCTCCCAAAAGTCCTCCCACTTCTCTCACCAGATATAAGCTTTTATTATCTCCCATCTGTATCAAGGTCTTTCCCTCCCTAGGGATTTCTCCACTTGCAGGTTCTATTTCATTCTACACTTTCCCAGGAGGCATTTTCTTTTAAAGGAGGAAGGGAGTTGTATATGATCTTGTCACCCCACATACACATAAAAAGGACCACTGGTGCCCAAGGTCATGAACCCATGCAGTCATGTAAGGGTCTTCCTTACAGCTCCTGCAACCTTCGTTAGGTCACTTCTATCACAATCACAACTTACCTCTACTATTCATTCCTAACATTTCACTGAAGCATCACTATTATGATTTACTACCAAATGTGTCAGAAGTATTGACCTCCTAGTGACACTGATTCATTACCCCTTAAATGTTCTCCATAGAGCAGAGCTTCCCAATATGAGATGAAAGTTGCAAGACATCATTATCTCAGCTCTTGGGGCAGCCAGATGAGACTGTCAGTCCCCAAAGCCAGATATCCCCACCAACCAGCACACAAACAGCTCTTCTTACAGCTAAAAATCTCTTCCTACCCTACCTTCCTGTACAAAATATTTCCTACATGCTATAAAAAGACTAAGAAACACTATTCTGTAGCATCTAGCTCAGTACCTTGCACACAAAACAAAAGCTCTGGTTTCCACCACAGCTCAAAAAATAGAACTCCTTCTCCATTTCCAAGTTTTTACTGGCAGCATACTCTATTATAAAAACTTACGAGTAAAATGAGAACTATATCAATTCCTCACCTATCCATAATTTTTCCATAATTTTTGAAATGTGAATATAAGAAATTTAATGAATGAGAGCACTGATATTTTAAATATAAGAATAACACATATTCTAGGTTTATTTGCATTCATAAATATTCTACTTTATTTTGGGTCATTAAACATATAATTGAATTCTAAGACAGTCATTTGGAATTCAGAACACAGTGCTGCCTCAAGGGGCAAAACTGTGGTTAGATTCTTAGACTTCCATTTCTTATCATTTTAAACAGTACTGCTTTATATAACAGTAGTTAAATACTAGTATTCAAAACTAAAACATGGTTTTTGTTGTTGTTTTGGGTAGCAAGGACTGAACCCAGGGGTATTCTACCTCTGAGTTCCACCCTAACCCTATTTTTTCATTTTTAAAATGTGTTTAGTGTGTGTGTGTGTGTGTGTGTGTGTGTGTGTGTGTGTTTGTAGCTCTGGGGATTGAACCTGGGGAATTCTACCTCCTCTGATACACTCCCAGCTATATTTTTTTTTATTTTTATTTTTTTTTTCTTGGTGCACTGTATTCATACATCTTAGTGGGATACAAACTTTTGTAGACATACATGCACACATCGCCCAGTCAGCCCCCACCCGATTCCCACCCCATTCTCTCCCCGTCCCTCCTTCCCATGCTTGGCTTAGTGGTTGACATCTAGTATTATAGCAATTTATCCAAAATTAAAAATGATAATTTCACATAACAGTTTCATTAGTCTGATACCAAGCTTTTGATAACTTAAAGATAACATTTCAATATTTCTTTTTGCTTTCTTTCTTACCAGAGAATATTTTTTTCTATTTTTTTTAGGTGAAACTATCATATATTTATATATTTCTTTTTCACAAAAAAATCTATCCTAATATGGAATATGGACTCTAGATACCCAAAACGATCTCGAAAAAAGAACAAAGTTAGAAGATATATATTTTCTGATTTCAAACCATATAAAGCTACAATAATTGAAAGTGTAGTACTGTTCTAAAGGCAGATATATAAACCATTGGAGTTAAAGCCTACAGCTAAATTCTTCCCTATATTGTCAAGTTATTTTTGACAAGGTTTCCACGAACATTTGGTGGTGGAAATAATAATCTTTTGACTAAATATTGTTGAAAAATAATACTTACATAGAAAAGAATAAAACTGGACCCTTACCTAATCCCATATACAAATATTAACTCAAAATAGATAAAAGACCTAAATATAAATCTTAAGACTATAAATTTTTAGAAGAAAATCTGGGTCATAAAACCTCACAACATTGAAATTGGCAGTGATTTCTTGGATATGATTTCAATGGCACAGGCAACAGAAGAGTATACAAACTCCCTAAAAAATAAAAAAATTGTATATCCAAAGACAATGTAAACAGAGTTAAAAGTTACTAATAGAATAGGATAAAATATTTCCAAATGCTATATCTGAAGGTATATTAATATTCCAACTAGACATCCTAAAAATTAACAATAAAGGCAAACAATACAATTTAGAGATAGGTAAAAGACTAACATAAATAATGAATCTCCACAGATAACCAATCTTAGTTGTCTGTTGGATGGAAAATCTTGTTTCTCTGGTTCTGGTGTGTGTTACCTATTTCTTCTTTGTAGTTAATCTCTTTGAGTATTTTCTCTAGTGCTGGTTTTGAAGACATAAATTCCTTCAGTTTCTGTTTGTCATGGAAGCTTCTTATTTCTCCATCTAATTTGATAGAAAGTTTTGCTGGGTAGGAAATTTTTGGCTGGAAGTTGTTTTCTTTCAGAGTTTGGAATATGTTACTCCAAGCCCTTCTGGCTCTCATGACTTGGTTTGGGAAGTCTGGAGTGATTCTAATTGGTTTGCCTCTGAATGTCACTTGGTCCTTTGTTTTTGTTGCCTTTAAGATTCTCTGCTTGGCTTCCACATTGGTCATTTTGACAATTATGTGGCGTGGGGATCCTCTTCTCCGATCCTGTCTAAAGGGAGTTCTATAAGTTTCCTGGACCTGTGTATCAACCTCTTGCTCTATGTTTGGAAAATTTTCTGCTATTACTTCCTTGAAGAGACTATTGATCCCTTTGGTTTCACTTTCTTTTCCCTCCTCTATTCCAATTATTCTTAGGTTAGCTCTCTTAAAATGGGCCCATATTTCTTCAATATCAGATTCCTGCTGTTGGATATCTTTTTCTAGATTAGAAACTATGCGTTCATTTTTGGAATGATCATCTTCTAAGAGTGTGATTCTGTTCTCCATGTGTTCTAATCGGTTGTTTGTGCTTTGAATTGAGGCCTTTACTTCATTAATTGCATCCTTTATCTCCTTTTGGCTCTCTCTGAGTTCTTTTCAAAGCACCTCTATTATTTCTACAGTTATTTTCCTGATTTGATCTTCTAGAAATCACTGATTTTCTGTTTTATCAGGTTCTGATGTTGTGGGGTTGTGGGCATTCATTGCTCCAGTGTTATTCCTCTTTCCCATGATTTTGGAAGTTTGTGCCTTCTCTGGGTTCTTCCCTTGGGTCACTATGACTTCGCTTAAGGTGCTCTGGATCTCGAGTCTGTAGTATCTCAGACCCCACTACTCCTTTACTGGGTTGTATCACAGAGTCTCCGACCCAGAGAGTGGATAGAGGCTGCTTTAGACTGTGGAGGGTGCCAGGTTGCACGTTCTCCTATGGTGTGATATCTCTGCCACCGCCCCTCCCCCACTGGGTCAAGTCCCAGGGAGTACAGTACTGGGATTTCTCCTCTGTGGCCCGCAATTTGACTCACTGTTCTTGAGTACACAGATGTAGCTGTACTGGACTCGGTGAATTCATTGCTGCTGCCGCCGGTGGCAATATGGCACCGCTGCTATGCCCTCGGCCATGAGGCTGGCGTATTTTTTCTTCTCTGGTTTTGAGTTCCACCCTGAGTCCCTGCAGTGTGTGCTGAGCTCAGCCACTGGGAGCTTTAGATGCTCCCTGCGCCAAAAGGTACCACCTGGCTGTTCCGCAGCGGCTCACCTCGGCTTGCTGTAGCCATCTGGTGAATTTGCCGCTGCCGCCGGCAGTATGGCGCTGCTGCCGCGTCGTGTGTGAGGCTGGTGTATCTCCTCTGTGGCTCTGAGCTCTGTTCTCAGTCCACTTTCTCTCTGGAGCCTGGTGATTTTTTTGTTTCTCTGGTGATGGTGTTTTCTGGCTATGAAAGGCGCTGATTTTGTGATAATGGAGATTGGTTGTTAGCGGGGCTCTTACGCCCCGCTTTTCTCGGTCGCCATCTTCCCGGAAGTCCTTATTTTTATTTTGAAACAGAGTCTCACTACTTGCTGAGTCTGTCTTCAAACCAGTGATTCTTCTGTCTCAGCTTCCCAAGTACTGGGATTACAGGAATGCATGACTATACTCAGTTTATTTTTTTAAATTTGAAACAAAGTATCACTAAATTACTGAGGCTGGCCACAAACCTCCTGTCTCTGCTTCCCAAGTACTGGGATGACAAGGTACACCACCAAACCCTGCTAAAACAGATTAAAGGATAAAGAAATGCATACATTTTTGCAGATTCTGAGGCAATCTTCAAAACTCTTTTTGAGGGCTTTAAAGGTTAAAGACACTATTTTAAATTTTAAAAATCTACAAATTGCATTTTCCTTTTTATAGACCTGTACTGTAACCAGCCATGACTATCAGCCATATTTTAATCATAATTGGAAAAAATAGGAGAAAAGGAGAACAAGAGAACTGTAAGATTAAAGGAGGGAAGTAAATATTGGAGGCAAAGAGGACATATAAAATGGCAGAACTCAGACTTAAATAATGAATGAGAGGAGAGAGAGGAAGAGGAAAACATGCAGACTTTCAGGAAATTGGAGAAATTGAGGTTTTCCATGCCTACCACAAGATGGCGCTAACAACCAAGAGCAGCTTGGTAACCCCTCAAAATGTTAAAACTGGTCCTGAAGTACCAAGGAAGTAAAAAGTCTTTCAAGCTGGGCGTGGTGGGACACACTTGCAATGCCAGTACTTGGAAAGCTGAGACAGAAGGCTTTCAGGTTCGTGGCTAGCCTCAACTACTTAGTGAGGCCCTGTTTCAAATTAAAGAATAATAAACAGGGCTGCAACTGTAGCTCAGAGGTAGAAAGTCCCTAAATTAAATCCCTAGTACTGCAAAAAATAAATAAAATTAAACAATATAAGTCTTTCAAAAGTAGAAGGAAATGTCTCCTATATTCACAGATGCTAGACTCTGAAAGGTTTCCCTAGCCAACAAAGAGTCAGTCCCTCTCCCTCTCCCTCTCCCTCTCCCTCTCTCTCTCTCTTCCTCTTCCACCCTCCCTCCCCCCCCCTCTCTTCCCTGAGCCGGGCATGGAGGCATAGGCCTGTAATCCCAGCATTTGGGAGGCTGAGACAGAAAAATCACGGTTGGAAGAAAGTCTCAGCTACTTAGTGAGGCCCTTTGCAACTCAGTGAGACCCTGTTTCAAAATAAAGAATAAAAAATAGGGCTGGGCTGGGCATGGTGGCACACACTTGTAATCCCTTCATTTGGGAGGCTGAGACAGGAGGGTTACACAAGTTCAAAGCCAGCCTCAGCTACCTAGTGAGGCTCTCAGCAACTTTGACCCTGTTTCCAAATAAAACATAAAATAGGTCTAGAAGTATAGCCAGGAGGTAGAAAAGCCCCTGGGTTTTTCTACCCAGGGGCTTTTCTACCTCCTGGCTATACTTCTAGACCTATATTAAAAAAAAAAAAAAATAGGGCTGGCTGGGAGTGTAGCTTTAAGGTAGAATGCCCCTGGGTTCCATCCCCAGTACTGGGGGGAAAAGAAAAAGAAAAAGAAAAAGACTGTTATTCTGCTCCAATATTATTTTTTGGCCTTTAAAACTTTTAATTGTATTTGAATATCATCTTGTTATTTCAAAACATAATCACTAGTTGTACCAGTTCTGGACCTATTCATCCACAGATAGAGTCTTTGTGAGCTCTCTCATCTCAGGAGAGCTGATCCCTTCAGACATCATTTCTCAGGCTCCTGGTTCAACTTATGAGAGATACTGGTGAGAAATTGGCAGGTGGAAAGAAAGGAGGAGTCAGGATATTTCTCCTCCACCTTCTTTTATTTCAGGCAATGTCCCCAGCAATGGCTGCTTTTCTACCATAGTCCCAGTCCCTACCAACCTCTATTAGGAGGTTCTAATGAGAGAAATCATGACTCCTAAACTCCCATAACTCTATCCTTAGTGGGCAGATTAGCTTCCTACTATTGTTAATCTTTAAATTGGCTCACCATTCTATGTTGTTGTCTCATCTCCAACACTGTAACCAAGCTTTCATTAAGTTCCAGTTTTTAAGACTTAGAAGAGTTTCTTTTTCCAGGGTAGAACCTGGCCAGGATATTAAGCTAGTGGTTCTACTTGTATCAGAATCACCTAAAAGGCTTATTAAAACCCAAATGCTAGACCTCTTCTCTAGCGTGCCCCAGAAATAATCTGGAAGGGCCTGGGAATGCATATTTCTAACAAATTCCTATGTGATAGATGAACCTACTTAACAAGGAATCACACGTTTTTTGTTTGTTTGTTTTCTTTTTTTGGTGGTACTGGAGTTCCTGGAAGCCCTTCTACCTCCGGGCTACACTCCCAGACCTATTTTATATCTTTTATTTGGAAACAGGGTCTCTTAAGCCAGTGCAGCTGACTTCGAACCTGAGCCATCCTCCCGTCTCCGCCTCCCAAGCGCGGGGATTACAAGCATGCACCACCATGCCCGGCGGAATCACACTTTGAAAAAGATCACAAAGAACTGTCCATCACATATTGATCTGTCTCATTTTTTAATTTGACAATAAAATTCAAAATATACTTTGAAATTCAAGAAAATACTTTTCTGTCTTCATACAAACAAAATCTTTGACAGCTTCCTTATATTACCATATATGGAGGGGAGTGAACAACAAACCTGTAATTCTCCTGTCTCAGCCTCCCAAGTAGGAACCACTCCCAAGTACTGGGATTAAAAGTGTATGCCATACGCCAGCATGGTGGCGCACGCGTGTAATCCCCACACTTGGGAGGCGGAGACAGGAGGATCGCGCAGGTTCGAAGTCAACCGCGCTGGCTTAAGAGACCCTGTTTCCAAAAATAAAAATAGGTCTGGGAGTGTAGCCCGAAAGTAGAAGGGCTTCTAGGAACCCCAGTACCACCAAAAAAAAAAAAAATGTATGCCACTATGCACTGCTTTATAGAGCCAATGTTTGTAAAGACTGAGTGTTAAAAGTAAATATAATTTTAGCACTCACTGTATATTTACCTAAAAATAAAATCTCTATTTTAAATATCATAACCAACCTGCTGAACTTTTCATGAAAATAAAATGGATTTAAACTCAAAAGTACTGGAAAAAATTGGCCAAATTAAGTCTCAAACTACAAAATAATCAATTGGTAGGTGCCTCTTATACCTTGGAAATTTAAGATTGAAATAGTCCCAAATAATTTGAAAGTCAATTAAAACTAAAGAACAGTGTTTTAGAACCAAGTTTTAAGAATCATTATATGGTGTTTCAATTTATGTTGGCAAAAAGTTAAAAACCAGAAAGTTAAAAACCCAATCTTAACTGAATCATATGCATAAACAAAGAAACTTTTCATGAGCCAAGCACACTGGCACACACCTACAGACCTAGCCACTTGGTATTCTGAGACAGAGGATTACCTGACCCCAGGAATTTAAGGCCAACTTGGGCAACAGAGTGAGAAATGTTACCAACCCCCCAAAAAAACCTCATTATGAAAATAAAAGGCCTATAAACCACCACTAATTTTTAAAACAAAATGAGACATATGTATAACTTAAACTTTCTAGTAACTGTATTTTTTAAATAAGAGGGAAAACTAATTTTAATATATTTAACACAAAAATTATCATTCTGACAAATTACTTTCATAGGTTTATACTCTTTTCTGTGTATGTGTGGTACTGGGAGATTGAACTCAGGGATATTCTACCACTGACGTACACTCCCAGGCTTTTCTATTTTAAAACAGGGTCTCACTAAGTCAGTGCACTCTGGTCTCAATTCTGCAATCCTCTGTTTCAGCTCCAAAAGTACTAGAATTACAGATATACACAACTACCAGCTTGTTTACACTCTTTGTTGCACTAAATCTTCAAAACTCTAGTATGTGTGTTATACTTCCAGGATATCTTAATTCTGAACTATCTCATTTCAAATGCTCAAGAGTGAGATGTGGACAGTGCCTACCACAGATGGCAAATTACAAACAGAAATTTGCTGGTCTATTTAATGAACATATTGGCACTTGGAATAGTGATAAGTCAGGTGCAGTGATGCATGCCTGTAATCCCAGTACTAAGAAGGCTGAGAAAGAAGGACCTCAGGTTCAAGGCCACCAGTACCATTTCAAAATTAAAAATAAATAAATAAAAGGACTATAAGTGTGACTCAGTGGTAGGACATCCCTAGTTCAATCCCCAGTACCACCATAAAAAAAAGTGGTTAATAGCCTACTATGCTTTAAAATAAAAAAGTACTTGTGAATTACAATTTTAAGAATTTAAAGCTTTAAAGTTTGTTTCAGCACACTTGGTTCAAAACTCAGTTGTTAATATCTTGGTTTCTGCCACTTTAAAGTGTATATAAATTTAAATTAATTTTTTTAAAGCCTCTCAAAAAGCTGGGCATAGTGGGGCACACTTGTAATCCCAGCATTGAGGAGGCTGAGACCAGAGGATCACAGTCTGCAGACAGCCTCAACTATTTAGCAAGGACCTTTGCAAACTCAGTCAGACTCTGTTTCAAAAATAAGACTCCCTGCGCTTGGGAGGCAGAGACAGGAAGATCGCGCAGGTTCAAAGCCAGCCGCACTGGCTTAAGAGATCCTGTTTCCAAATAAAAAAGTGTAAAAAAATAGGTCTGGGAGTGTAGCCCAGAGGTAGAAGGGTTTCCAGGAACCCCAGTATACCCAGTACCACAAAGAAGGAGGAGGAGGAGGAGGAGGAGGAGGAGGAGGAGGAGGAGGAGGAGGAGGAGGAGGAGGAGGAGGAAAAATCGGGCTAGGTGTAGTGTGTAGATAGAATGTAGATAAGATTCTCAAGAGAATCACACTGTAAACAGGTTAAGTTACCATCACTGCTATCATTGCTATTTCACTTTAAGTCTCCACGCCAGGCTACATCTCACCTTGCCTTCCTCTAGCCCAAGGGAAGACTTAGCAGTCATTACAGGCCTCCACTGGTCCCCTAGCTAAGGAATTCTCATCTCCTGGGCTTGTGAAGAGGGAACAAGTCGTAACTACCACCCTAAATCTCTAAGCTAAAGTATTTGGTCCTTTGGTAGGGGAAACAGATGTTAACCAATCACTTTACACTATGTGATAACAGCATCGCTACCTCACTTAATGGGGCCAAGAGAACTGTAATTTTTAAATATCAGTCATATTTTAATGATCCTAAAATATTATTTTAGTACACACTAATTTGAAAAAATGAGACCAAATAGACTGTATATAAGAATTTAAAATCTAGCAGGCATGGAAGCACATACCTGTAATTCCAACAACTATGGAGGATGAGGCAGAAGGATCACAAGTTTCAGGCCAGCCAGGACAACTGAGCAAGACTCAGTCTCAAATTAAAATAATATAAAAAGGATGAGGATGTAGTTCAGTGGTAGTGTTCCTAAGTTCAATCCCCAGCACTAAAAAAAAAAAAAAAAAATTAAGTAGACTAGCAAGAGATTTTACTTTTACTACAAAGCCAGAGTACTGGTATTGCCTTTAATTAATACAACTGAGATCAAAATAGTCTAAAAGTAGAATATTTATCAAGTCACTGAGTAAAGAAGCTGACTAAATAATATGTTTTGAGAAACTCCCTAAACTATCCTTAATATTCAAAATCCAGAGTCTGATACAGGTTTACTCTAAAAACCAGGGATGTACGCATTTAAATTATGCCCTAAAGAAATGCAGAGAGACTGAAATGGTGCCTCTAAAACCCAACCACCTCTGAGTTTCTCAAAAATAATGGACTGTTCCTTCACTTATAGAAAGTAACTTTTCTTTTTCATATAAAACTCTTGCCATAAGCATAAATGCACTTGATACGTGTGTGCCAAGAGTAGTGAGATGATTACCTACGTTTGGGGTTTAAATACATCTGGTGTCACATCACATCTTAGGCGTACAGTTATTTCATTTTGAACCATTCAGTCTAAAGAGTAATTATTCATCTCATAACTTGGTCATACAAAGCAGAGTTCACTCAATGTTTCAGCAATCCTATACAATATGTGGATTTCCAAATGATACTTATCTAAATCAGATAATCAAAACAGATAACTTAATAAAGTGCTAAAATTATGACAAGTTATGTGGACTTCTAACCTTTTAACTTGTGCTCAAACTACATAGAAAGCTGAAAATGCTACAGACAGACTCAGCTATGGGGAGAACGTTTAATGTACAAACAGCTCACTAATTTGAGAAGGGGGTAATAGTGAGGGCACAAAAGCATCCAGACGGCCTCGAATGTTGCCTACAAAGGCATGTCTAATCTTTCCTCTCTTGCAAACAGAGGGGCTTTCTAAAAACACAGAGGGAAAAAAAGCGCTAAGAGTTCAACAAATCTTTAGGCCGTCACTTGATAGAGAAGCCCACAGCCCTTCAGCAACCTGTTCAACCAAAGCTGCTAACACAGCAACGGGGGCCACTTCCCAGTAACAAAATTGTAGGTATTTCAACTGCCTCCCATAGCTCATGCCAACCATCTTGTTGAAGTTTTTTAGATACATTTCCCCTATGTCTCCAACTAAAATCAAAGAACTGATGAAAGAGAAAATATTGTTTCACAGTAAACTATTAATGTCACCAAATGTGACTAAAATTATTTAAGCCCAGCAAAGAAAAAAAAATCATCTTCAACTCAGTACAGTGTAGTATCTGCTTCAAAGAGCAAAAACATACATCATTAGTGGGTCATTGTTGCCTTTATTAAGAACAAAATAAAACAGCACATTCAGAAGTCATGGAAAACTGTTCTCTGAATAGTTTTCTTCCAAAATGTACAAAAAGACAAGTTGCCCATAGCACACTTAGAGAAGAAGGTGGTCCAACAAAAAGATCATATATGAGAGATGGGAGGCCCAGATGCCTCAGTTATTACAAGGGCTATGATCATAGTTGTAAAGCATAGAACTGGTATTCAAAAATATGATAGATAACGTGAGCTGCAACTATAACATGGTAAATAAATGCAAATTTCAAATTAGAATTGATTCTGATCCTTATCCAAAAGAAGATAGTAAAAAAAATGTTTTTTCCAAGAACAATTTTAATGAGATATAAGTAACTTTACATGGCAGGTACTTTGTATTTCTTACATGCATCGCCTTTAGCCTGCCACTTTTCAGTTTAATTAATATAAGGAAGCAAAGATTAAAAAGATGGAAAAAGAATTAAAAAGAAAAAGCTCGATCACTGAGTAAGTGATAGGAAAAATAAAGTTCTACATAGACTTGCTGTGGCCCACAGTAACTCTGAACTGTCCACAGCCAGTGTCCTGCCCATGACTAAAGAATGGCTACTCATCCAAGAGAACTGGGGAAAAGAGAAAAGCAGAAAGGAACCAACTTATACATGTGGGCAAAAGAAAGACCTCTGCTCTTACTACATACCTACTATCCTCTGGAAATCTGTGGTGCAGACAGAAGGTCGTCTACTATTTCCCAGTAAAACCCACCAAAATGAATTTCTCAGTCCATGTCATATAAACTCACACCCCAACACAACTGGCCCTGATAAAGCACTTGCTGGAAAAAAAAAAAAAAAACAGTGTAGAAAATCTCAAACTCTTCTAAATCCTAACAGAGGTCAATGCAAATGTAGCTTTAGAGAATCTAAGAGTGTTCAAAACTGACATTTAACACAAAAATGGGCTGTATTTTCCAAATTGGCATACTCTTTATGTGAATAAGTGTGTGGTAAGGAATAGATGGGACCACTTAATAAAAGCAATATCTCCTCCTGGATCATCATTTCCTTTATTTCTTCAACAAACTTTTATTAGATTCTCCATGCAAAGAAACTCTGTGCAAAGGATTTCCCTAGGAACCATGGACAGAAACACACATACACATACATAGAGATGTACATATATAATTTCTACCCTCCTGGAATTACATTCTAACAGGGGAGGTTAAAAAAATCACATAGGAAATTGTGATTAAGGTTATAAAGGAGAGTATATTTCCTCAGATTTCTAACAATTAGGGCATAAACCAGACAAAGAATACCATTCATCACATGCAGAAAAAAGAATATGTGTCAAAGCAGGTGGCAGGCCACATGCTGAAGACAAAGGGAGACAATGTACAGGAGGCTGGTAAAGATCAGAACCAAGCCTTGCTGGGCTCTGGCCACCCATAAATGACTTTAGTCCTGTGAGCAAAGGGAAGCCGATGAAGGTCCTACACAGGGCTGGTACAGATGGCATACTGGCTGCAGTGCACACAGATGCTAAGAGCTGATTCCTGACATCCAAAGTTTACAAACCAACCTGACATGTTTAAGCATACATGGCATACACTATTGTATACTCATATGTGAGCACAGGTCACTTATAAAAAAATTTAAACTCTATGTTACAAATTAGAAATGCAGAAAGGTCCAGAAAAAAGTTAAAAAAAAAAAAGGAAAAATGTATGATATAACTAATCCAGTCTTGACTTCAAGACATTAACCTTTGGATAGCTGGGAAAAAAATTAAGTTGGCAGTCGAGGTAACATCACCAGAGTTTTCCAAGGCAAAGACTTAACACCCAAAAGGAGGACTAGAGAAAACACAAATAAGATTTCAGTTTATAGTCAACTCTGAAATTTTTGCTTGAAACTATTTTGAGTATTTTATCTGTATATCTTTAAAATCAAAGGGAAAGTATCAATCCTTTTAATTTACTGATGCAAGTCTCTAAAAGGAAGAAATATAGATCTTAAATACAGTCATGACTAAGAAATTTAGAGACACATATATGAAATTGAAAATTTTACATATTTTCCCATCCTCCACACGCCCATGGTAAATACTTAAAAAGCTAGAAACTAAGTCCCAAGTGAAGAGATTAATCCACACACTATCCATTTTATTTATGAGTAGTGTGGAATTGATTTTAGCCATTCAAGAGTTCCAAAAAGACAAAATTCATAAATCATTATTCAAAACCAAGGGAGACACTAAGATACTCAGGCCATGGCACACCTCACTGAATACTACATGTTCTGTTTAGCTGCACTAGAACCACCAAGAATTATAATCATAATAAACTACAAACAAAACAGTCTGTGGGAAGTGAAAATAAGTGTTTTAATAGTAATAGTGCAGATTTTTTTTAAAAAAAAAGAGGTTTCCTTTCTCTAATTACAAAATCAACATGAGTGTCATTTTTGAAAAATGCAGAAAACAAGAAGGAATAATAAATGGAAGAAATTGGATATAATGGGAGCATTGCAAAAAGACTGTATATTTCCCTTTTATGGGAGTCTTTGAAATCAAATACTTTCATGTATTCCCAGGTGAGCCTCTTGCCGGCCTCATAATTGAAGTGACTGAGGTATATATTCATATTTTATAAGGACTGGAGAGTCAAGGTCAGTGAGTGACCTATCTTGGAGCACATAGGTAGCAAAGAGGACTCTAGTCTGATTACTCAGACATCTTCTCCAAGGTCATCATCATGTGACTAGCAAATAGTATCAAACACAAAAGTGGCTAACTACAAGTATCTAAAATGAGAAGTACCTGCAAACATCAATCTATGATTTAAAAATATGCAAACAAAGCCAGGTGTGGTGGCATCCACCATAATCCCAGTACTTGGGAGACTGAGATAGGAAGATCACAGGTTTAAGGCCAGTCAGTGCATGCTAACTTAGCAAAAACCTGCCCAGGCTTCAATCCCCAGCAAAAGAAGGGAGAGAGGAAGGAAAGAGGAATATAAACAAATTTATCACTAGTACAAACATATGCTAATATACAACTTCAAACAAAAATATAAAAACTTACCTATCCTTCAGCTGCAGAAAATAAAGCAGTGAGGATACATCAAACCCTTGTAAACTGGGAATCTCCTAACTGCCTCCTCTTGGTCTGATAAGAACCTACACAGAAATCATGTACTTCATATCGTATGGGAACTCCCTCATGATGACAAGAGATAAGCCAAAGGACAGACGGACAGACACACACACACACACACACACACACACACACACTATAATTTTTAACCAATTTATTTTTCCCCTCTTCTTCTGGAATTAATATATATGGCTACAGTAATCACAGACTTTATTATCCAAACTAAAACACAAGAGTGAAAAAGTGTCTGTCCAGAAAAAAGAACTGGTGATCACCCAAAATGACCATATGAGGGATAATCCATCCCTCTCAGGAGCCAAGAATTGGGAATACACCCTTACTGCTAAATTTTCATTCAAAAACTTCCTTATTATGTTCTCTTATACAAAACTAAGTCTTAAGCAAAGTCTATCCCACAGGAAAGTCATCAGCATTTTGTAGACCATTCCTATTAATCTGTCAATGTCTTTTCACAACATATAAAAGCACAAGATATGTGTTTTGCAAGTCAGTTAGGGGGAAAGTTTTCAAAAGCCTAAATTTGGTTTTGCCAATTTCTTTTCAAAATGAAATATCAAAATAAAAGGAAAAGGCAATCTCATTCTCACAAAGACATTTACAATGCAAAGGTTTCTTCCTGGATAACTCAAAAGTACAGTGCTGCATAGGAATACACAAATTATTTTGTTTAGAAGCTGGAATCATCTGACAAATAAATTGCTTTCAGAATAGCTTTTTGAATGATGCTAAAAAAGTCCTCTCAAACAAGAGGAAAAAAAGTTTACACAGTAACTGAAGTAATGCATGAATGATAAACCTAGTACTAAAAACCTACCTATCTAGTGCTGATATTCTCATTCAAAACATCTTCTTAAAAAACTTTTACAAAATTCATATCCAGAAAATTAAGCAGAAATTAGAACATGGAGCTTTTTTAATTAAAATAATTTCATACAGGTATTCACAGGACTGGCATATAATCTAAGCCTATCATTTCAAGTATGCACTCACTGCACTGACACTATTAAAAGTTGGCTGCCTGGATTCAAAATTTGCCAATAATTTTTTAAACTAGTAGATTCATCTTTCACTCCAAAATATTTTGTAATTCTCACCCAAACAAACTAGGCTAGAAATATCTACCAAACAATAAAACCCCAACCACAAATAGCAGAATATATTATGATTTATTAGTTACTACTGTATAGTTTGAGTCAATTTGATTAGCCAATCGATGCTCCTCCTTATCAAAGATATTTAGAAGTCTGTAGTGCTACAGAGGATCTAAAATCCTGATTTCTCATTTTTAAAAACTGTCCATTTCCAGCCGGACATGGTGGCACATGCTTGTAATCCCCGCACTTGGAGGCTGAGAGAGAAGGATCATACAGGTTCGGAGTCAGCCTCAGCTACTGAGTGAGGCTCTCAGCAACTTAGTGAGACTGTTTCCAAATAAAGTATAAAATAGGTTTGAGAGTGTAGCCTGGAGATAGAAAGCCCCTGGGTTCCACCCCCAGTACCACAGGGGGAAAAAAAAAAAACTGTTCATTCCCTCCAGTTGAGTTCCACACATGTGGTTCTCAGGTTTGGAAATCTGACCAGTCAGTCTCTTCAGCATCACCATGCAGAATTTCAAAAGGTGCCACTAGAGAGACTGGCTCAACCTAGTTAAAAAAACAAAAACAAAACAGCATACTAAACAAACTTGACTATTAGGGTTTAAAAAAAAAAAAACAGCACAAGGGTATACTCTAAAAGTATGCTTAAAAAAAAAATAAGGCTTCTTAGCTGAGCAAGGTGGCACACAACTATAAGCAACAGTCCTTGGAAGATAAAATGGGAGGATTTGAGGCCAGCTCAGCAACTCAAATGACCCATTTTCTGGTATTTCAACTACAACTTAGCTGCTCCCTACAAGAACAGTAAACATTAACCAAACCCAAACCTACAAAATGTGTTAGCAAAGAAAATCTTGACAACTATAGAAAAAAAAAAGTTCATGCTTTTTAAAATGTCTGATGATACCTGTTTCAAATTTAAACCAGTCTCAATATTAAAAAATGAAAACAAGAGCCAGGCGTGGTGGCGCACGCTTGTAATCCCTGCGCTTGGGAGGCTGAGACAGGAGGATCACACAGGTTCAAAGCCAGCCTCAGCTACTTAGTGAGACCCTGTTTCCAAATAAAATATAAAATAGGTCTGGGAGTATAGCCCGGAGGTAGAAAGCCTCTGGGTTCCACCCCTAGTACCACCAAAAAAAAAAAAAAAAAAAAAAATACTAAAAGGGGTTGGGGGTGTAACTTGGAGGAAGAATGCACCTGGGCCCAATCCCCAGTTCTACACAAAAAACAATAACAGTAATAATAAATAAAGATAAATAAGGCTTCATAAAAGTCAGGTTCAAAGTTCAATTATAAATTGCAAAAAATAAGAAAAAAAGCAAACAGCAAAGGAAAAAAAGATTAACTGTTCCACACATGTAAAGGATTAAACAGGAAAATAGCAACACAAGGAGTAAATTTTTAGACAGGTGTGGTGGTGTATGCCTTTAACCCCAGTATTGAGAAGACTGAAACAGAAGGATAGCAGACTGGAGACCAGCCTCAGCAACTCAGGGAAGCTCCCAGCAACCTAGCAAAACTCTGTTCAAATTTTTTGGGGGGAATGGAACCCAGGGGCATTCTACCCTCCAAGCTACACCCCCTAACCATTTTTTCTTGTTTATTTTGAAACAGGGTCTAAATTTCGGAGGGCCTCACTAAGTAACTGAGGCTGTCCAGAAACAGGATCTTCCAATCTCAGCCTCCTCCCTCCCGAGCACAAGCATGCACCACCACACCTGGCTAGCGCTGTTCAAATTTAAAAATTAAAATAGGAGCCAGGCATAGTACGGCATACCTGTGATCCTAGCATTTGGGAGGCTGAGACAGGAGGGTTGTGGTTTGAAGAAAGCCTCAGCTGTGAGGCTCTTTGCAACTCAGTGAGACCCTGTTTCAAAATAAAGAATAAAAAATAGGGCAGGGGGTATAGCTCGGAGGTTGACTGCCCCTGGGTTCCATCACCACCCCCCCAGCCACCATACCACACACACACAAAAAAAAACTGGGAGTAGTGCAAAGATAAAATGCCCCTCACTTCAATCTCCAGTACCAAAACGGGGAGAGGAGTAAATTATAAAACTTTTTAAAGTCTTTTACACATGCGATATAGCAATATATCCCTAAAACCACCAAGAGGGCATTGATCATACACTGACCTTTCAGATACATTCTTAATTGTACCATCTCCTATTAACAACTTTTTTGTGGGGGAGGGGGGTCTGGGAATGGAACTCAGGGGCATTCAACCTACAAGCTATAACCCCTGCCCTACTTTTTTTATTCTTTATTTTGAAACAGGGTCCCACTAAGCTGCAGAGGGCCTCACTAAGTAGCTGAGGCTGTCCGCGAACCGCGATCCTCTGGTCTCAGCCTTCCGAATGCTGGGATTACAAGCGTGCACCACCACGCCCGCCTTTCTATTAACAACTTTTAACAAGTATTAAGGTGGAAAAACAAGAAGTAAAAACAAGTTTTTAATGTAATAATATTATAGTATAAACTCCTGTAAGGAACTCGAAGGGAAGCTCTATCTGACTCATGGCCATCTGAATTATTTTGTGCTCATCTAAGCCTACCCCACTACTACCACCACCATCACCAAGTCCCCAACACAGGTACACACACACAGAGTTTAGAAAATACAAACCATATTCTTGTGTCCAAAAGCAAATTTCAGAGAAAAAGCTCAAGAACTCGGAAGTGTCATGATTTACCAAAATCAGACAAGACACTGCCACGCTTAGGCTAGCACAAATTCAGACTTAATGTTAAGCACTACATTTGAATAAAGTTAGTCACTAGGCTCCACCCTCAGTACCACAAAAAAAATCCATAAAATAGTAACTTATCTACTACTACTATGCATCATATTAAATTACATACACACAGAATACACAAAGATATATCAGTTGATGATCTATCTCTAAGCCACTTTCCAAATAACTGTCATAACTTCTACTGCAGAATGACACCATATGGTATTACTATTCTGTGATATAGTTCAACGCACTTGCTGCTCTATTCTCAAGACAACCCAATTATATTTCCTAATGATTTTGTTTCACGCTAAGAAAATATTCTTGAATCAAAACTAGCAAACTTCCCAACTTCCTCTTATCAGAAAGATGTAAAAATGTAAATAAACTACATGTGTCTTCTGTAAGCTATTAGACCAGTAATTCTTCTTTCACTAAGTCACTCTGCTTAAGCTTTCTTATTTTCACAGTAAATTCAGAATTCACCTAATAATAACTTAAAGACAAAATAAATTTAATTTTATTTCTAGTTATTTTAGCAAATTACTTTGGGCTACCTATTATTTTTGCATCAGATCAATACATTAATATTATCCTGACATTCAACGGATCTAAGTACATTATATACCACTTCTCACTGAATAAGCCAATAATCATCCTTGTTTCTATTCTTATTCACAGGGCATCACACAAATCATTCTTAACATATTCTTAGCTTTTCTATATACCATTATAGAAAGAACATAACTTCTATTATCATGGCCTCTAAGAAAAATTCATACTGCAACATTTTTTTTATTTCTTCCCAAAATTACTCAAGAACAATTACAACAGAATTTTTATTTTTAATGGAATAGAGAATAACATAAATTTATATATGCCTCCAAAAGTTTAAAACTGTTTGCAAAAACAATCTACATAATTCTGGCTATAGTATGCACAGCATCTGGACCATATTCTTATATTTCAACTACAATCTAGCTGCTCCCTACAAGAATAGTAAACATTAACCAAACCTAAACCTACAAAGTGTTAGCAAAGAGAATCCTAGCAACTATAGAAGAAAAAGTTCATGCTTTTTAAAATGTCTGATGATACCTATAATTATATCAAACTTCAGACTCCACAGCTTCAATAGCAATTTTTAAAATGCTAAGGCATATCAAATAAGATAAATCTCACACTTCTTGGTGCCACCACAAAACCAAAATTACTGAGCTGGATATGTGTCTGACCTGAGAAGGCAATTTTTATGTCTGCATATGGGGGCACTGAGGATTGAACCCAGAAGCATTCTACCTCTGTGTTACAACCCCAGGCATGTGTGCGTTACACGCACACACATGTGCACAGTTTTAAAACAGGATCTTGCTAGGTTTCTGAGGCTGTCCTCAAACCTACAATCCTCCTATCTCAGCCTCCCAAGTACTGGGATTACAGGGATTACAGGTGTGCACTGCTACACCCAGCTGTGATAAGGTAATTTTTAAATCTTTCTCATATAAAATGAACTATATATTACAAATTTCAAGATACAGAATTTATGATCACTTAAAAATCAATCATTTCTAAAAAATATGCAAATTGTATTTCAAAAAAGTACAGGTACACAGAGTATCATGGTACAGAGTATGTCTGAAACTTAGTTCAGTCCAATGAAAACTTAAGTCTTTGACATTTGCCAGCAGTCCCACACAGTGCTGGCCCTGTGCCATCATGGCCTGGTGCCAGCCTGATGTAAGGCCAGGCCAAAAATAGCAGCTAAACAGCAGCTGGAACACATAGGTCCTTCCGACCTCAGCTTTATTTCCCTAATTCAAAGAGGTTGGAGGGAGGGAGGGAGAACAACTGCAAGGAAAGGTGGAGATGGAATACATTTAGTAATATTTCTTACCACTACATGCTTTTTTAACCACACCTTCCTACTCCTCACTTCAACCATCCCATCCCAAGAAGGAAAAAGAAGAAAAGGCAGGACGCTGGGAAAAGGAATGAGGGGAGAAGGAAACTAGACCTCTGCGGAATGCTGGGTCAGAGCCTCCCCATCTCCAGCCCCCCCCCAAGTCTCACTGCATTCCACCATCACCACAAAACAGCCATTGATCATTTCAGTCAACAGCCTGACCACTGTCTAGAGAAATCATAAACCACAACCTTTGTAAGACTAAGTTGAGCTGAAGGTTCAGCAGACAAAAAGTACACAAGTGATATTTGGAGGAAGGAAGGAAGGAAGAACTATACAAAATCAAGCTGGGCGTGATGGCACACACTTGTAATCCCAGCATTCGGGAGGCTGAGACCGGAGGATTGCGGTTCATGGACAGCCTCAGCTACTTAGTGAGGCCCTTTGCAACTCAGTGAGACCCGGTTTCAAAATAAAGAATAAAAAAAATAAAGGCAGGTGGTGTAGCTTGGAGATCGAATACCCCGGGGTTCCATCCCCAGACGCAAAAAGTTTGCTTGATACAACAGATTACAAATGTATGGTATTTGAGTTTAAATATTTGACAAGTATTTATAAAAATCATTGACCATCTCTTTGTAAAAATGAGCTGACAGAAATGGGTAGCAGAAGCAAAGTTTCAGCATGACCAAATATAGTGCTGTCTTCAACCTGTGCAGGCCTTGATCAAGAAAGACCAAGCCGGGTGTGGTGGCACACATTTGTAATCCCAGCATTTGGGAGGCTGAGACAGGAGAATGGTGGTTAGAAGACAGCCTCAGCTCCTTCTTAGTGAGGCCCTTTGCAACTCAGTGAAACCCTGTTTCAAAAAATAAAGAATAAAAAATAGGGCCAGGGGTGTAGCTCAGAAGTAGAATGCCCCTGGGTTCTATTCCTAGTACCACAAAAAGAGAAAAAAGACCAACACTTGAAAAGGTTCCAGGCTTTGACCTTTGTACCTAAATTAAAAAATACCTATACTTCATTCATAAAATGTCAGTCACTGCAAGGATTTAACAAGTAAAACTAGGCAAGTTCAAAATTATTAATTACTGATATAATTAAGAGAATTTATATTTTGATTCTGTAGACTCTATAATATCTTCTTATGCATATTTTCTATATATCTTCCAAGAGCAGAAATCTGATACCAATTAATTTTTTTAAATGCCTTAAGTAAAACAGTTAAATAAGGCAGTACCAGGAAACCAATCACCTGAATTTTAAGCACATTAATTCACACAAAACAACTTCCAATTTATCTGATCTATTTATTGGGTTAGTAAGAATTTAAATGTACTGACAGGTTCTACTGCATCCTTTCAATTAATGTCAGGGTTCAGCAATTGCACAGATAAAACTCTCAAAGAATGTCAAATACCTTTACCGGCAACAAGAAACAATATTAATTTTTATTCCTAGTATTTTAAAAGGAACTTAGTAGATAAATATGTAATTTCTTAAATATATTTTGAGAACATACTTTGCAGCACCTATATGATTAGAATTAAACTACAAGTTATTTCTTTAGAAAATCCAACTTCTCATGGAAGTTAAATCATCCATCCTCCAAAACTGAAATTCATTCTTAAATGGTATTTTTAGCTGGTGGACAGGTCAGTGGCAGAGTGCATGTTTTACCATGTGCAAGTCCCTGCCTGGGTTAAAGTTCAAGCACCAGGGGAAAGAGGCTGAGGCACAGTGTAAGTAAAAGTTAAGTTAAAAATCACAGCTATGATTACAAATTAAAATTCAGGTCCCTGTGAAAGTCACTCTAGAAAGTAGCAAGAATATGGGGCAGTGAAGTTTAGAGTGCCAGGAGCACCAGCCAACGAGGCCGTGTCCAGCTCTGTGCACACCAGCCTGTCTGACCTTGCAAAGGTATTTGTACTTTTTTCCTGTGATTCAGTTTCCTCAGCTATAAAATGAGAATAATAGTGCCTACCCATGGCTGTTGTTAAGAAACAAAGTTCAAGCTGGGTGGTGCATGACTAATTCCAGTTCTCGGGAGGCTGAGACATGAGGATCACAGTTTTGCAGTCAGCCTCATCAACTTAGTGAGACCCTGTTTCAAAATAAAAATAAAAAATGGGCTCGGGGTACATCGCCCCTGGGTTTAGGCCCCACCCACAAAATACACACATACATACATATATACATACATACATACATACATACATACATACATATTCATAGAGAGCAGTAACTGGCACAGTTAGCTGCCATCATTATTCTTACTGTTAATAAATTTTGTAGTAGTAAGACTCTTAGAGTAAATCAAATCTGGCTGGTTCAGTTTAGAATCACCCCAAATCATACAAAAAAAAAATAAAAGGTTATAGTCGGGCATGGTGGTGCATGCTTGTAATCCCCGTGCTTGGGAGGCTGAGACAGGAGGATGGCACAGGTTTGAAGCCAACCTCAGCTACTTAGTGAGGCTCTCAGCAATTTAGTGAGACCCTTTTGCCAAATAAAATATAAAATAGGTCTGGGAGTATAGCCTGGAGGTAGAAAGCCCCTAGGTACCACCAACAAAAAGAAAAAAAATAGAGATTACTGAAGCTTTACTGAAGAGACTTTACTTGTAACAGGAGCAAGCATACTGATATCAACAGTGAGATACATTGAAATACAGGTCAGATTCAGATGCCACTGCAAACACACTAAATACAGACCAACCTTTTTTGGGGGGATGGGGGCGGGATGTGTACGGAAGATTGAACTTCGGAGCAGTCTACCTTTGAGCTATGCCTCAAGCCCTTTTCATGTCTTTCATTTTGAAAGAGAGCCTCACTAAGTTGCTGAGGCTGGCCTCAAACCTACGATCCTCCTGTCTCTGCCTTCTGAGTAGCTGAGATGAAAGATGTGTGGCATCACTCCTGGCTGTTTTTGCGGTACTGAGGATGGAATTCAGAGGCATTCTACCTCTGAGGTACACCCCCAGCCCTAGATTTTATTCATTTTGAAACAGGGTCTCATGAGTAGCACAGGGCCTAAGTAGCTGAAGCTGGCTGCGAACCCAGATCCTTTTGTCTCAGCCTCCCAAATGCTGGGGTTACAAGCGTGTGCCACCACTCCCGGCCTGACCAAACTTTTTACTGGTATTGCCTTCTATTGTTCTGAACAAGTAGGCACTTTAAACTTACAGTAAGTCTCTTATTAAATGAATGTACACATACTCATATATATGGCTATAATATAGCTTTGTACAGTTAAGAATCATAACTTTTCTTGAACTTTACTCTTAATACCTACAAATATCTCATAGCACATATTTTGCATGCTGCAACCACTGATAAACTGATGACATAAGAATTTAGGCTGAAACTAAAAATGCTATCTGGAAATACCTTTATAACTTTAATAACATCTCTAACAGTCTTACCAATTTAGATTCTAGAATTTTTTTTTTTCTGATTTCTGAGACTACCAAACATTCCCAGCAAACCAACAGATCAAGCTATGGAAAAAAGAGATTCAAGACTTAGCTTTGCCATTTACTATCCCATTCTGGAAAATTTATTCAACATGGCTGGGCATCAGTTTTCTAGTCTGAAAAGCTGGAATTGATGTTATCTTTTCATCTATAAAATCTCCATAGCTCCATGTAGCTGTACCCAGGGGTCAATGGAATATGCTTGGGTGCCAATAATAAAATAACTGGGTTCATTTCTCTCTTTTTTCTGCGTGCATGTATGCGTGTGTGCATGCATGCGTGTGTGTGTGTGTGTGTGTGTGTGTGTGTGTGTGTTTTCTCAAATTTGTAGTAATCCCCAAACAGGTACACACCTGAAATCCCAGCTATTCAGGAGACTGAGGCAGGAGTACCACAGATTCAAGGCCAGCCTGGGCAAATTAGTGAGATCCTGTCTCAAAATAAAATTTAAAAAGGACTGGAGATATAAGCTCAGTGATAGAGCTCCCCTGGGTTCAATCCCCAGCACTACAAGAAACCATAATAATTCCACAGATATAAAACACTTGGCACACCCTTCTAAGGGCTTACCTTAACCTAAAAGTCAATGCTTCAATCAGCTGAGAGTTCAAAATAAGCATATTTTGCACTGTATTCTCTCCAAAGCCTGCTTTAGCTGTCTCTTCTAGATGAAAAAACTAAGGAAGCATCCTATTTTTTAAAGAACTGAAAACAATATACAAAGCATATTCTTAGTAGCACATAAAGAAAAAAAAATAAAGCAGTACCCTGGCTTTTTAAGCAAATCTGACCAGCACATTTCACGGATCTGACTGGAATTGAGAAACAAGTCTCTTTTTTATAACATTTTTCTTCAAATTACCATTTGATATTGATTTGTTAGGAGTGTCTGTGCATGCATTTAAAGAAACTTCATGCTTTCAAATTTACAGTAATCCCCAAACATCTGTATGTCAAAAACTAGTAAACTAAAAAAACTAAGTTAGGCTTTTTATTGTTAAGAAAGCAATTTGGGGGTGGGGGTAGGGGAGGGGTACTGGAGATTGAGCCCAGGGTCATTCTAGCTCTGAGCTACACCTCCAGCCCTGTTTTTTATTTTGAAATATGGTCTGAGTAAGTTGTTGAGAGTCTAAGTTGCTGAAGTTGGCTTCAAACCTTCAATCCTCCTGTCTCAGCCTCCATATTAGAAAGCACCATTTCTTAATAGTATTTGAAAGATAATTAAAATAGTTTTGTGACCTTCAAGTAGCTTGTCAATTTAAAAAGTATTTGCCCAAAATACGCTGCTTCTAAGATATTTATACTTACCTATAAATTTTTTAAAGAGTATTTGTCCTCTTAAATACATCAGTTTAAGTCAACAGCAGTTTGATCTTAATGACTACCCCTATGAAGACTTGTGGGTTTGTCTTATCATGTGTATATGTAAGTATATGTCTTAAATGTACCAAAATCAGTTTTGTAGATGTGAGACTTTGGGGCTTTCTTTTTAAAACATCAGGATCCATGTGGGACATATCCTTTAAGAAAACAATTTCTGTAATTCATTAACATCTATTGTCTTAGGTATGTCACTGTTGTCTTAGGTATGTCACTGTTGATTTTTAAGATTTTATATCTTAGGCCCCTTTTTAAAATGGATTATCTATTACTATATCAATTCTTATTCTGCATGTTTCATATGGAAAAATACAGGTACCTCTCTTCTCAAAATTCATCTTGCTTCACTGAAGAAAATTTACAGTCTAACAAAAAAGCATAAAGCACGTTAAGCATGTGGAAATAGTACAGATCCAATCATGTAATTAATTTTTCAAAGGGGCAGCTTTCTTAAAAGAAAACACATCATTCCTCCTCTGCCATCCAGTTCGTTGGACATACTACTTGCTGAAATCATGCATTCTTAACTAAACTTGATATGATTTCGAGAAGAGAAAAAAGATACCAGCCTATATTTTTCCATATCACACATCTGATAGCAACTGACTACTCATTATGCAAAGAGGCTCAGGATAAACATCTTAAAAACCAAGGACAAACTTAGACAATAAGCCTGAATTGTTTAATTGCAATAATTCTATTAAAAGACATGCATCCTCATGTTTCTAAAAGAGAAAGCATCAGTCTCACATCTGCAAGAACACAAAAAGGAAGACAGAAATAAAGGTGGTCTTTTTCAATCCAAGAGTATATTACACAGTCCAAGTAGACTGTGTAACGGTATTACAAGAATGAAGAAAGCGTAGAATGTCTGCTTAACCCAAATCTGCATTTCACCTTCCATTACTGTTAGTCTTTAGGCAACTGAACACTTCCTATTTTGTCTACTAAGCACTTTGTATTTCCTCAGTGGATGAATACGAACTATCACAGAGAAGAGAGGATAACAAATGCTAAGTAATCCTCATCTAAAACTGAATACTAAGCTTCCCTCAGAACAATGCTGAAAACAATGCAGATATTGAAATATTTTTAAAAAATCAAATGTAAGACAAATAGAACTTATGAACTCAGAAAAACATCCATATGTGACTTGCTTAAAAATGTTTACTGTGTACTCTACTCTTTCATTAATCATAAGGCAGAAAAAGGGCTGGGGGTGTAGGTCAATGGTACAGTACTTGCCTAGCATGTGTGAGACCCTGAGTTCAATCATGATGGGGCCTCGAGGTAGCAAAAGCACAGGATTCTATAGGAAGTTGTTCCATATTATATTAAACATGAAAATGCAGTCAGTAAAATGTCATCAATAACAATATACCCAACTCTGAAAGGGCATTAAGAACCACATGTTTATATAGTTATCTCAGTTCTGGAACGAAAATTTAAAAACAGTGAATTATGATTAAAAATTTTATTCATCATTAGTGGATAATGCAGTATGTATACACAGTGGAGTTTTATTCACCATAAAGAACGAAATTGTGTCTTTGCAGGAAAATGGATGGAAATAGCATTATGTTAAGCCAGACTGTGTGTGTGTGTGCATGCGGGCGCGCGTGTGTGCGTGGGTGTGTGTGTTTTACGGTGGTAATAACCCAAGGGTATTCTACTTCCCAGCTACACTCCCCAACCCTATTTTTCTTTTTTAAACATAATCTAAGTTGCTGAAGTTGGCCTTGAAAACCCAATGCTCCCAAATACTGGGACCACAGGCATGGACCACCAACCCCGGCTATATTTTCTCTTATATGTGGAAGCTAGAGAAAAAAGGAAAGAAAGAAAAGGGGTTGTCTCATGAAAATACAGTGAGGACGTGAGGGGAAGAGGAGAAAATGGGGAATGAAAATAACCGAATTATGTGCATGTGTGAATGTGTAACAAATCTCATTATTTTGTATAATCATGTGCAGCCAAAAGAAGGGGAAAGAATTTATTCATCTTAACTCCAACAACAATCCCCTCTTACTGCTTTACATCCCCTTTTTTTTAAAAAAAAAAAAAAAGCCCATTTTAAATAATCTGAAAAGACCAAAATATGTGTGAACCAAAGTGTTAAAAGAATTCCAATAATATTATTTTCTCCCAAAAGCAACTATTTTCTCCCAAAAGGCAACTCCTTGTAAAACTTATCTCCTTTCTTCTCATAGAAAAGGTTATAATTTTGCTTAAACTTATCTTGCTCCTAAAATGACTATTTAGTCACGAATAAGGAAATTGTTCCAAAATCAAAAATAAGGGAAGAGGAATGTACACCTGGGTCTGCAGAAAGGATACTGGAGGGCACATGAGCATGCACACACACACACACATACACACCGAAACAAAAAAGATAAAAATTCAAGAATAATTTTAAGTTTTTTATTAAAAAATATGCTGCTAGTTTTAAGAAAAATCAACCATAAGATCAGCATAAAATAAAAATTCCCCCCAACAAAATCTTGCCCATTCACTTGACTGCTCATCTCCAAAGACACCAACTATTTGATGGTTGCTTGTTGCTTTCCAGATGTTTGAATCCACTGTCACAACAAATCTCTTTTCTATTTTAAACCAAATTGCAACATACTATATGAAGCTTTTGACTTAAAATCAAATATCCCAGTCACCAATCATTGTTAGAATATATAAATTTATCTCATTTCCATGGTTAAGTAATGCTTAACCAGTTCCTGTCTGAAAGAAATTTAGGTTAATTCCAGCTTTCCAGTGTTGCAAACCATATGCCCATAAGCATTCCTATACAGAACATTTTTATTCGATCACTGAAGTATTACCTATAGGATAAATTCCTAGAAGTGACATAAAAAAGACTGCTAAGCAACAAGTTACGCAGTATTTTCTTCTCCCACCTCCCCCCAAAATTTGGGATCACTATTCTCACTAATGTGGTAGATGGAAATGTCATCGCATTTGTACTTGTGAAGATCAGTTCCTTTATTAACCATTTGCATTTGTCTATAAAAATGTGTTGCCCACTCTCTACTGAGCTATTTACCCTTTTCTTCTTTTTAAAACAAATTTTTAGGAGTTTTTTGCCAGCATATAGTCAAATATGCTGTAAATATTGACCCAGTTAACTGCTTAACTTGCTTTGTGTTGTTTTCAGCTGTCCAGAAACTTTTAGATTTCTATGCAACTAAATTCAGCTCTCTTTCCTTTCATTAGGTCACTTAAGGGAGGCTCTCACTCAGGCAAATATTTGAAGAAAACCGTTTATGTAATAACTCCTAAATTATTACCTAAATGATATAATACGTAAGAGCACCTCCAGAAATGTTCCCTTCCAATATCATTAACAAAAATAAGTCATTTGAGCCAGCTTGTGGCGCATGCTTGTAATTCCAGCATCTGAGAGGCTGAGACAGGAGGATCATGGTTCATGAACAGCTTCAGCTACTTACGGAGGCCCTCTGCAACTTGGTGAGACCGTTTCAAAATAAAGAATAAAAAATAGGGTAGGGAGTGTAGCTGGGAGGTGGAATGTCCCTGGGTTCCATCCCCAGACCCGCAAATAAAGAAATAGTCATCAGTTTTCTCAAAAACTTTCCTATAATCAGCTGATAGGCAGCTGTGCACTAATTAAATATCGCCTACAATTACTATAGCAAAGGATTAATTTATGATTTTTAAATTCCTTCTTAAAATCTAGGCATTGTGCAGGGCATGATGGCACACACCTGTAATCCTAGCACTTGGGAGGCTGAGGCAGAAGTGCAGCCTTAGCAATTCAGCAAGGCCTCCAGCAACTTAATAAGAACTTGTTTCAAAATAAAAAATAAAATAGGGCTGGGGGTGTATCTCAGAGGTAAAATACCCTTGGGTTCCATCCCCAACAGCACCAAAAAAAAAAAAAAAAAAAAAAAAAAACCCTAGGAGTTGCAAAGTAACTATTAAGTAAGCCTAATTTCTGGCAAGCCTAACTTTCTGCTCCTCAAACCTTAAATAATCTTCAACAGTAAAAAATGCAAAACAAAGCCGAACAGCTAGATTTTCCCTTGTGTAACTATAATTTAGTCATCTTTATGAAAGTCAATGAATACTTCCTGTATAAACAAACTTATAATTTTGCTATGACAGAAAACTGCTTATGGTGCTATCTCCACAGTATTATTCTGTTCTTTTTCATCTGATGTTCTGAAACAACAAAAAAAATCCTACCTCAACTCACAATTATAAAATAAGCTTCTTAAATTAGTATATTTATTCAAACTGTCCCTTAAAGCTAAATCAGATGTTTAATCTAATCATTCTCTCTTCGTACCCCATCTGGGGGGGAGAAAAACCTGGTCAGAAGTTTTCTATCTTACAGTGCCAGCTGCCAGGCATTTAACAGCCTTCCATCTCTAAGCTGACTGGCACAATTAATACAAGTTGGAAGTTAAGGAAATTGGCAGAACTCAGAGGAGCAAAAAGAATATTTTCCACAATTTGTACAGCACTTGTTTAACACGCATGTGTTTCCGAAACAGTGGTCAAATCTTCAAACTATACTACAAGGATCATACCACTTCAACCACTGCCAGTTCCATTCAGGGGCTGCCTTTCCCTTTGGGAACTATTCAGAAAGTTACTATTTTCTCTCACAACTACTCACCCAGGCCTCTTCCACTGATGAAAGCAGGCAAAGCCCACGCTGTGTATCTGTCTCCTAGAGAAGATTGCATCTTTTATTTATCGCCCCTTGGCTTTATTTTCACAGTGAATTCCTGGCTTAAATGCAATCAGCCAAGAAACCCTCCCTATGTGCCCTCCTGTCATTCCTCATTGCTTGCAAGCAGAGTCAAGCATACAGGAAGGAGGAAAAAAAAAAAAAAAAAACGAACCTCACCATTGCCAGCCAAGCCATAAAAAATTTTTATGCTCTAGTTTGCTATACACTAAGAAACTGTGTATGTGCTTCCCTCAGTTTCAAACAGGTAGAAAAAAAAAGGTATAATTTCAAAGAATGTTAGATGTTAAACGGGGAAAGAAAAAAATAGAAGTACAGATAACCTCAACAGCTAGACAGAAGGAGAGGGTGCTAAGCAGAGAGAGACAACACTGGGGGCTGTCTTTGGAAATAAATGACCATGAAGAAAATTATGTTTGCAGATTGCATTAGAATTCAAATTAACCAGACAAGATTGAAACAAATCTTAATTCTCTCTATCCAGACCCCCACCCCTCTCTCAAAGAGAATAAAAGGAACTGGGGGGAGGGGTGGAGAGACTAAGTTAAATACCAAAGAGAGATGCTTCCAAATCCATTCCCATTCATTTGGTACGCTATTCACTACAATTTCAACTAGACTGGCATGGAAGGGATCCGAATATATGTCATTTGCAAGCTGGAAAAAAAGCAAGGGGGGAGAGGAGTTTCATTATAGCATTGTTCGTTCCAGTCCAGTTCAAACATCGCCACCGCTAAGGCTGGAAAAGATATCTGAAAAGGGGGGGGGGGGGCACTTCGGAGGTGTAGGGGCAGGGGACGTTTTTAAACTCGGTATTTGAGAAAACTCTGATGGTCTGTCAGAGAAAGGAGGGCTGTGCAGCTTTAAATCACAAGTCCTTCTCTCGCCTTTGTCAAATATCTTCTACTTTACATTGCCCTGAAAAGAAATAAAGAGACTCTTTTGTTCGGTTTCCCCTTTACGGAGGATGACGAAAAATTGAAAGGGGCGCAAATAAACCTGCAAAGAAGAACAAAGTGCCGGGCCGGCCGGGCAGCGGTGCGGGCGCGGGAGCGGCCCCGGCCCCGGCCCCGGCCCGCGCGCGCTCCGGCCCCCGCGGCCAGCGGCGGTCCTAGGGCTCGGCGGCTCCGCCTGCGCGACCTGCCCCGCGGGCCGAGCTCGGGCGAGCGGGCGGCGCGAGGGCGGCCAGGGGCCCGCGCCCTGCGATCCGGGCCGCCCTCGGGGCGCCAAGTCCCGCCGCCCAGGTCAGCGGCCGCCGCTGCCCCCGTGCCGCGCGGGACCTTCCGAGGGGCCGAGGGGCCGGGGGCAGAGCCGGAGCCCGCCCGACGGGGCCGGAGCGCGGCGGCCGCCGAGGGCGTCCAGGCTCCGCTGCCCTCGGACCGCGGCGGCCGGGGCGGGGAGGGAGCGGCGCTCGGCGGGGCTCGGGGCTCGGGGCCGGGCGGCCGGCTCGCCGGCATTGTCTGTGCGGCCCGCGCCCCCTCCCCCGCCCCGCACGGCCCCGCCGTCCGCCCGCGCCTTTGTCCGCGTCCGCCCCCCAGGACCGGCCAGCACCCCTCCAGGATGCGCGGCGGGAGGAGGGCGGGGACGGCGGCGCGGGCTGGGGGCGCAGACAGCCGCCCGCCGAGGGGCGCGTCCTGCTGATTCATTTCCCACTCGCGCCGGCCCGTCCGGGGAGACGGGGGCGGGGACGGCGGGAGGAAACGGGCGCCCCGAGGGCTCGGGGACCGTCCAGGCCGGCGAGGGCACCGGGCTGGGGGCCGGAGCCCCCGCCCGAGGGACGGACGGACGGACGGACGGACGGCCCGCGGCTGCCCCGTGACTCACCGACTTGCAGGACGTTGTCTACGCAGCCGCTCTCCAGCAGCGCGATGCCCCGGCGGAAGGGCAGCCGCGTCTCGTCGCCACCGTCCGCCGCCCCGGCGGCCCCCACCGACGGGGCCCCGGCCCCCGCGGCGGCGACGGCGGCGGCAGCGGCGGCGGCGGCCGGGGTGGCGGCCGGAGAGGACGAGGAGCCGCCGCCGCCGCCCGCGCCGCCCGCACCGCCGCCCGCGCCGCCGGGGCCGCCGCTGTCGTCGCCGGGGCCGCCCGCGGCGCCGCCGCCGGTGTTGAAGGACGAGTACATGCAGATCTCCCGCTCGCTGCGGGGGAAGGACCAGTAGACTATGCGGCGCTGCACCGGCTCCGGGATGCGCTCGAAGCGCTCTTCCACGCGCTGGAACGGCCACTTCTCCGCCACCCTGCGCGCCGCGATGTCCAGCAGCGACTCGGGACTCTGGGTCTTGCCCGGCGGCAGCAGCCCCAGCGCCGCGCCGCCCCCGCACGCCGCCGCCGCCGCGCCGCCCGCCCGCGGGCCCGGTCGACAGGCAGAGCTGTAGCCGCCGCCGGTGCTGCCGCCGCCGCCGCTGCTGCCCCCGCCGCCGCCCGGCCGGCAGCAGAGCCGTTTCGCGGGAGGAGGCTGCTGTCCGCGCTCCGCCATGACCGCGCCGCTTCTAACCCGACAGCGGAAGTGCCGGGACCCTATAAACGGCACAAGGAAGCGCGACACGCACACGCCGTGGCGACGCCACGCTGCCATCTAGGGCCCGCCGCTCCTTGTACGGGCACGAGAGGTGTGGCCTCCTCCGTGACGTCGAGACTGAGGCGGGGCTCCGATAGGGAGAACCTTGGGATGGGGCGGGACCTATGCAAATCGCTGGGCTGAAACATAAATAGAGCACTCCGGGGACACGGGGGCGGAGGGGGCGGCGGGGTTGGGTGCCGGTGGGTTGTGAGAATGTCAGCCTGTTGTGACGCGGGGGGCGGGGCTCAGGCGGGGTTCCCGCGGGAGGCGGCGGGCGGCGGGGCTCGGCCCAAGGTGGGTGGGTCTCTGCGCCCCCTGCCTACCCAACTTATCCCTTTAGTTCCATGCCTCTTTTTGATGTCCGACAAGTGAGGACGCGCCTCGTGGGTCACTTCGGGGAAGGAGGGGACCCGGGGGGGTGTGCGAGGAGGAGGGGGCGGGGTCCGCAGTCCTGTGCCCCACCCCCCCGCCAGCCTGCCCGCGGGGGGAAAAGCCTCTGGGCGGAGGAGGCGCTTTCAAAACAAAGAAATGCGGCACGGAGCCCGGGGGACGCGGGTGGAGAGGAAGGCGGAGGAGGCGCGGCCGCGGCCGTCGCGCTGCCCGCTTCCCTTCCAGCCAGTCCGGGGAAACTCCCCCCACCCTCGGCCGAGGCTGCGGCGCCGGGAAGGGGGAGGAGGGCTGCACTCGGCGGCTGTTTTCCACTTCACTTTTGCAGACCCGGGTGGGGTAGGGAAGCGCCCGTCCAGTTGCTCCGCGTCCGCTCTGCCCGGGCGGCCCTGATGGGAGCCGTCCGGGCCGAGCGTCCGAAAATGCGCGGAGCGCTGGGAGCCTGCCCGCAGCCGCGCCGCGCGCCCCGGGCCGCCGCGGGCACCCCGCCCGCGCACTCCTCAGCCCCTCGGGCCAGGAAGCCGGCCCGCCCGGGCGGAGCCAGGCAGCGAGCCGCCCGCCGCCGAGACCCGCGCCGGCGCCGGGCTGCAGCTCGGGCGCAGCGTGCACCGGGCAGCGGTCTGGCAAACACACCTTTGTGAGTACACACGCCACGGGGCCGGCGCAAACCCCGCGGGCGCGTGCACACTCGGCCCAGCCGGCGGCCGGCGGCCCGGCGCGGGGACAGCGCTCCGAGCGCGCTCGGGGCCGGGAGCTCGGGCGCCGCGATCCTGCCGCCCCGGCGGCGCCGAGCTGCCTCCCGGGGCCAGGGCGGGCGAGGGCGAGGCGGAGGAGCGAGTCCCGGTCTGAACCGGGAGCCCTGCGGACATTGTTCTTCGCACTCCTCCGCGCCGGGTCAGATCTCATCCAAGCCGCAGACCTAATTACCATGTTAGACACCTTACTTTTTGCCCCACCTACTGCTTTCACAGCAAACAGCGTTACAGATACCGTCCTATTGTTAAAGATAAACCGTATCTTCTTTGACACTTTTCCATCTTTTATGGCTATTGGCTGCTCCCCACCCGCCTGCCTCGGTTCCTGGATTTAAAGCGGCAGGGCACTTTGGCGTTTTCCCGAAAATCGCCCACTCTCGGGCTAAGGCGGCCGAGACCTTGAGCTATGCGTCGGGCCTTCGAAAGCCCCAGGCTGGGGGTCCCCGGGGACAGGACGCCGGCATACTTTCCATAGCTACTTGTTCGTTAGGAAAATTTTGGTGACATTATGTTTTCGTAAATCCGTTCGGAATTTTTTCTGGGCACTTCCTCCATGCCTAGGAAAAGACCTGGGCAGAAAACTGCAAGATCATTATTTGCGAGTGGAAGGCAAAGTCTCTTCCTCGGTTTCATTTCTGTATCTCCGAAACATTTTTTTAAAACATTTTTTTAAAATATGTATTTTAAAACATAAGTGATAGGGGAGAAAGTAAGTTGAAAAGTAAAATACAATCTGAGCTCTATTCTGCCCTCAAAAGCATTAATGATCGGATTGTGTAATGTGTAGATTAACCGAGTATTTTCAACGCGCCACGCGTATGCAAAGATTCACTGAAGTGGAAAGTTAAAGATGACAAGACGGGTGCCCCCAGACAGGATAAGTGACTCATTCGGGGTTATATGGAGTGTTAGTGGAAGAGATTAATTCACATTGAACAGAAAAATAGACACCTTATGAGGTGCCTAACCTTTAGATTTTGATACTATAGTGTACCAAAAAAAAAAAAAAACTGGATTTAAGGCGTGGTCCTCTGGAGGGATCTGACTTAACTCTCCAATCCAGGACCACCTGCTCAGTCTGACGGACAACCTTCCATACTGACCACTCATTCTTAAACTGCCCCCATCCTTGCTTTTCCCAGATACTCACTCTACTATCCCTGAAATGTCTCCAACTCATGTTTCTCTAGTTTTTTAGTTTCTCTTCCTCTAAATTGTTTACTGTACCACCCGCTCTACAGTCTAACGTGGTCTTCTCCATTTTTGGTGACCCACCTCTTGAAGACTTTTCACCATTGCCCCAAGCTCATTTCCCAAAGCATTGTGCAGCCTTCCAATCATTTAACTCCTCCCAGTGGCCAGCTCACTTCACCACTATAAAAATGCCCGTCCCGTGGCCAACCTAATTTTTATTGCTCTCGTCACCTGTTCCTGGGCCCCAAGCTGTGTTCCTCTTTGACTTTGCCTCTTGCCTTCAACTCCCACAGTCTTATTGTGTTGTCTATCCCGGCCCTTCTTGCTGCTCACAGTCAATTATTCCTCCTCTTCACTCTACAAGAGCCTCCTCACTGGCATGTCTGTGTAGCCTGTCCTCCTCCACCCAGCTGCTGTGCTTCCTAAAGTACATCTCCGATGGTGTCACCCTCCTGCTCAAGTCCCTTTAAATGGCTCTCTGCTGCCTACTGGAAAAAATCCAAATTCAGAGCAGATCTTGATCAAACCCAACTTTCCGGTCTTGTCTCCCACTAAAACTCAAAAGAACTTCTTGCAGTTCCTCAACAGGAATTTCATTGTGTCCCAACAGGACTTGTCCACCCCACACATTTGCTCAAGACAGTTCTACAGCATGAAATATTTATCTCTCCCTCTCTCCCCCTCTCTCCCTTTCTCTCCTTTCTCCCCCTCTCTCTCTTCCTCTCCCCCTTTCTTCCTCTCTTCCCTCTCTCCCTCTCTCCCTCTCTTCTCTCCTCTCCTCTTCTCTCTCTCCATGCAACTTGTAAAATTCCTACCCTTCAAGGATTTGCGCAAATCTCACTTCCTTTTGGGGAAAAAAAAAAAAACACCTGGATGTGTGATCTCTTTCTCCTTAAGCCCCTCTAACACTTTGGCTCTTTCTTGTGACATCTATACCACTCTGCCTAGCATCACAGTTATATTTACACTTGTCTGTGCCATTGTTTTCTTCTGTTCCCTGGCTAGAAATTCTCTAAGGGTTGGGATTGTGTTTCTTCTATCCCTGTAGTCTTTGAGTGCCAGCACTGCACTGCAAGACTTTTGTCTCCCAGAAAGTTAGCTAGACCCATGAGCAGAGTAATAGTGTGTCATCTTGGCTGGTGCTTGTACCATCTCTCAATTTTGAGAATTTATAATTTTTTTCTGGTGTTCATGTAAATCATTACTAAATTACTTATTACCGCCCTCTTCCAGGAGGCCTCTACCCCAGGGACCAAATCAGGGGTAGAGCCCTCTCCAGTGTTGACTGTGAAGCAGTGGTAAGAATCAAAAGACAGAAAGTCTACAGATTCCCATATGCAGTGACTCATATCACATCACACCACACCACGTCAGCCAGTGTGGTCAGAAGCTAGGCTCCTCAACAGACTTCAGAAATAGTACTCCCAGTATCTGAACTGATGAACTCAAGGAAAAAATAAGTCTTCTCTCCCACCCAATCACCACTTCCAAAACCTGGCTTATTGCAGCTGGAAGCATTAATAGATGGAGGGCCAAGGAGTTTAAGAATGGCAGTGGAGTCCTAGACAGAGATCTGTCATGGCTTCTTTACCCTCCTGTAATTTAAAATTGAAGATTTTGAATTAAATCCAATGAAAATTTATCAAATTCCTAGAGCAGTGGTTTTCAGAGACACCTAGGGTTCCCCAGAGCATAATGCACATGACTTTGAGTCTGGGAACCATAAATTAACACATGGAAAGTTTCCCCATGTAAGTCTTCTTTATACTAAAGTTTGAAAACTACCCTTTGGTGGCAGGAACTTCACACAGTCCCAGTGCTTAGAATGAGCCTACAGAAAGAAAAAATGGCATGGCCTCATCATTACTGCTACTCATCTAGCTAATTAAGATAATGCACCATTAGTAGGAAGATTCCAAGACATGAAAATTGGATTAGATCTAAGGAACTTAAAGTCATTTGAAGAGGGACACAAAGTTATGTTCATTTCCATGCTCTTTTATATACTGGGATTTATTTTTGATAGTAAAACCAAAGCCAATTATGTTCCATGGAATATAATTCAATTGTTTAGGAGGAAATAAAAGCCTAAAGTAGTGTAGTTAACCTATGAACAGGCCTTAGTCTCCCCTCCAGTGGAATGACAGAGAATTCCACTCTGTGAAGCTAAAACAGATGAAGAATGAGATGTTACAGATGACACTTCATCCGTGAAAAATGTCCAATACCCGGGCATGGTGGTGCATGCCTGTAATCCCAAGACTTGGGAGACTGAGACAAGAGGATCACAGGTTCAAAGTCAGCCTCAGCTACATAGCCAGATCCTATTTCCAAATAAAAAATAAAATAAGGTTGGGGGTGTAGCTCAAATGTAAAATGCTTCTAAGTTCTATCCCCAGTATTAAGAAGGAGGAGGAGGGAAGAAGAGGAGGGAGGAGGAGAACTCATCAGTTTAAAACAATTTCTCCATCTTTGAAGGAAAAAAAATTAGTGGTCTTATAAAATGAAAGCATCTCAGAACTAGAATTTTTCTTGGGTCTCAAAACAATCTTAAAACTTAGTGGTAGCCAAAACAAATAGGTAATGCCACATTTAATTATATATTTTAGTCTTTCCCCTTATTAATAATAAATTTTTACCAAGAATTTACTAAAATTATCACAAAATAGAAGAATGTGATTTAGTTGGATACAGTGAAGATAATTACTTCAGTAATTTACCTGTCTGTGTTAACTAGGAAAAAAACTTTTTTTCTTTTTCTGGTCTGGTGATGGAACCCAGGGGCATTCAACCTTGGAGCTACGCCCCCTGCCCTATTTTTATTCTTTATTTTGAAACAGGGTCTCAATGAGTTGCAGAGGGCCTGGCTAAGTAGCTGAAGCTGTCTGCAAACCACGATCCTCCAGTCTCAGCCTCCAGAATGCTGGGATTACAAACATGCGTCATCATGCCCGGCTGGAAAAAAAAAAAAAGCTTTTTTTTTTTGGTGGTACTGGGGTTCCTGGAAGCCCTTCTACCTCTGGGCTACACTCCCAGACCTATTTTTTACATTTTCATTTTGGAAACAGGGTCTCCTAAGCCAGCGCACGTGGCTGGCTTCGAACCTGCGCCATCCTCCTGTCTCTGCCTCCCAAGCGCGGGGATTACAAGCGTGCGCCACCACGCCCGGCAAAAAAAAGCTTTTAAACAGAAAAAGCGATACTACAGAATAATAGTAATTTAGAAAATAAATGATTTCATCAAAATTGCATCACTTTACCAGTCCACTCTTTTTCATCTCTGTTTTATGTTATGGTATAAGAAAAACATATTTAAAATATTACATACTACAGAATGAACATATTTTCTAGAGAACCAAAAGATGTTCTAACATGTATAAAGAATGTATTTGCAGAAAATAAATTCCAAAAATCATTTTTTGAGCACATGGCATAAGGATTCTCCAAAGTGGTCATATAAAGTTTCATTCATTCTCATTCCTATCTGGAGGAAGTGGAAATATAGAATTTAGACAACCAGGTAACTGGAGGGGACTTTATACCTATATAAAAAGTATTTGCATTTAAGAGACAAACATGAAAAAGTTAAAATGCGAAAGCCAGACTTTAAAATGGACTTATTAAGGTCATGTTATCACCTACAATATTTTTAAATATTCAAGAACTCTCTCCCTGTCAAGAATAGCATCATGACAATTCAGATGTGAAAAGTGTCACTTCCAATGACTTTGTTCAAAACCAGAATTAGATAACTTGTGAAAATGAAGAGGTTTCAGCAAAAGCTGGTGGTGGTATCAGGCACTTTTTCAATATGAAATCTATATTAACTAACACCTCTACAGAAACAGACTACAATAAAACCAGGGTTGTAGGAAAGCTTTATGAGAACCATCCTGAACAGACTGGTTTCCTAAAGAGAAGATCTACATTTTCAGCACCAAAGCTCTTTTAGAAAGTTTATCCTGTAGACTGAAAATCTGTCTAAAACACGACATAGTTCCTTGACTCCTTAAGTATAAGGAGTTAACATATACACACATATATACTCCTTAAGTATAAGGAGTTAACTATAAACACAACAATGCCCTTTAGATCTACTAAGGTATAAAAGCCCAGCCGGGCGTGGTGGCGCACGCTTGTAATCCCCGCGCTTGGGAGGCAGAGACAGGAGGATCGCGCAGGTTCGAAGCTAGCCCCGCGCGCTGGCTTAGGAGACCCTGTTTCCAAATAAAAATGCAAAAATAGGTCTGGGAGTGTAGCCCAGAGGTAGAAGGGCTTCCAGGAACCCCAGTACCACCAAAAAAAAAAAAAAAAAAAAGGTATAAAAGCCCAGATTGCTTATCTGCCTTGCTTTACCTGCTCTCCCTTCCTCTGTCCCTCTCTCTGTCCCTCCCTCCCTTCTTTCCTTCTTCCTTTCTCTTTCTTCCTGTTCTTCCTTTCTCCCTCTCTTTTCCTTCTTTCCTTTTTCTTATTTAGCTTTTGTGACCTTTTATTCTATTTGAGGGGGGCTTTGTCTTCTTTATAGTTATGCTATACCCTATTACCTTTTTTTGTTTGTTTGTTTAGTTAGTATGGTACTAGGGATTGAACGCAGAGGTACTCTACCTCTGAACTATACCCCCAGTCCTTTTATTTTTTTTATTTTGAAATAGGGTCTTGCAGCCGGGCATGGTGGCGCACGCTTATAATCCCATCATTCAGGAGGTTGAGACCAGAGAATTGCGGTTCGAGGATAGCCTCAGCTACTTAGTGAGGCCCTCTGCAACTTAGTGAGACCTCCTTTCAAAAATAAAGAATAAAAAATAGGAAAGGGGTTATAGCTCGAAGGTTGAATGCCCCTGGGTTCCATCCTCAGACCCACAAAAAATAAAAAATAAATAGGGTCTTGCTAATTTACCACTCACTGGCCTCCAACCTGCAATCCTCCTGTGTCAGCCTCTAAAGTACTGGGATTATAGGTGTGAGCTTCTATGCCTACTGTTCCCTATTACTTCTAGTTATTATTATATAACCACTCATAACATCTCTTTTCTCTTTCCAAATTATTGTTGCCCCTCTGCTGTGGACTCAGAATACAAAGAATTTGCTTGATAGAAATTAAGTTAAAATAAAAATCAACTAAGTCCTTAATGAGACTCTCCCAATTATGCATATTTGTCACAATTATTTTGGCTTCTTGTAGACTTCCTGGATCCCAGCTAGAGCCCAGATAATAGGGAAGTTATTAAATGGCTAAACTGTGGCTTCTAAGGGGTTAATACAGATGCAAATTGATATCCATGATGATTTTGAGGTTCCTACCAAATTGTCATACAGAAAATAATAGCTATAAAGCTGGGCGTGGTGGCACACACTTGTAATCCCAGCATTTGGGAGGCTGAGACAGAAGGATCACAGTTCGCGAATAGCCTCAGCTACTTAGGCCCTTTGCAACTCAGTGAGACCCTGTTTCAAAATAAAGAATAAAAAATAGGGCCGGGGGTGTCACTCAGGTAGAATGCCCCTGGTTCCATCCACACACACACACAAAAATATAATAGATATTGAATATGATTTAGGTTTAAAGTATTCCATGAATTTACAACCTTCGGAACTTAGTTGTTCACTCCTGTAATCTGTGGCAGTGTTCTGTGTTCTGACAAATTTCTGGTGAAGCAGAAGCCACCATTACCAGGTCACACATAAGTATGGCTTGCTGTGCATTCCTGTTACAGCTTGAGCTCGCCCTGGAATGAGGAAGGATGGAGACCAGATACTTCACAAGCCCGCCCTGGAGAGGAGCCACAAGGCTGCACACTAGGACTGACCTGGTCCTGCCCACCTCTCCAGCTGGCCTGGCCCCAAGTGTTCCCTCCACTCTGGGGCTCTGCCAGGGCAGGGTGCTCAGGCCTGCTTTTGGTTCCTTAACGCTCATTTCCTATGAAGGGCTTTTGCCCAAGAGTTCTAACGCCTGGATGCTCTCCTTCCCCAGGCCCTGCAGCCCCTGCCTGCTTTTCTGCTGCTCAGCTTAATCACACTTCCTTAGGAAAGCCTGGCCACCCTGCCAGGTCAGTTCTGCCTATTACACACTCCAGCAGCAATGTGTACTCCTAGGGGCCCTTATCTGAGTGGTAACTTTTCATTTAGTGGTATGGGGGACAGATTACCTGGAAAATAGTAATTGATCCATAAATATTTGCTTACTCCATTGAAGAGAGGGAAACCAGGGCGTTTCGGCCAGACCGGCCTTCTCCGGGTGGTGAACATCGAGGTGTGCCGGGAGAGCAACTTCTGACAGTGTACAGTCTCCCAGACTGCTGCCAATGCTCGTGGGGCTTTTCCTTTCAAGAAAAGAATAAAATCAACTCAAAGAACATTCAGCATCATGGTGTGAAGCTATTACTGCTGCATTCTGGAAATCATTGCATTATTCCAAGTAAAGAAATAAGAAGAAAACCTTCCCAAACAAATGTCAAAAACTTTACCACACTGTCATACATGCTGCCTGTAGCATTTGTCTTTTGTTATTTTTTTTCTTCTGGCTTTCATCTCAAGTGTCTCTCAAGTTTTGGCAATTTCAAGTCTTCTAGTTACCATGGAGATAGGAAACAATAATCTCAGAGATTGGAGGGGAGACCCACTTTATCGGGTTCTAGTATTTTCCGCCTTTGATGTGCATTCAGAAAGTGTTGATTTGGAGGTGGTATTTCTGTGTCATCGATAAATATTTATTTTTGTGCCTATCATGTGCCAGGCATTGTCCTCTGCCAGGAGTGCCTCCATCTCCAAACTGCTACAGTAAAGATAAAAGCATTTGTCCAGATGTGGGTTCTCTGGCTTGTCCTTAAGTAAAGATCGAGATGTTGAACTTGAGCTCTGAGCTCTGCATCAAAACCTCTCCTCTTTCCCTGCAGTCACCCTCGCAACCCTTCAGACATTTCCAGAGCTCTTCCCAACACTCAGGAAGCTTGGGTTACAAAACCCATACTGTATATATTGTCAATTTTTAAAGGTCTTTTTTTTCTTGTCTCTCTTTTACAGGTAGATTAAAAATATCTTAAATTCCAGAGCAAGAAGTAAGCACTTGATGTTGCTTTTGTTTGTTGTTGTTTTGTATTCTTAATAGTTGCTTATGTCCACAGGACAGTTGACCAGTAATAACTGAAACTTTTGTAAAATTTGAAAAAGGAAAATGGATTACTTGCCTTTTTTTTTTTCTTGTGGTACTGGGGTTCCTGGAAACCCTTCTACCTCCAGGTCACACTCCCAGACACCTGTTTTATTTTATTTTTTTTTAATTTGGAAACGGGGTCTCTTACACCAGCGCGGCTGGCTTTGAACCTGTGTGATCCTCCTGTCTCCACCTCCCAAGCACAGGGATTACAAGCATCAAGCATGCGCCACCATGCCCGGCTTACTTGCCTTCTAAATAGGTGAATGTTCACAATTTTGCATCCTCTTAAAATGGCTTAATCTGACTTGAACCTAGAACCTACATGCATGTAGATGGCTATATAAGACTTGGTTTTAATAGATAATAATATATATATTTTAATATATAATATATTAATATATATTTTAATATATTATATGACTATATATATATATTTGGTGGTACTGGGGTTCCTGGATACCCTTCTGCTTCCGGGCTACACTCCCAGACCTATTTTTATACTTTTTTATTTGGAAACAGGGTCTCCCAAGCCAGCGCAACTGGCTTTGAACCTGCGTGATCCTCCTGTCTCCGCCCCCCAAGTGCGGGGATTACAAGCGTGCACCACCACGCCCGGCAATATACTATATTATAATAGTCCGTATTTTATATCACTAGAGAGTTCAAATTTTCCCTGCAGAAAAGATATTTTAAATACAGCTCCTTGTTTGTTTCTGCATGGAGGTTCAGCCTGCCGGCCTCTCCCTCTCCATTTAAGGATTTATCTTCCTGTTGAACACTCACCTAATGAATTGCTCCCTACTGCAGCCCCCAACTCCAACTACTTTTACTTGCCTTTCATTCTGGCCTTGAGAATACCCAGAGGAGGCTTTTACTTTTAAACTATATTTGAGCAAAGCTAAGTTTCCAGTCTAAGGATATATCCCAATTTATAACTCAACCGTTAGAGATTTAATTATTTTGCACCTTCATGAATTCCCTTTGAAAAATATCAACATTCCTTGAAGGGCTAAGACTGGGAGTCATTATCAGTTTGGACTCCCAAAGGATTCCTTAAGCCAACCCTCTGTGGAAAATTAAAGTCAGGACAGGCCCCACAGGGTGTCCCAAGTGGGGGCTGGGTGAAGCACAGAATGAACTTTACTGATTCCACCCTGGATTTCATTTGCAATGAATGGACTCTCCTCCTTTCTTCCCCACCCCTTCCCCTTCCATCCTGCTGCTCCTGACTAACGTGCCTGCCTGCGCAGCAGTGTGTGCACAGGATGTCTGTTTATGCAGTCGTCTGTGTCTGTGTCCTCAGGTCTTTCTTTTGTCATGACACCAGCTTGTCTAGCAATGGTGATCATAAAAAATTAATTCAGATTACTTGTTGGATGATTTAGGTATTTTCAGCTTCATTAGCAGCTAATCACTCCACAATGGATTACTCCTTTAGGATTTAAAATATGCCTTCAAGGTGGCTAGACTCCCCGCAATGATCCTGTAGGGGACTCCAGTAGGTATCATGTGCACACAGCGATTATGTCTTTTGTGGCAACCCGTGTTTGCCTATGAAACTGTCTGTGCATGCTCCGGGCAGGTCCCCTTTCTTATTCTCCATTCTCTGCCCCACCCTGGCCTCTGCCAGGTTTGCCTTCAGATCCCTCAGTCTCCCAACTTCCCAGAGAGGGGTGTGAGAGCTCATTTAGGTCTAGCAGCACAAGAGAAGTATCCCAGTGTGCCTGCAGGTGAAGCAGGTCAGCCAACTGCACCCCATCAGGGTTCAGAGTGAAGCTGGGAGGTGAAAGATGTGGCCAGAAGGCTGGGAACTGTGCCACTGGGGACACAGTCAGGTGTCTTGACGCCCTCAAAAAGTGCTCCTCTTGCCCTGCCCCAAGGAACAAGTTAGGATCATTATCAGAAGAATGACCCAGAGCCAAAGCTGGATGCGAACTCTTTCTCCAACCACGGAATATTCTGAATGGGTGTGGAGGTTCAGAGACGGCAGCAGAAGAGCAGCCCCCTATAGACACAGACCCCCAGCTCCAACCCTGGCTTTGACCAGCAGAAGTCAGTTTAGCTGAAGGGGAGCTGATTTAGGTCGAACACTGGACACAAACCTCGCCATCTACATCCAAGTTCTGTTTTTGCGTGTCTGACGCAAACCACTAACTCCGCTGGCCACACAGAGGGCCCTTAGGTAGCACTAACCCTGTCTGCCCTTGACAGGGGCCATTTTCAAGGATTGGCTGGGTTTGTCAGGGGGTTTTCTCTTAACATTTGTCAATGACCATTGTCAGGTGTTGCTAGGGTTGCAGGAGAAAGGTTTCACTTGATTGGCTAAGCAACTGTATTCCTTAACCAATCCAAATGCTGTGCCTGGGGGAGGGGGGCTTAACAAGATAGAACAATATCAAGCACAGGCAGACACATTCCGTGTACTAATAAGGCGTCTGGAAAAAATGGAATTATAGTGTGCAGGAATCCCATGCCCCTTCTATGGCCCCGTTGCTGTTCAAAAGGTTACAGCCTGAGTTAAAGTCATTCCCACTGACGGGAGGATATCAAGATTTCAAAACAGGGTAGCAACGATTATAAGGAGGAAGTAAAACTCCTTGCTCATTGTGTTTTACAGCCCTCCTAGCAAAACTGCTGAATTGTAATTTAAAATATTCCACCCTTTCAAGTAAATGAAGTGCATTCCTTAAAAACAGGAAGTGAGAGAGGCACACGTATATTGTCAACTAACTGTCCACAAGCTTTGGCCCACCAAGCAAAGCTGAAAACCACAGAGCAGTCCTCTGTATTCATTTTAAAATTGTGACAGCAAGTGCTACCACCAAGGGTGGTGTCAGGCCTCTGGCAGTGTACTCTTGGGCTAAAACTGGAATGCTTATTAGGAAACAAATGAAAGACAAATATCTGCTTGAAGGAAAATTTCGATCTGGCCAGGTCATAGGCATTCAGAGATGGAGACAGACCTTAGGAGACTGAGGAAAGGAAGAGCAGCCTTGATAATGCAATGGCTGAGCCCTCTCTGCAGAAACCAGGACTGCCCAGAAGCCAGATGTTTCTGCTGAACTGTTAGGATCGATCAAAAGCAAACAAAATTATACTGCTTAAAAAAAATAGTTAAGTTTCTGTATGGTACTAATTCCTCATTCTGTTAGCAATATAAACACCAAACTTTAGCATTGTTGCTGTCAGTTTTAATGCAGTCCCAAAGAGCTTCTTAAGCCTTCTTTGCCAAGCCTCTTACTCTCAGACCTGGACCTTAGAAAGACAGAGGTGTCAGTCAAGAGTACTAGAGGAAGAAGCTGGGCACCGTGGCACACACCTGTAATCCCAGTGCTTGGGAGGCTGAAACAGGAGGATCATATGTTCAAGGCCAGCCTCAGAAACTTAGCAAGACACTGTTTCTAATATTTTTTTTAATGTTTTTTAATGGCTGTGGGTTTAATCACCAGTACCCCCCCCCAAAAAAAAGACTACTGACTACTTAATGGAAGGAGGGAGGAAAGAAGAAACAAGATGTTTAATCACCAGTAACCCCCCCCAAAAAAAAAGACTACTGACTACTTAATGGAAGGAGGGAGGAAAGAAGAAACAAGATGTATTAATGTATGTTCTTTGTGTCACTCAACCCCTCTTTCCCATGTCCCCTAACCAACCCAGTCCTTTCTGCTCATGAAAGACCCCATAGTCAAGCTAAGGAGATTGAACTAAGTTTCAGGCTCTGAAATGCAGTTTCAGAATTTTATATTTCATTTCTTATACATTTTGAAGTAGCTAAAAAGGAGAGAAAAGGATAAGAAATTCTAAGACTGAATAGTTTCACTGGTATAAAAAATACCCACCAGCAGAAAAGGATTTTGGAGAAGGGTTGGCCACAGGCCTGCCTTAGGAGCTGTGCAGAAAGTCCAGCTTCACAGGCCTCCACTTAGTGCTACTCACGCTGCTTAAAGTAGGACCCATCTCAATTGGACTTTACCCTGGACCCTCCAGGGCCGTAATGGAGAAGCTATTAATAGCAGGAATTGCTATTCCAAAGGAGAAGAAACTTAAAGAGTATAGTCTGTTAATTCGTTGACTGCATGTGATGCTAAATGCAAATATGTGTGCTGTTGGGAACATCTTAGGAAGTGAGTTAACCCATTTGCAGGGTTAGGCAAAATGTGTCAGATGGCTGTGTGACATTAGCTTCATGCAGCCCTCCCTAGTGATTACTTCCATCATGTTTATGTATTAATTCCTTGGGGACACTATCTTTATTTCAGAGGTCCTAACATCCTATTTGATATTTTTAATTCAGCACCCATCCTGACCTTATCTGTTCACTTCAGAAACAGATCCAGAAGGCTAGAAACTTAACCACTCACTTCTCACCTTCCCACTGGGACCTGAATTGGTAGGTTATGAAACTTGTCATCATCCTAGATGTTTCCCCAGCCAGGGTGAGAACTGTCCAGGGCTTTCTGAATTGGTACACTCTCTCTCTCTCTGTTTCATATTTTAAGATAACCCCTGATGAAAGTTATCCAGTTAGTTTTGGTTTGTGAAAGTCTACTGGATCAATGAAAAACAAAAATTGACCACTAATATCAACCTGCAAACAGAAAAGTTAATTCACATAAGTTTCAGGCCTTTTTTCCCCCTGAATCACAGCCTCTAATAAAGGGGGAAACATTTCAATGATTTCAAAGTACAGAACTGAAGAAGCAAACACCTGGGGGTCACCCACAGCTAAAGAAGCAGCTACAGACCATTCATGATCACTAGGAGAAGAAGGAATCAGAGAGGGAGCTACTCCAGAGAGTTTGCAGGAAAGTTGGAAAGACCACACAGCCTGCACCCTTGAGAAAGAGAAAGTAGCCCAAAACAGCAAGAAGTTAGAGTGAAAAAGATATGAGTTTAGTTTTTAAAATGCCATGTCTCTAGAGAGTGTCCCAACAAGAAACAAAGGGAGAAATCAAACAGCTTCCTGGACAGCTGGTAAAGGGTCTTGGAAAAGGCTCCAAGATGCAGCCTAAGGACAAGTGGGAAGAACCCTCCATCCCTCCTACCGATGTCCATTCTTCCAAATCCTGTTTCTTCATGGTAAACTATTGCCATTTCCGATCTCCTCTTGCTTTTGACCCAAGACACCACTGACACCTGGGTCTCCCTGTGGACTTCTTCCTTTGTATTTTTTTAAAAGTTTTTATGAGGGGAGTTATTTTTCATTGATTAATGCCACACAATTAAACTATTTAAAAACCACCTCTCAGTAATATGTTTTATGTATAAAACCCCATAGATAATGTCCATAAGCACAGGGCTGGCTTGATTTTGTTTCTGGCAGTGGGGACTCCTTCCAGCCATCAATATAGAAGGCTTGTTATTATAAACCAAAGGAAAATGAAAGGTCTAGTGTTGGCCTCGCTCTCTGGGATGCTCTTGAGAGTTTTTACAGATCACCAGTTTCCTCGCTTGTTCCCAAATGGATGTTTCTTCAGGCAAAATCATTTATTACAGTAGACACAGTAAAGCCTTAATTCTCTTGAGCCTGTAACAGTTTTGGGGAACACCATTATTAAGACTCATGTCCTTTGTTTAGGTTTCTGAAAGCAATAATAACAAAACAACAACAACAAAAAACTGTTGATTAGATGCCATCAAAAGAAAATAATCTGTCATCAAAAGAGATCACTGAAGTTGGGCAAGGCGGCACATGCCTGATATCCTAGTACTTGGGAGGCTGAGATGGGAGAATCACAGGTTTGGGGCAGCCTCATAAATTAGTGAGGCCCTCAGCAACGTAGCAAGAACTTGTTTCAAAATAAAAAGAGCTGGGGAGGTAGCTTGGAAGTAGAATGCCTGTGGGTTCAATTCCCGCATATACAAGGGGGGGGGGGAGAGAGAGAGAGAGAGAGAGAGAGAGAGAGAGAGAGAGAGAGGGAGAGAGAGGGAGGAAGAGAGAAGAGAGAGAGAAGAGAAGAGAAGAGAAGAGAAGAGAAGAGAAGAGAAGAGAAGAGAAGAGAAGAGAAGAGAAGAGAAAGCCAGGTAGGGTAGCACAGCCTGCAATCCCAGTACTTGGGAAGCTGAAACAGAAAGATCATAGGTTCCAGGACAGCCTCAGCAAGCAGTGAGACTCAACCTAGTGAGACTCAGCTTCAAAATAGAGGCAGGGCATATAACTGAAATAGAATACCCCCAAGTTCAATCCCCAGTACCACCATGCAAAAAGAATAGCCAAGCCAATGAAACAGAAGATTTTATCAGAAATGTCACAAAAGAAGATATATAAATGAAAAATAAGCATATGACAGTGTTCTTAGTGTCTTTGCCATCAGGAAAATACAAAATAAAACCACAAGGAGACATCGCTGACATGCCTGTCAGGCTGTTTTACAGTAAAAAGACTGACAACACTAAATGTCAGCAAGAACAGGGAGCAACTGGAACTCATTCGTTGTTGGTGGAAACATAAAATGGTATGTTCACTTTGGAAAAAGAAATGACTGTTCATGGTGGTGCACGCCTGTAATCCCAGTACTCTGGAGGCTAAGACAGGAAAATTACAGGTTCAAGACCAGCCTCGGAAATTTGACAAAACTTCAGCAACTTAGCAAGACTTTGTTTCAAAAATAAAATAATGCTAAACTTGGTGGCACACGCTTTTGTGTGTGTGTGTGTGTGTGTGTGTGTGTGTTGGTACTGGGGTTCCTGGAAACCCTTCTACTTCAGGACTACACTCCCAGACCTATTTTATATACTTTTTATTTGGAAACAAGGTCTCTTAAGCCAGCATGGCTGGCTTTGAACCTGCGTGATCCTCCTGTCTCCGCCTCCCAAGCTCAGGGAATTACAAGAAAGCGCCACCATGCCCAGCGGTGGCACACGCTTTTTTTTTTTTTTTTTTTTTTGGTGGTACTGGGGTTTCTGGAAGCCCTTCTACCTCCGGGCTATACTCCCAGACCTATTTTTACATTTTTTTTTAAAATTTGGAAACAGGTTCTCCTAAGCCAGCGTGCGCGGCTGGCTTCGAACCTGCGCGATCCTCCTGTCTCTGCCTCCCAAGCACGGGGATTACAAGCGAGCGCCACCACGCCCGGCTGGCACATGCTTTTAATCCCAGTACTTAAGAGGCTGAGACAGGATTGCAAGTTAAAATCTAGCCTCAGCAACATAGCAAGGCTCTCAGAAACCTAGAGACACTGTTTCCAAATAAATAAAATGGAGCTAGGAGCATAGCTTGGAGGTAGAATGCCTCTGGGTTCAATCCCCAGGACCAAAAACAAAACAAAACAAAATAATAAAAAGAGCTATAGGTGTAGCTTAGAGGTAGGCCCTGCAGTCAATCCCCAGTACTGCAAAAAATAAAAATAAAAGGAATGACTGAGCTGGCATGGTGGCACACACTTGTAATCCCAGAGGCTGAGACAGGAGGATCAGGGTTTGCGGACAGCCTCAACTACTTAGTAAAGTCCTTTGCAACTCAGTGAGACCCTATTTCAAAATAAAGAATAAAAAAATTGGGGTTGGAGGTGTAGCTCGGAGGTAGAACGTCCCTGGGGATTCCATCCCCAGTACCACAAAAACAAAAACAGAATGACTCTTTCTTTAAAAATTAAACATATACCAGCTGTAATCCAGTTATTACACACCTACATCTTCTCCTAAAGGAAAAGAAGATGAGAAACATGTGAAAGAAGAGAGAGACAAGGACTAACAGGAAAGGGGGTGGGGGAACTTTCTGGAGTGATGGAAAGTTCTAGATCTTGACAGGGCTTTGGCTACACAGGATTATATCTGTCAAAGCTCAGAAACTATATACTTAATTTTTACATTTCAGTGTATGTAAATTTTACAACAAAAGAAGAAAGTAAATATTGAGCTGGTATCTTAGGTGAAAACTGACTGATGCCCGTAGTTAATTTGTGGCTGTTGTTGTTTTGTACTGCTGGAGATCAAACCCAGGGTCTCACATGTGCTAGGCAAATGCTTTGACCACTGAGCCACATGCCCAGCCCTACAATTTATTTACTTTTTATTTTTATTTATTTATTTTTTAGCGGTACTGGGAATGAAAGCCAGGGGCATTGTAAGTCCGAGCTACACACCCAGCCCCATATTTTTAGTCTTTTTATTTTTGAAACAGGGTTTCACTGAGTTGCGAAGGGCCTCTAAGTAGCGGAGGCTGTCCGTGAACCATGATCCTCCTGTCTCTGCCTCCCGAATGCTGGGATTACAAGTGTGCACCACCACGCCCATTTTAAATACATGAAAACATAAGATAGATGAAAGGAACAGGAATGTGTAAACATGTACATGTGCAGATATATATGTGCAAGTATATGTAATAGAGTAAGAATAATAAAATTTTAATAATAGAATATGGGTGTTTACTGTAAACTTAATAAAAGGCTGGGGAAACTGATGTGCTGGTGTGATCTGTGGACCCTCTTCATTTCAGTCATTTGTTACATCTGAATGGTGTGTGTGTGCCTGTGCGTGTTACTGGGATTGAACCCAAGGGTATTCTACCTCTGAGCTATACCCACAGCCCTTTTTAATTTTTTTGTTTGTTTGTTTGTTTGTTTGTTTGTTTGTTTTGGAACAGGGTCTTGCTAAGTTACTGCATGCTCTGCTGGCCTTGAGCCTTTCAACCTCCCAAGATCAGGGATTACAGGCATGCGCCACCACGCCTGGCTTGAATGTTTTATTCTTTCAATGATCGTGTTAGCAAATTATAGAGAATATGAAGGCTAGGGTTGGAAGGATCTCATATCTGACTTTCCTTTTCTTTTGAAATCTAGTCTCTCATATCTTTGTCTGTGAGTGGACAAAAGAAGCCAGAAAATGATTAGTATGAGAGGAAGAAAGAGAGAGAGAAAGGGAAACCCCCATGACCTTAAAAACAACACCAAAACTCCAGCTGTAAAATATTGAATATCAAGAGCAGGTACTCACTGCAGACTTTGTAGAATCAAGAAATTAATGAAAACACCAAGCTGCATCCTCAGAACCACTGAGGAATGATAATTACAGACAGTATTTCTGGAGCAGACACATAACCTTGAGTCCCAGGATACCCCCTAAAGCACTCTAATAGTATGCTATTTGTGGAAGGTTTTTCCACCTTTAATAACAGAGAAATAATGTTAGAAGGAAAGAAATCCCTTATTTAGCCACTGGGGTGTCATTATTGAGCCCCAGCTGAAGGCCCCTTAAAAGCATCCATATGGTAAAAGAATATGTTTCCCCACGAAATCAAAACTGAGTGCATCTGAGACTTTTGAACATCTTTTTCCTTGGATCTTAAAATGGATTTGTGCATATTTGTGTGAAAAAAAATTTTATGATGTGCTATCTTCCAAAGTGAACAGTTATTTATAATTCATAAAAGACCTGAGCACAGGAAAAAATTTCCCCTTTTATTAGCCCTGTAAAGTTAGACCAGCTGATCTTTTAGAACATATTACAGACACCATATTCTCCTCCATACAGTTGAAGTTTCTCTCTTCAGACTAGATGCGAAGAGACAGTGCTACTGAATCTGTTGCTCCAAAGCTGGTGAGGTCCAAATTTGATTAAATGTTAAATAAACAAAACATCACTTTCAGAACCCGTCTCTAAAGATGCAAAAGGGAAAATACTTGGAATGCTAAACATTCTTGTAAGATCTTTGCAGCCTTCGTGAAATAGAAGGCATACTTTTAAAAGGGTTTTATTTTCTCCTTCAGCACTGAGCCAGTCTTCGGACACAGTTGCCACATCATTTCCTTCCAGCTGCTGCTGGTTACTTGTGAGTCAGAGTTCCGATGCCATGAGCGAGAGCAACTTGGTTCGAGGAATGTGGGCATGGGGGACTTGGACCTACTACAGGGAGCCCTGGTTGCAAGGGCTCCCACCCAGCTGCACCTGCACGTCCCCCAGTCATGATTTCACGGAAAGTTCTTTCCTTCAAAGAATCCAGCTTTCTTAGCTCAGCCTGCTAAAGTCACGTCGCTGACATGCTGCGTGCCCACATAAGAGAGCTCCACAGAATTTTCAGAGATCTTAGTTAAACCTTAAAATAGCATGTTTGTGCTTTCTTTGAAATTTCCTGCCCTCTAATATTTCAGATGAACCTCGTCAACTCTATTTTAGAACTATCTGGAGATAGAAACTCTTCCTGTAGCCTGACTTTTAAATGCCTTCACTTAAAATATGGGTTACTAGCTGCAAAACACACACACACACACACACACACACACAAAAAAAAATTCATTTTTAGAATAAGATCCTTGGTCAGAAATAAGCACCTCACCCTCCATTCTACACTTATACCCTCTCCCTCTACAGCCCACAACCAGTGATTTTGAACCAGTTCCCTGACTCTTGCTAAACACAGTGAGTGATTGTTACATCTCTTAGACTGTTGGGGTGGGCCGTTAAAGCAGGCATTGTAAAGCTGAAACCAATGCTAATGTTCCTTGCTTCTAAAAGATGAAAAGCCCCCTCAATATTTGTTGGCAAAGGAAGAGAGTGGAGACTCAGTTCTGGAGGCTACCATTATGAGTAGCAGACCACACTGAAGGATCTTCTCAAAGGGTGTGTTAGTAGCTGGGTGTGGTAGCACATGCTTGTAATCCTAGTACTTGGGAGGCTGAGACAGGAGGATCGCAGGTTCTCAGCCAGCCCCGGCTACTTAGTGAGGCCCTCTACAACTTAGTGAGACTTGTTAAAAAAAATAAATAAAAAAATAAATAAGGCTGGGGTGTAGTTTGGAGGTAGAATGCCCCTGAGTTCAATTTCCAATGCTGGGGGAAAAAAATGGTGTGTTAGTTTTCCATCACTGTAACACAGACCTGAGACAACTTAGAAAGTGAAAAGGTTTACTTGGGCTCACAGTCTTGGAGATTTCAGATCATGGCCAGTTGATCTTGCTGTTTTGGGGTCTGTGCTGAGGCAATACATCACGGCAAACTCATGGCAAAGTGAAACTGCTCACTTCATGGCCAGGACATGAAGAAAAGAGGAAGAAGGGACTGATGTCCCACTATCCCCTTCAGGAGCACACTCCCAGTGACCAGAAGACTTCTCATTAGGCTCCAGCTCTTAGAGATTCCATCACCTCCCAAGAGCACAAGGGGGGACCAAGCCTTTAGACCTGGGCCTTTGGAGGCATTCCAGATTCAAACCGTGGCAGAGGGAAAGACTGGCTTTTAGACAGTTCAGTCCTTTCCTTTCCTTCTTTCTAGCTGTTAGGCTTTCAGTTGCCAGAGAGCCATTCAAATGCAGAAAAATAATAGTGGAATAGCCAAGTGCTTTTTGAGCAGGTTTCTCACCATCTTGTACTGCCTGACTCAGATCAGAGTGGAGTGATCTCAGCCTCTTGACAATATGCCAACTGGTCTGTGAGGTACCAACAGTGGGGATGGAAAAGGCAGCATTTATTCTGAGGACCCTGACAACATCATCCTTAAGTCATCTGGCTACTCCTAAGAGGTTCAAGTTTTACAAGGTTCAGGGGGAAAGAAGCTGCATGAGCTGTTTCCCTTCCCATCCTCTCTATTTCAACATATCAAAGTATCATTGGGAAAAAAAAAAGGTAAGTGGATGGAAAAAAAGCACATATATGATGTGCTATTGTTTTAGTTTTACCATTCCAGAGTGTATTTCCCTATCACAAAAATTAAAATCTCTCAAGTCCTTCCTCTTTATCATCTATCATTCAGAACATCCAACTGTTATCTAACATGTGTGATTCAGATATTCTTCAGATATCTCCTGTGTGTCACATTCAACCATCTATCTGTCTTTACTATAAATATTCCTTGAGTACTTAGCATGTGCCAGGCCCTGTGATGGAGAGGCAGAGGTGAGAATCTGTGAGCCTTGCCCTCCAGGACCTTACCTCCAGCCACAAAGAGAATGCAAACGGAGATAAGAATCTGTCTCCCCTGCCTGTGCTGTGCACAGCTAAGCTTCTGTCCTTAACTACAGGAGAGCAAAGAAGCCAGCAGGCTGTGTCACTTCTCTCACACAAGGCCTGTAGGGTCATGAACTGTGTCCACCCCATTTCTCTGCTTGCCATCCACCCTGTCCACTGATACATGGTCATCAAAAGAAAAAATTAATGTTTATTGCATTGGGAAACTTTTACAGGACATACTATGGATAAAACACAAAATAATGCCAAATGCTCAGTTTGTAAATTCTCCTCTTTCTCAGTGGAGCAGGACTGAACCCAAGGGCAGTCTACCTCTGAGATACACGCTAGCCCTTTTTCATTTTTACTTTTTATTTCAAAATAGGGTCTTACTAAATGGCTCAGGCTAGCTGCAAACCTGCGACCCTCCCGTCTCAGCCTCTAAGTACTGGGATTACAGGTGTGTGTCACCATGCCTAACTTCTTCACTTTTTATTTCTAAAATGCAAGCAGCTACTGTCAAGCACAGTCTAGTTAACGTTCTTTCTTCTTTCCTAGGCTGCCGACCTGACCTCCAGGACTAGGCCTGTAGGGTAACTGTTCATCTGGCGAATTCAGCCAATTCACCCTTTAGTTCAGTCATCTTTGTTATCTCTAGAGACAGGCCATGGGATCCTTTCTTTTGGGGGGGCCCTAAGCATAACTTTCTTATCCAACACCCACTGAGCTTTCTTTAAAAGACGGCTTTGTTTTTCCAGGAGTTAAGGGGAGAACTGAACTGGAAAGAAGCTGCATGGGGAGAAGATGCCAGCAAGGCACCCAAGACTTCCCTTCATGCTGTATCCAGCCAAGCCTCTGACTAGCACGAGGGCTTGTTCATGGCGTTTCATAAATAGGCCAGACAAGCTCCCTGGGCTGGCACTTCTTAAAGGAATTGCCATCCCCCAGGACAAGGCTAGATAGAGCTTTCTAGTTTCCCTACTGCAGCTCACAAAGTCTAGGTTGCAGGTTTGAGATGCTACAGGGTAGGTCAAGAGGCTGCTCCTGGAGCCAGTGCAACCAGGGCGGCAGCCACCTATGAAAATTGGGCAACGCTGCCCGGCCTCGTCCCAGAGCCTTGTGCATGCTAGACAAGCACTGGCCTACTAAGCTGCATCTCCACCCCTTCTCTTTTGAGATAGGGTGTTGCTGAGTTGCCTGGGCTGGCCTTGGACTTGTAATCCTCCTCCTCCTGCTGCCTCAAACTCAGCCCCTGGAATAGCTGGGATTACAGATATGTGGCATGCACCCAGCTTCTGCCCTGCCTTTTATCAACTGGGCTGATAAGAGTTCTTCCTGAGAAGTGACTGAAGATAGTGCCCTCTATTTGGTCAGAAATTCTCCACTGTCTCAGTGGTGCAGAATACTCTGGTCCAGGAGTTTAATCTTCATCCTCAAAATCCTCCCCGCTCAACTCTTCTTTTTTATCCTACACCATAGGTGAGAACTTCTTGCTGCTTTTCTGCCTGAGTTTATCACTAGCCATGGTTTCTCCAGCTTCTTCATCCCAGCCACTTGTGTAGTGTGTGTGTGTGTGTGTGTGTGTGTGTGTGTGTGTGTGTGTGTGTGTGTGTTACGGGAATAGAAGTCAGGGGCATTAGACCTCTGAGCTACACCTCCAGGCCTAATTTATTATTTTGAAACAGGGTCTCACTAAGTTGCAGAGGGCCTTGCTAAGTTGCTGAGACTAGCCAGGAACCTGCAATCTTCCTATGTCAGCCTTCTATACTGGGATTACAGGTGTGTGCCCCACACCTGGCTCACTTATGTAACTTCGAATTTTCTAGCAGCTATTCCTAAAAATATTTAAAGCAAATTAAATTTGTGCTTTTGCATATACATTTATATATTTATTTCACACTTTATTGAAAGAGAATTAAAAGACTATATAACTGACCCATTAAAGTATACAGTTTAGTATATTCAGAGAGTTGTGCAACCAGCACCACAATCAATTTAGAACATTTTTATCACCCCATAAAGAAACTCCATACCATTAGCACTTATTTCTCATTTCCCTCCAACACCCTCCTCACCCCCGCCCAGCCCCAGCCCTTGGCAACCACTAATCCACCTTCTTTCTCTATGGATTTGCCTATTGGCCATTTCATATAAACAGAATCACACAATGTGTGGACTTTTGTGTCTGGTTTCTTTCACTTAGCATGTTTGCAAGGTTCATAACATTGAAGCATTAATTTTAATAAAGCTTTTTATTTAGCCTAATCTAGCCAAAATATTGTCATTTCATGTAGTCCAACTAAAAATGTTGATCTCTTTTACTTCATTTTTACATTAAGTGTTTTAATATTAAAGTGTATTTTACACTTTTGGCACATCTTACTAGACCAGCACAGCTACTATCCCCGGCAGAGCCCTAGCCAGTGTCCTTTCTGTTACTCACTGAAAACACAACAACTCTCTCCATTTTCCACCCTACTCCTTGGTACTTTGTACCCTCTCCCCCCTGTGGGCACCTGCACTGTGATTCACAGATGACTTTGGAATTTATATTCATTTGTTTGTTTGTTTGTCGTTAGGTACTGGGGACTGAATCTAAGGGCATTCTACCTCTGGGTTGCACTCTCAACGCCCCCCCCCCTTTTTTTTAAACAGGGTCACTAAGTTGCTGAGAGTTTCACTAAATTGCTGAGGCTGACCACAAACCTGTAATTCTACTGTCTCAGCCTCCCAAAACTCAGATTTTAAGGCAGTGGCTATGTTGTGCTGCTGTTTGTCCTTTCCCTTCCCTTGCAGAGGGCCCTGTGCTTGCTTGGCCAAGGACAGAGCTCCCGAGCAGATAACTGAGCTCTCTACCCACTAGCTTTGCTCACCCAGGCACCTCAGTGGGTCATCCAACATGCTACCGTGAAACTTTCTCCTTCCTTTCTTGAGGACAGTCTTGAAAAACTTAACAGAAGCTTTTCTTGTACTTTAAAAAAAATGAGCCTATCATTTCTTAATTTTCTCCCTAGTACATTTTCCAGCCATTGTTTTGCTAATAATAGCTCTAAGCACACAAATAAAGCTCCCTGGTAGTGGTAGATTTGTGAAATTGCTACAAGCTCCCTCACAGCTTTATCCTGCTCCTGTCAGACATTTCCCCAAGAAAATGGACGTTTAATCAGTGCAAGGGTGCATCGTATTAGACTGGCTCGTCAGCTATCACCTCCTTCCAGGCTCCAGAGAGAAGACAGAAGCCCATGGCGCGGCCACCGACTGCCCAGGATGCAGGAATTTCAGTATGCAACAGCGTCTTTATGAACCGAGAACAGTATTTATCTCAGTGTGGCTCCGTCTATATGGTAATATGTAAGTTATTTCTAAACATTTGTGACTCTTAAGATTGGCACATGAAAATGTTTGTGAAATTACCTTTTTAAAAAAGAAAAAGCTTACAGAATTAGGGGGCTATTTAGTCCACAAAATGGAAGATTAAGGACAAGTTTAATAGGTACAAACTTGATAGAAATATAAGAACAGCAATATTAGCATTGACCCTGTTTCTTCTCAGAGCAGGAAGGAAGGGAATGAGCCAGAGTTGCTAGAAGAGGGACTGAGGGTTAACTTTAGGAAGAACTTCCTATTTAAAATATCAAAGTGCAGAAAAATCCCACAGAAGAATCTTTAGGGTTTCCATCCACATATGTCCACCAATGTTTACTGAACTCCTTCTAGGGGTTTTCTGGTTTGTATCTATTACTGTCCCAGAATTAAATCGGGCAGATTTTACCCGAATACTTCTCTAGAGTCTGATTTTCCTAATTTGAAATGTTGCTATGTCTTTATTTAAACTTAGATTTTCTTTTCCACTGTTGTTTTGTTTTTGTGTGTGCTTGGTGCTAGGAACAACCCTGGGATTCATAAGTACTATGCAAGCACTCTACTACCAAACTACAACCACAACCTCTTAGCTTTTCTTTTTATTATCAGTTACCCATGAAGGTTTACAAAGCCCACAGTCTTGGAGAAGGAAGGAAGGAAGGAAGGAAGGAAGGAAGGAAGGAAGGAAGGAAGGAAGAGAGAAAGAAAGATTTAAAAATTAAGAGCTATTCTAACAGTAGAAAATCTGATCCAGTACATAAGTTAAGACTTCTTTAGATGCAAAATCAAACAGCCATTCATAAAGCAATGACATTCTGGAGAAACAGCAATGGTATATAGTGAAGGTTTGTTGGCTTATTGTAGCTTATTTATATTATCTGCTTCCTTTTATTCAAGTGGAACTTTCTTTTCTACAGAAAATGGCAACATTCTAGGATTCCCTATTAGAAATGGATCCATTTTAGGAGCCCCTATTAGGCCTCACCCAACAACTGCTTGGCTGTCTATGCAGAACAGTTAAAACACTTAGTGCCCCAGGGAAGGTCATTAAAATTTCACCCTCTTCAGTGCCGCTCTATTGAGTGAGCGCTGGAGAACCAAGGTTTTGTGGAAGCACCTGGCTATGAATCATTGACTCATTGGACTTCATTTGGAGTCTGTTTTCCTGCTGTAATTAATTTTTCCTACTGTTATGCACATTTTATAGATGGAAGTACCTAAACTTTCCTAGGAATGCATGTCTAATTCCATAAAACTCTGAAATGACTTCAGTGGTTTCCAAGGCAATCTTCTGTGATCCAAGAAACTCTACTACTGCTGTTGTTTTAATAGTACCTTAATAGTACCTTTTTATCTTTTCTTTTTCTCTTGCTCATTTCCAAATAGAAGAAATTCTTATGAGGCAATAAGTCTGTAGGGAGGGAGACAATTTGCTTTAACTCCTGCTAGTTATTCTCTGGTATATTTGAATGGGTGATTTGCATATGGTCTCTATTTGTTAACATCAATAGGCTATGTTTGCATAACTAAATCTAATTATGAAAAGACTTCCATTTTGAATAGTTATCATACACAGAATGGTTAACTCTCTCTCTCCTTCTTTCTCTCTCTTCTTTCTCTCTCTCTCTCTCTCTCACACACACACACACACACACACACACACACACACACACCATCACCATCACCATCACCATCACCATAACCACCAACAACCACCAAATCCCAAGCTATAGATAGCAACCTTGGGAAATGCTTTGCTGAAGAAAAAAAGATTCTTTTAGAGTTCATCCCAAAGCCTTTCTGGTTTCAATTTTCCTTCTCTTTTGAAATAAGATCCAGGACCCCCAGCCTTCCACCTAGAGTAAAGTCTCTGGGACATGGTAGGAAGTAGCCTGGCAGACCACCCAAGAATAGGGGTGTCTGATGTGGAAGGAAAATGCTAAGTGAAAACCTAACGATGATGTCAAGTTGATGGCAGTGAGTCATCATGCTTAGAGTTGCCTGTCCCTCCCAAGGTCCCACACCGAAGCATTCAGTTAATCATCCAGCTAGAAAGTCTATGCCGTCACTTTGCAGCCCAGACCTCAGCCTCAAGGCAGTGTACAACCAGCCCTTTCGACAGACTTACACCACTTTTAAGCTCTTAAGAAATAGTCCTGTCCTCTAACCCCCGCAGGCTGTCTGCTGTCTCTTTTCCTTTTACACACAGTTCCTTATCACCATCTGATGTGATCTGTCATTTCCATTAAATTCTGAAGTTCCTGAAGCCAAAGATCAGGCCTTGTTCTACCTGAGCGTGCCCAGCAACCTCCCTGATAATACCTGGGACGGGGGAGTTTCTCAACCTGCGTCCCTGGCTTTCAGGACTTACTTGTTTTATTATTGCTCTAGACCAAAGTTTCCTCCTTCAGACTGCAAGATCTGGGAAGGCAGCACCTCGGTTTGTGAGCAATGTAAGCACCAGAGTCCCTGGTAGCAACCACATCTGAGATGTGATTTGAGAGGTTTAAGAAACGTTCCTCCACCCCCACCTTCTGAAATCTACACAGTGACACTTTTTCATTTACAGTTTTACCCTTCTTAAAATACAAACTCCTCTGGGAAAACTGATATGATAAGTTATCTATGGCTTAGATAGATAAGGAAAGGTAATGAGCTTGGGGAAAGGAGAAAGAGATACTTCCAGAAGGATGGGAGTTTGGGTGCCAATTGCACCCATTCACACCAAAACCTTTTCAGTAATGTGTGCAAATACAAAGAATTACTCTCCAGTCCCAAGTCTCAGCAGACTAGACTATAAAAAAGGGGTGACATTTAGAAAGCTCAGCCAATTGATTTCCGGGAAGATGGCGACCAAGAAAAGCGGGGCTTAAGAGCCCCGCTAACAACCAATCTCCATTACCACAAAATCAGTGCCTTTCATAGCCAGAAAACACCATCACCAGAGAAACAAAAAAATCACCAGGCTCCAGAGAGAAAGTGGACTGAGAACAGAGCTCAGAGCCACAGAGGAGATAGGACGCGGCAGCAGCGCCATACTGCCGGCGGCAGTGGCAAATTCACCGGACGGCCACAGGAAGCCGAGGTGAGCCGCTGCGGAACAGCCAGGCGGGATCTGTCGGCGCAGGGACCATCTAAAGCTCCCAGTGGCTGAGCTCAGCACACGCTGCAGGGACTCAGAGTGGAACTCAAAACCAGAGAAGAAAAAATACGCCAGTCTCACAGCCGAGGGTGTGGTAGCGGCGCCATATTGCCACCGGCGGCAGCAGCAGTGAATTCACCGAGTCCAGTACAGCTACATCTGTGAACTCAAGAACAGTGAATCAAATTGCGAGCCACAGAGGAGAAATCCCAGTACTGTACTCCCTGGGACTTGACCCAGTGGGGGAGTTGGCGGTGGCAGAGATATCACACCATAGGAGAACGTGCAACCTGGCACCCCCCATAGTCTAAAGCAGCCTCTATCGACTCCCTGGGTCGGAGACTCTGTGATACAACCCTGTAAACCTTAAGCGAAGTCATAGTGACCCAAGGGAAAAACCCAGAGAAGGCACAAACTTCCGAAATCATGGGAAAGAGGAATAACACTGGAGCAATGAATGCCCACAACCTCACAACATCAGAACCCGATAAAACAGAAAATCAGAGATTTCTAGAAGATCAAATCAGGAAAATAACTGTAGAAATAATAGAGGTGCTTTGAAAAGAATTCAGAGAGAGCCAAAAAGAGATAAAGGATGCAATTAATGAAGTAAAGGCCTCAATTCAAAGCACAAACAACCGATTAGAACACATGGAAACAGAATCTCGCTCTTAGAAGATGATCATTCCAAAAATGAACGCATAGTTTCTAATGTAGAAAAAAATATCCGACAGCAGGAATCTGATATTGAAGAAATATGGGCCCATTTTAAGAGAGCTAACCTAAGAATAATTGGAATAGAGGAGGGAAAAGAAAGTGAAACCAAAGGGATCAACAATCTCTTCAAGGAAGTAATAGCAGAAAATTTTCCAGACATAGAGCAAGAGGTTGATACACAGGTCCAGGAAACTTATAGAACTCCCTTTAACAGGATCGGAGAAGAGGATCCCCACGCCACATAATTGTCAAAATGACCAATGTGGAAGCCAGGCAGAGAATCTTAAAGGCAACAAAAACAAAGGGCCAAGTGACATTCAGAGGCAAACCAATTAGAATCACTCCAGACTTCCCAAACCAAGTCATGAGAGCCAGAAGGGCTTGGAGTAACATATTCCAAACTCTGAAAGAAAACAACTTCCAGCCAAAAATTTCCTACCCAGCAAAACTTTCTATCAAATTAGATGGAGAAATAAGAAGCTTCCACGACAAACAGAAACTGAAGGAATTTATGTCTTCAAAACCAGCACTAGAGAAAATACTCAAAGAGATTAACTACAAAGAAGAAATAGGTAACACACACCAGAACCAGAGAAACAAGATTTTCCATCCAACAGACAACTAAGATTGGTTATCTGTGGAGATTCATTATTTATGTTAGTCTTTTACCTATCTCTAAATTGTATTGTTTGCCTTTATTGTTGTTAATTTTTAAGATGTCTAGTTGGAATATTAATATACCTTCAGATATAGCATTTGGAAATATTTTATCCCATTCTATTAGTAACTTTTAACTCTGTTTACATTGTCTTTGGATATACAATATTTTTTTTTTAGGGAGTTTGTATACTCTTCTGTTGCCTGTGCCATTGAAATCATATCCAAGAAATCACTGCCAATTTCAATGTTGTGAGGTTTTATGACCCAGATCTTCTTCTAAAAGTTTATAGTCTTAAGATTTATATTTAGGTCTTTTATCTATTTTTAGTTAATATTTGTATATGGGATTAGGTAAGGGTCCAATTTTATTCTTTTCCATGTAAGTATTATTTTTCAACAATATTTAGTTAAAAGATTATTATTTCCACCACCAAATGTTCGTGGAAATCTTGTCAAAAATAACTTGACAATATAAGGAAGAATTTATCTCTAGGCTTTTATTTAACTCCAATGGTTTATATATCTGCCTTTAGAACAGTACTACACTGTTTCAATTATTGTAGCTTTATATGGTTTGAAATCAGAAAATATATATCTTCTAGCTTTGTTCTTTTTCAAGATCGTTTTGGGTATCTAGAGTCCATATTCCATATTAGGATAGATTTTTTTTCTGAAAAATAAATATATAAATATATGATAGTTTCACCCAAAAAAATATTCTCTGGTAAGAAAGAAAGCAAAAAGAAATATTGAAATGTTATCTTTAAGTTATCAAAAGCTTGGTATCAGACTAATGAAACTGTTATGTGAAATTATCATTTTTAATTTTGGATAAATTGCTATAATACTAGATGTCAACCACTAAGCCAAGCATGGGAAGGAGGGATGGGGAGAGAATGGGTTGGGGATCGGGTGGGGGCTGACTGGGCGATGTGTGCATGTATGTCTACAAAAGTTTGTATCCCACTATGATGAATGAATACAGTGCACCAATAAAAAATAAAAATAAATAAAAATAAATAAAAAATAAAAAATGAAAAACAAAAGGAGGGGTTCCATGCTCCCCATGCTCTTCTGCCATTGTGTTATGATGCAACAAGATGGCCCTCACCAGATGTGGCCCCTCAGTCTTGGTATTCCCAGCCTCAAGATTCATGAACCAAATAAACTTGTATTGTGTATCACTCATCTACTCAATATTCTGTAATGGCTGCAGAAAAGGCCTGAGACAGGGAGCAAGGTACTGAAAAAAAAAGAAAAAAAGAAAGCTCAGCCAGACAGGCTCAAACAATAACAACCCACTATCACCCTGGGCTACCAGAGCCTTATTTTATTATTATTCCCAATTTACAGATGAGAAAACTTAGGTGCAAAACCTAGGCCCAAAAGTCACACAACAGGTGAACTACTGACAATAAGGATCACCTTCCCTCATTCTTTCCACATTTCCCCAAGATGTCCACCCTGCTTCCACCCTTATCAAAAGTTACCCTAGGCTATCCTAATGAATCCTAAACCGAAGGCAGTCCATGAACTGTATACAGGCCGGGCTACAAAGGAGAGTTTTTTGGAAGTGGCAACCCATATGCTGCCACAACACTGAAAAATGTAGATTGTGACCTAGGACTTTAAAAGCTCCCAGGGATTCCTGTACATTGCAACCTACCTGCTGAGATGCTCCCGCCACCCTTACTATTGACTAAGCATAGGTTATGATCATGGCAGTCTTTTACTTATACACACCAGGAGCCTCACCTTCCTGGGTGGGGGTGCTGTTCTGTGTGTGTGAGAGAGAGTGTATATGCTAGGTATTAGCTGTGTATAAACAAACACACATATGACTCAGCCAAGAACTTCTTTCCTTTGAAGGAGATGAATTGAGAAGCTTACCTTGGAGATCTAACTAGGGAAAATAGACTCCTTTTTACGCTGGAAAAATTCCATAAACACTGGCTCCCTGGGATTGAGGTGATTGCCCCAATAATTAGAAGCAGATCACACCAAAGCAACAATAACAGCAACAGAAACAGAAAAATCACAGAGAGGCAGGATGGCACCATGCCTCATTCCCGGTAGGCGCTCAGGACATGTTTTGGAGTTTTGTTGAATGGAATAGCTTGACGCTGGGAATTAGATTGTTTTGAGAACATCCTCACAGTGCTACTTTCTGGACAAACAGAACTGGAAAATGACCTGGAGTGCCCACGCCCCTGCACATCTTACACAAGGAACTCTAGGAACAGCTCTGCCTGCAAGGGAAGCCCTATGCCCACACAAGGCTGGGAAGCTGAGTGGCCCTGTCCTTACAGCTATTGCCTAACAAGCAGCACTGCTCCAAGGTTCTGCAGGGTCCTCCCTGGGAATAGCTCCTTCTCAGCCCACAGTCAGCAGCAGAGGGAAAACAGCTGGGCTTTCATGACCAGTGCCACCTTCCTTGGGAGCTTAAGTTTGAGGGCTATTCACATTTGGAATGATTTAAAGCCGAGCATGGAGGCGCACGCTTGTAATCCCAGCATTTGGGAGACTGAGACTGGAGGATTGCGGTTTGAGGACAGCCTCAGCTACTTAGTGAGGCTCTTTGCAACTCAGTGAGACCCTGTTTCAAAATATAGAATAAAAAATAGGGCCGGGAGTGTAGCTTGGAGGTAGAATGCCCCTGGGTTCCATCCCCAGTACTGCAAAAAAAAAAAAAAAAAAAAAAAGAATGATTTAAAAACCTTCCAATCATCTACCTATAATTCGTACAAAAGAAAAACTTTGCAGCAGTTGCTGGTGCACACTTGTAATCCCAGGACTTGGGAGGGTGAGACAGGAAGATTCCAGGTTTGAAGCCAGCTTCAGGAATTTAGCGAAACCCTGTTTCCAAATAAAAATAAAATAGGACTGGGGGTGTAGCTCAGAAGTAAAAAGCCCCTGAGTTCAATCCCCAGTACAAAAGAAAAGGAGAGTAAAAAGAAAAGGAAGGAAGGAAGGAAGGAAGGAAGGAAGGAAGGAAGGAAGGAAGGAAGGAACCCTCCGTGAAGTAAACCTCTTAAACTTGCAAAAATTGTTTCTGTAATTGGGGGGCTTTGGGTTGATTCATCTCCATAATGAACTATGCAAAGAGTTTACCAAATTTCTCCTTTCATTATTATCACTGGAGGACACATTTTATGTTCTTGTATACAGGCAGTCCAAGCTCAGCTTGTTGAGATTAGGCGATGCTTATAACAACTCACCAAATACTCATAATCATTGCGCTTTACTCTTGCACTTACAGAATACAAATTGTCTATTACTGTTACTGTTCACTTTCAACTCTGCCCAGTGCTTCAAAATGCAATAATAACTCCTTATCATGGATCCTCTTCTTTCTCTCACCCATGGTGAAAATTATGCCACAGTAAAAATTCTCTTTTTGTGTGTGTGATATTGGGGTTTGAACCAGGGTACTCTTCCACTCACTGAGCTACATCCCCAGCCTTTTTTATTTTTATTTTGAGATAGGGTCTCACTAAGTTTGAGGACCAGGCTGGCCTCAAACTTACAATTCTCTAGTCTCAGCCTCCGGTACCACTGAGATTACAGGCATATGTCACTATAGTAAATATTCTACCCAGCCCAAGTATATCTACAATTAAGAAAAGTTGGAGGGTTCTCTTTCATTCTGAAAGGAAAATAGTTTATGTTTATTTTTTAGAACAACTGAATCTACACTTGGTACACACAACACATTATATAACATGTTCAAATATCACCCTCCAATTTCTCTTTCTTCAAGAACTGATGATCACATTTAATTGATGGGATGGGGATGCCTAATTGCTCATACCCACTCTGGACAACTTTGAGTATACCAAGAGGTCTTATCAGGAGAACTACTTTGAGACATCAGCTTCTTTCTCCAGACTGCTGATTTATTTTTTTTCTTTCCTTCCTTCTTTTCTTTCTTCCTTCCTTTCTTCTTTCCTTTCTCTTTCTTTTTCTTTCTTTCTCATGGTTCCAAGGATCCAATCCAATGCCTTTCACATGCTAGGCAAGCACTCTACCACTGAGCTACACCTAGAGCCTAAATCCTTTCTTTGGTAAAGCACTGAGTTTAGGTACTGAGTCCTTACCAATTAACTCCTAGGGAAGCCCTGTGTCCCTCTAACATAAATATTGTCGAGTGAAGCTGCATCTGTAGTTGGGCACTCTGTGTATGAAAAGTTATTAACACCTCCTTTGTCTGTCACCCAAGGTATTGCAGTCCGGATGCTCCTCTTGTTCGATATTGCCTTGAGTTCATGGACACCCAAGGCCTTGAGAAAAACTCTGGCCTTTCTTAAAGCAGCTCAGATGAAATGAGTGGGCTTCCTTGGTCATTTGGCTTCAAGTTCAAGGGGACCCAAACAGCTTCTGTCATTCAATCATGTACAGGAAAACTGTATATCACCATAATATGGGTCCCACATAAATCCATTAAATGCTGGCCTCTCACAATATCTGCAGAGGAAAAACCAGATTAAGATAGTAGTAAGGGGCCTTAAAATGTGTAAGCTGCTTAGTCACTGTACCTGTTGCTGCAGTACTACTTCAGTTCCTACAGTCGTGGCTGCATGGGTTCTCTTATGTCCGCAGTTGTCAGTCAACAAACCTGTGTTTTGTTGGTAAGGTGCATCCAAGGCCCTGACAATACTAGGGATGACTAGTAAGTATTTCAACAGCCAAAGAAGACTTCCATCACACATGCTGCTGGCCTATTGGCAAGAATCAGGCTGGCTGGAAAAGTAGCCCTGGCTAGAAGAGGGGCTCAGCAGATGAGAGACAGCTGCACCCTGGCCCAGCTCTGTGTTACCTACAGGGGAGAGCTAAGCCCCAGCTCTTAGAAGAACTGCTCTTTCCACTTGCAGGCAGAGGCAGGGCACCAGGAGAGGCCCTGGAAGACTGAGAGTATGTTCAGGCAGACGTGAAACTCAAGCCCTGAAAGCTAAGCCCCAAATCCAAATATGCTGTTACGCAAAGCGCTCACAGATTGGCTCGCGCTTGATTGTCCTATGAAGTTACTTCCTGGCATGTGCTGAGTAGCTCTCTGGCATGCCCGTGGCTCGGCAGCAGCATTCCTTTCTGAGTCACCCCTGGACCTGCAGGCTGGCTCCGGGAGGAGGGTCCAGGGCTGTTCAAGAGGCTATCATTTGGAGATGGAACCGAAAACCCACAGTCCCGAATTGCTGATGTCTGGGTGTTTGCTTCTCTGTCTTCAGAGGGGGGGGGGGGTAGTCACTTTCCAATGAGTGAAGGATTTGAGGAAATGTACTGGAGGTTGCAACCTCACTGTTGAAGTGTGGAATAGTTGTGTGTCGTCAGCTGGCTGAGAAAAGCGAAAATCCCTGCCAGAACGCTGGAGGCCGAGGGAGATGGCATCTCTCACGGGAGCAGCATTAGACCAATTACAAAGCTCAGCATTTTCCCAGCACTCTGGGTTCAGAGCTCTTTGCAATCCGTTTGTTTCTTTAGCTGAGTTTCTTAAACACACATCACCCCTTGTGGAGCGCTCTGGGCCTCCACCCAAAAGCTAAAGGATACAAAGAGGAAGAAGAAAAGACTGAGCAGCCGATTCTACCCAAAGAGAGAAACCAAGCCAAGCATTTCAGTGCTTCATTATTCTCCAAAAGCCTGTCAATACTTACAATGGGGGAAACCAGGGATGGCTGAAACGTGCAGCGATGGAAGGTTGGCTACGCGCATTATGGAAAAACGAGCAGTCATTGAAACGATGCTGTAGGTGGTGGGGGAAATTTTAATGACACGGAAAAGTAGAAACAATATATTGTTAAGTGAAAAATTTATAAGACAGCATAGACAGAAGAATACCCTTTGTAATTATAGATGTGTATTTCCATGCAATATACATATATAGAAAAAACTGAAAGAATACAATTTGCTAATAGCCATATTTCCAGATTAGGGTGAATTTTTTTCTATTTGTAAGGATTAAACCCAGGAAAATTCTGCCACTAAGCTATATCCCCAGACTTTTTCATTTTGAAACAGAGTCTCACTAAGTTTCCCAAAGCTGGCCTAAAACTTGGGATCCTCCTGTCTCAGCCTTCCAAGTAGCTGGGATTCTCCCCCCCTCCACCTAGATGAATTATAAGTGAGTTTTCTTTTTGTTTTCCTCCAAACTGTTTATAAGGAACACTTTTTTTCAAGTACTGGGGATGAAACCCAGAGTTATTCTACCTCTGAGCTATACCCCCAGACCTATTTTATATTCTTTATTTTGAAACAGGGTCTCAGTGAGTTGCAAAGGGCCTCACTAAGTAACTGAGACTGTCCTCACACCATGATCCTCCTGTCTCAGACTCCCAAATACTGAGATTGCAAGTGTGTTCCACCACCCCCAGCTAGAAACATGTTTTAATTGCTTTTACATCCTTATTATTTTTCATCATAAAGTAAAACATGCTCATGTTATAAAGTTCAAACAATACAGAAACGTGTAAAGTCTAAAGTAAATATTCAGGGTTGAGTTTGTGTTCAGTAGTAAAGCATGTGTGAGGTCCTGGGTTTCATCCTCAACACTTCAAAAAAAAAGTCTCTTAATTCTACCTAAGAGATAGTCGTTGCATATACAAAGCTATAGTTTTAAATTCATTATGGAATGTTTATATAACAGAATTACATATAGATGTTCAACTTGCCTTTTTTTCTCGTTTAAAGTATCTGGGACATTTTGCCTGGGATATGTGGGTTCTTTGCTTTTTAAAGCAAAATATCGCAGTTGGCGAAACAAGAAACAGGAGCTACCCCACGAGCCCACCAAGGTGAGGAACTCCAGCCTCCCAACTTCAGGCGAGCAGAAGAACAACTGGGCACTGGAGTCACAGAATGTCAACGCCCAAAGAGCTAGTATGTGGGACTTCAACACACTTCTTAGGTGATGAAAAGATGAGGGCCCAGGGACCAGAATCTAAGGCTTCTAAGTCCCCATCCACTAAAGTTTTCACCTTACCATAGTAGACACATTATAAAATAGATACGAATCAGCCCTTTTCAGAGTTGGAGTTTTGTTTCCATCTTAGCATACCTCAAAGGGGATAGGGGAGGTGATGAGCCCTATTTTAGGATAACACTAACTGACACCTGCTGGAGACTATGCACAAGTTCTAAGCTAAGCTTTTTGCCTGAGCAATCTCCTATGCTCTCATACCAACTCTCAGAGATGAGTACTGTTATTATACCTGTCTTACAGATTAAAAAAGTAAGGCCCAGAGACATCGGGTAACTTGTCAAAGGTCCTAAGCTAAGACATGGAGCCAAGGTTTAAAAAGCAAGCTCAGAGTCCTAGCCATTGCACTCTACATGTTGCAGACTTGTGCATCCACTTTAAAGAAAACAAACTTTAACTGCTCTTTCCCCCTTTGTTGCTATCCAGTCCTTTTCCAACAAAGGAAAACAGGAAAGGCTTTAGAAAATGCAATCTGGTGTCAGACAGGGTTCAGGGGCCCTGCTTGGTGTTCAGGACTCCCTGCCAGAAACTGGGGTCAAAACAAAACACCCAGTGCAGCCGCAGCGATTCTCACAGTTGGCAAGGGAGTCGCCTGGCACTTTTCCTCCAGGGCTTCAGCATGTCCCATACAAGGCAGTAAACTGCTTGCTCCCCAGGTATTTTTATTTCTTATAGATTGTGCTCCTTTCAACCCAGCCAACACGTTAGTGCTTGTAGGTAAAGCCGATCTTTTTTTTTCCAATCAGACACACAATGCCCACTGAGTCATGTGTGAAAGGCCTGTACAATGTTTTTATTGTGAACCAAGCCCCAGGGGCCTCATCTCACAATCTTCACGTGTGTGTCACCCTGGTGGAGAAAGGACCTGCCTGGAGCTGCAGCGTGCAGTGATCTGCACACGACAGGAGGCCCTGGGTGTCCAGGGAGCTTACTCAGTCCGTCCATGGCTGGCCATCCAGGAGCTGGAGGGTGAGGCTTCCCTGGACATTTGTACGGTGGACTTCTCTATCATGTGTGCACCTTCTTCTTCCCACTTTTGGTGTCCCCCATGGGTCTGTTGAATCTCTCTGCCTTATGCTTGATCTGATGCGTTTTCTTCCTGTGTCCTGGAGAGCTGCGTTAGCTCTGTCATTTGTGTCCCATGAAGCACAAAGCTGGCCCCCTTTCCCTTTCTTCCAGACTCTCAGATCCTCTTCTCTGCTCCCCACCCCATCCCTGCTGGCCTTCCTTTGTCACTATGATATCAATTCTCAACAAACAGGCTGGAGGCGGCGCCCTGAATGTGGAGGCTCCCGTGTCAACATGACTCAGTGTGTTGGCTCAGGGGCCGGCTGCTTGGCTGCTTGGGTAAACTCCTCAGCACTGCTGTTTACTGACTAGGTAACCTTGAGGAAGTTCCTTAGCCTCTCTGAATCTCACACTCTTTGCAAGTCAAGTGAAGATAATGGAAGTCCCTAATGCTTAAAATTGCTGTGAGTCCTGCATTAGGCTCCAGAGCCCTGGGCTTTGGGTTCCAGATTTAGGTGGGCCTTCGGTATGTGGTCACAAACTTCCCTCTGCCTGTGTGTCCTCTGTGTCCTCACATATAAAATGAGAGCAATAAGAAATATAAAATCACTTAGACTAGTAGTGACCTCAGAGCTACATTCCCTGCCCAATTTTTTATTTTTTATTTTATTTTATTTTATTTTATTTGTGGTACTGAGGTTCCTGGAAACCCTTCTATCTCTGGGCTACACTCCCAGACCTATTTTTATACTTTTTTAATTTGGAAACAGGGTCTCTTAAGCCAGCAAGGCTGGCTTCGAACCTGCGCGATCCTCCTGTCTCCGCCTCCCAAGCACAGGGATTACAAGCGTGCGCCACTACGCCCTGCTCCCAGTCATTTTTTTTTTTTTTTATTCTTAATTTTGAAACCGGGTCTCACTGAGTTGCAAAGGGCCTCACTTCGTAGCTGAGGCTGTCCCAAACCACGATCCTCCAGTCTCAGCCTCCCAAATGCTTGGATTACAAGCGTGTGCCACCACGTCCAGCTTATAGGCACCTTTTTAAAAAAAGTTGCCTATGGTGGTCTTTATTCTAGCCTCCAATAGTACTTGCCTGTGGACATGGAAGAGTCAGTAGTCACCCATTTGCTAGGAACTTTTGTCCCCTGCCCCTTGTTTCTTTGGCTGCCCACCTCCAGGGAAGCTTGATAAGACCATGTCCTGTTTTCCTAAGCACTGTTGTCTGTCATTGGTACCAAGTGACAACCAAGCCCCAGAGAAACTCGGCCTACACATGTGCAACTTAAGAATGAAACAGGAAGGAAGGAACATGGCAGGTGTTATATTTACTGTGCTTTTGTCCTGATTCTGTAGGTGGGAAGATTATGTCTCCATAATAGTTTTACACAACAACTTTTTCAAATCACATCATATTTAATTTCCCCCTTAAATGAGATAATGTATATAAAGAGTTTAGAACAGGATTTAGGGCCCCACATATGGTAGCTCTCATTTGCTTATTCTTGTGAATCTAATATAGCCGCATTACAGAAAACTCAGAAGAGAAAGGAAAGGAAGGAAGAAAGAAAGAAACCACTTTTCCTTAATTCTACCACCTGTGGTCATTTTGTACTCACATTTTATTGCACTGCAAGATTTCCTATTTTAAAAGATTCTACTGAGGATAGTTTCAAAAAGTGAAGATTTGTTTTTATATTGTTAGGCTCGTCAAGGCTGCAAAAGGAAGAATGGGTCCGGCTGCTTTTTGGTAATTCAAGGGAGTTTATATCCATAATGTCATCTCTTCAAGGGATCTCCAGGTCAGAGCATCCTCGACGCCACTAGAAGATATTAGGAGATGGAGTGTCCTCCGTGTTAATATTTTCTGAATGGGAAACTGCTAGATTAATTTGCCATCAACCAACTCAAGGATAGAATATAGCTTCAGAAACGCTTGAGCTCATTCCCTCCGAGGTGCACCCTGGTCATGGCGTGTTGGTAGGCAGTACATGAAGGTTGAGACTCACAAATTCCTTTTTTGTAAAAATAACAGTTGCCGTGGCTTACCTTCTGTGGGAAGGAAAATAAATACAGTGTTTTGTTTTTTTTCCCCCCTGTTTATTTATTTGTTTCTTTGTGGTACTGGGGATGAAACCCAGGGGCATTCTACCTCTGAGATACCACCCCAGCCCTATTTTATTTTTTATTTTGAAGCAGGGTCTCATTAAGTTTCTGAGGACTGTGCTAAGTGGCTGAAGCTATCCATAAATTTGCGATCCTCCTGTCTCAGCCTCTCAAGTCCTGGGATTACAGGCGTGCGTCACCACATCCAGCTAGAGTGCGTTTAAGTGTGGCATATTGGGACCTCTCTTATGACTTGTGAATCTTTTATACTCTGTGCTTTCACTGCCCCTTCCCATTCACACTAAAATGTCTTCAGGTAAAGCTACTGAAAGGTCTTATTTTATAGGAGGAAAGAATATATATGACTAAGAAAATCTCTCAATTTGGAAAAATAATTTAAACCCCTTAGAGTATAATGTCCTAAAGGGCAGAAAAGAACAATAAAATTGCCAGCTATTAATAATTAGCCACAGTTTTTTGTGACACTTTGTAATTGGAAAAACACTTTTAATAGTTATTATGTATTTACCTGTTGGTTTTCTTATTCTTTTACCATCAGGACCATAGCATGACTTTCATAGGCCCTAGGCCTGTTGGCCTTCTTAGGCCCTTTTCTCCACTCACACATACACACACACACACACACACACACACACACACACACACACACTAAAATAGTTTAGTAAAGTTTTGTGAATACTAAAAATTTCAATGTTTTAGATGTGAGAAAAATTAACACGTTTTATCCTAACAGCTCATTTTGTTATTTTGATTTTAAAATAAATTAAAATATTCTCTGAGCCCCTGTAAGGGCTGTAGGCCCTGGAAGTTATGACTGCTATGCCTACTGGATAAACCAGCCTTGTTTTCCACCTGGATCAAGTGTGGGCAAAGGGTTAGATACAATGATGCAAATAAGCCATTTTGGTGTCTGCAATTGGAGCTGTGATTTAAATCTGTCTCCTTTTCCGCAAGATTACAGAAGGGCGGGCACCTAAGTCAATGAAGAGTGGGGAGGAGGGTCATGTAGGAAGCCACCCTCTAATGTCTCTTTGTTTGGTTTAGTTTTGTTTTGGTACTGGAGATTGAACCCAGAGGCATTCTCCCTTCAAGCTAAACCCCCAGACCTATGTTGTTTTATTTTTTTATATTGAAATAGAGTCTCACGGAGTTGCTGAAGCTGGCCTTGAACCAGTGATCCTCCTGTTTCAACCTTCCAAATACTGAGATTATAGGCATGCACCACCACACCCAGCTCTTGTGACTCTCTGTAATTGGAGCCAACATCTTTCTGTAATTGGAAAGATGCTGTTTGAGGTCTGCTCTCAAATTTTAGAATTCTGGCAGGCGAACTGAGGAATTGAGAAGTGAATGCTGAGCCAAAGAAGCAAGAAGTTTCAGAGAACGGAAGAAACTCACTGCTGGTCTCAGTACACGGAGGTGTGAGGCTTTGTTTTCTGATCAGTATGTGAGGCTTATATTTGCTATGATTGCAGGTGCACAGTGGGACCTCAGTGTCAACCAGCTGTGTCCAGCTGAGCGGGCCTGGGCCCTGGTGGGAGGAGGATGTGGCTGGTGCAGAGTGCAGAATCACTTCCAGTAAGTTCCAGAGAACCACACAACATACCTTTTCTTCTGATTACATAAAAGACTGTGAGCCGGACATGGTGGTGCACATCTGCAATACCAGTACTTAGAAGGCTGAGACAAGAGGATGGCAGGTTTGAAACTAGTGTCAGAAACTTAGCAAGATCATATTTCCAAATAAAAAAGGGCTGGGGTAGAGCTCAGAGGTAGAATGCCTAGAATACATGTGTGTTCAATACCCAGTACAATACACACACACACACACACACACACACACACACACACACACACCATACATGAAAACTGATCACAGCACAATAATCATACTTACCAGTGCTGAAAAACAACCAAATTAACAAGGTGATGGTAATGCTGAATCTCATCTATCTACCTGTCTGTATATCTATTTTATTTATTTATTTATTTATTTATTTATTTATTTATTTTGGTGGTACTGGGGATGGAACCGAGGGGTCTTCTACCCCTCCGGGCTATACTCCCAGACCTATTTTATATTTTATTTGGAAACAGGTTCTCTTAAGCCAGCTGAGGCTGGCTTCGAACCTGCGCGATCCTCCTATCTCAGCCTCCCAAGTGCGGGGATTACAAGCATATGCCACCACGCCTGGCTTATCTATTTTAAACATTTATCAAAATCTCCAGTTCAGTCACAAGGCATGCAAGACACATTAGCCTGCCAAGCTACAGTGGTCAAAATCTACCACTCTCAGGACAACTCCAAATACATAGCATGTCCAGGAACCATTCTAAGAGCTTTATATGTATTTTTAATCCTTATCACAATTCTACTATATGAATGTTTTCATTATTACACATTATTATTTTTTTATTACACATTATTATGTGTGTGTGTGTGTGTGTGTGTGTGTGTGTGTGTGTGTGATGGTGATGCTTGGGATAGAACCCAAGGGTATTCTATCTCTGAGCTATACTCCAGTCCTATTTTTTTTTTTTTTTAAACAGGGTCTCAGTTGCCGAGAACCTTGCTAAGCTGCTGAGGCTGGATTTGAATTTATGATCATCCTGTCTCAGCCCCCCAAGTACTGGGATTACAGGTGTATACCACTATACCTGGCTTTATTATTCCCATTTTTTTTTTTCGGGTCTAGGGATGGAACCCAGGGGCATTTGACCTCCGAGCTACACCCCCTGCCCTATTTTTTATTCTTTATTTTGAAACCGGGTCTCACTGAGTTGCAGAGGACCTCACTGTAGCTGAGGCTGTCTGCGAACCACGATCCTCCAGGTCTCAGCCTCCCGAATGCTGGGATTACAAGCGTGCGCCACCACACCTGGCTATTATTCCCATTTTTAAAATGAGGAAGCAGACCTGAAGACTCTTGACACCCTGCTTTAGTAAGAGGAGAGCAGGAATTTGAACCCAGATACTCCATATCTAGGGTCTATGCCGTCAATCACTAGGCTTCCTGCATTCTTCCGCAGGGCATCCTTCCACAGGACATCCATCTGCTGTTTGCCTCTGAGCAGCCTCACGGGAGCAAATGGACAGCATCTCACCTAACCCTGAAGAGCAGATGAGGAACCCACTGGTCCCCCACATGAGCCACCTAGAAGTGCTCCAAGAAGTTAATATCATAGAATGAAAGGATCAATCCGAAGACAGATTTCATGAGACTCTCAGACAGCTCCATGAGCTCCAACAGCCCATCACCAGTAGCACTGATAGGGCTGTAGATAAAATTCAGGATGCCCAGTTAACTGAATCTCAGACAAACCACCAATAATTTTAAATATCAGTATGCCCCAAATATTGAATGGTATATTATAGTAAAAAAAAATTGTTGTCCTATATATGATATTCAATTTTAACAGTGTTTTGTATTTGTATTTGCTAAGTGTGACAATCTGAGGCAGTAAATAGCCCGACCACACATCCTACCAGGGCTCTCTCTCCCCCCTGCCCTGCTCGGCTTCGTCCTCTCTCATCCAGCTCCCTGCCATCACAGGCGTAGTAAAGAATATGCTTCACCTGCAAGTTTTGGGCCAGTCCTCTCCCGATAACAACCAACCGGGTGAGGGCTTTGCCAGGTAGGTGAGATGGCCATACACTTAAGACCTTCCTGTTGATGGACACGGTTACCTTGATCATGGAACCAAAATTACAAAGAAGGAAACCAAGGTTCAGGGAAGTCTATCTATTTACTGGAACTCACATTCAGCTGCTCAAGCCCCACCAGCCCCTTACAATGAGTTTTCCAGTCTGGTCTTGAGAGACATGTAAGCATTATTAGAATGGGCATTAGTTGGTTTCAGCCATCATTGACTCATTTAATAATCAGCTTCATTTGCTGGAGGAAACAACCTCATAGTGAAAGGGATACTGAGGCATATGGACTGAGAGAATCAGTCTCAAGGGAGCCACAACACCAAGATGCCCAACTCCTGTTTCACAATAGTTGGTCAAAATTAAAACATGAAGTTTTCAATCTCAGCTCTTTACAATAAAACCAGTGGTTGATTATTGTTATTTCTTTGTTATCTTTTTCTTCTTTCTTTTTTTGTGGAACTGGGAATCGAACCCAAGGGACATTCTACGCCAAGCTATACTGCCAGATCTACTTTCCTTCTTTCCTCCCTTCCCTCCCTCCCTATTTCCATCCCTCCCTCTTTCCCTCTCTCCTTTTTTTCTTCCTTCCTTCCTTCCTTCCTTCCTTCTGAATTTCTTTCTATACTGGGTATTGAACCCAGAGGCATTTTATCTCCAAGCTATACCCCCAGCCCAATTTTATTTCTCATTTGGAAACAGGGTCTCACTAGGTTGCTGAGGGCCTCACTAAGTTGCCAAGTCTGGCTTTGAACTTGCGATCCTCTGGTCTCAGCCTCCCAAGTACTTGGATTACAAGCGTGTGCCACCATGCCCGGCTTCATTATTATTTCTCTATATAACCAAATACAATATGTTCACTATACAAATGATAACTAGTTACAAAGAGATAAACTCAGAAAACCTTGAAATTAATTACCTTGAAATTGATTATCTCTGCCTCAGAGATGTGGTTACGTTTCCACCGCATTTCCCTATAAGTTAGCCTCCTAAAAAGCCAAAACAATACAAAATGCCAGTTGGGACAATTGGAGAAGAATAGCAAAAGTTAGAGAAAAGCATGCCAAAGCTCCTGCACCCAGTGTGGGTGTACACAGGAATGAAACCTCCTCCCCCAAACCAAAGCCAAATCTTGCCTTCAAATAAGCCTAAAATAGAAAAACTCTCCTTTGGTTCTGACAAATGGGGAAAGCTGTGCATATTAATGAAGCATTCTTTTTTATGTAAACTCTATGAAATGGAACCTCTTCTTTGTTCCTTTGTCTGCTGGAATCTACTTTGTGAAGAAAGGGAGCTACCAAGGAAGACCCATCTTGTGCAGCCCCGACAGGAAAGGCCTTCTCTGTGGTACAGCTGGACTTGCTCTGGAGTGGGCCACCCCTGCGGCTTCCCCAGGCCAGGCTTCTCTCCCAGCAGCCCAGGAAACCAGATGGGCTAGGACGCAGGCATCAGTTACCTGTGGCTGCCAGCCCAGTCCCCTGGGCATTCCAAGGCCCCACCTTCAACCTGGTCTGTGACCTTTGACCTGGCCCCAAGGCCAACAGGGTTAGGGGCAGGACTAGGCATCGGGCTGCTGGCCTGGCCCGAATGAAAGAGCCAGTTGTTTCCATTCCTCCCGCTCTCTTGTGAGGTCCTGGGAGCTGCAAAACTGGTATTTCTCCAAATCCCAGCTGTCACGTGGCCATGTAGACAAGCTGTATTAACAGCCGTACATGTGTATGTGTGTTGCTCCGGAGTGTGCAGGCTGGCTTCCAGTCCCAGCTCTGCCACCACCTTGTGCTGGGACTTCAACCAGCCCCTTGTTTCTCAGGACCCTGGTTTTTCTTCTCTTTAAAATAGAATGGTGAATCCATGGGTGCTGAGGGAGGACCGGGGGTGGGTTGCAGGGCAGGGGGGTCAGGAGGCAGGTTGCGGCTCTCTTCTATAATTCTTCTTACAACCACCTCATAGTCTGTGGAAACAACTCCACTTTCATCTGTCTTGTATTTTGTATTTTCATAGAAGATATTCCTTGAAGGTTTCTGTTGGCCTCTAAAAACCACCAAACTAGGCTATTTCTACATGATCTCCCAAATGTATATTCTATAATCCTGTGATTTTTAAAATAAAACCCTCACACTGACCCCTTTAAAGGATTACTTGTTATCATTACAAAATGTATTCATATGCAGAATTATCACACTAGACTCCATAAGTTTATACAATGAATCCAGGCACGGTGGTGCACACCTGTAATTCCAGCACTTGGGAGGCTGCAACAGGACTGCAGGTTTGAGGACAGTCTCAGCACTTAGCAAGACTCTTAGAAACCTACTAAGACCCTGTTTCAAGAAAAAAAGGGGAGATGGGGCTGAGGTATAGCTTGGAAGTAGAATGTCCCTAGGTACAATCCCCAGCACCACACATACACACACACAAATTATACAGTTAAAATAACATTTTAAATGTATTGCATACTATTTAGGAGGGTAAGAAAATTATGAAGAATGTAATGATATATTTCTAATATTGAAGATTCTCTTAGGCAGCACCGTTATCCCAGACAGATAAAGTTTCCAGAGCCCAAGCCCCTTTTTCCTTCCACCTGATGAAGCCTGACATGTTAATTATTTAGCCACTGGTGCGAACTGGAACATAGTCATATGAAGAAACTGCCTTGAAAACATTTCTGCATGTAACATAAGGCTCTTGGAATTTAAACATATTTTCTTCTCCTTTCATATCTGCAGTTATTTTATGGATCTGGGCTCAGCCGACTTAGCAACAGAGGGCACTAGATTGGTGAATTATTCATGTAATCTACGTTTCCTGGTTGCTGTAGATAATTGACAGGTGTCATGTCACCTTTTACAAACATCCCACAATTATGGGCCATATATCAGTGTTTGACTTCGAAGTAATGTGTCTTTTCTGAGCCAGTTTCATATTTTATTTACAGCGTGGTGGCGTTTTTGACTTGGCCGTCTATTTCTCTCACTTTTGATTCCAAGCCATTTGCTCCACTTAATATAACCAAGAATATTTAAATACTAAGGCTCCTTCTCAGTTTGCTAAAGGCACTCATTCACTGCTGCCGTGTTTTATTCATTTAGCCATTATGTTAGTCAATTTCTTGACTTAAGAAATTTAGGATTAAATGCAACTGTAAGGAAACCATAATATAAATCTGTTTTTATGACTTGTTTTGTTCACAGGGAAAAAACTAAAAGCAAACCTTCCTGGAGCCTGACATAAGTTGTAAACTGTGGGGAAAGTTGGCCGGTTGAAGAATATGACTTAAGAGGAGCAATGGAATATTTCAAACCTCCACTGGATTGGAAGGCTTTTAACATCAGAAACAAAGCCAGGGTGAGTTCCTGTTTGGCCTAGTGAGAAAATCAGGAAAGAAAATATGCCTTGAATTGATAGTCCTAAAGACTAACAAGAGAGCATATTCCTCGGTTCAGAGTGAAATGGAGCTTTGAAAATCCTCAAGCCCCCAGCTGAGAGTGATGACACACACCTGTAATTCCAGTACTTGGGAAGCTGAGACAGGAGCATTGCAGGCTTGAGGGCAGCCTCAGGAACTTAGCAAGAGCCTCGGTAATTTGGAGAGACCCTGTTTCATAATTGGAAAAGAAAAAGGACTGGGGCTTGGAGGTAGAATGCCCCTAAATACAAAGACAGATGGACAGAAGAAAGAAGGAAGGAAGGAAAGAAGGGAGGGAGGGAGGAAGAAAGGAAGGGAGGAAGGCAGGCCTACCTTTTCACTTTCCCTAATAGGAAACTGAGGCTCAAGGTGCAAGGACTTGTCCGCCATCCCACTACCAGTTAGAGGAGAAGTTCACGGCCAGGTCATCTGATCCCTGCTGCAGAACTTTCACCGCTCTGCTTTGCCAGGGCCATTCTTGTGACCTCCCCAGCAGCCACTGTCTCTTCTGGCTGCCACTGGTCACTCACTGTCCCTTGGGGGTCATTCACCCCATCCTCATCCTAGGTGTGTGATTTGGGTGGAATTATTTCACACCTACTCCCAGGGTGAGCAGGATAGACTAAATCCATTATCCCATCTATTTTCCCAAAATGGAGTGTCCAGAGCAAGACAGATTGCGATCACATCATAGGAGCTGTTGGAGAAGATCTTCTGCCCCACTAGAGGGGCTGGGGTAAGGCCTGAGGTCTGGAGGCCTGCAGATATTTTGCTACCAGCCTGGGAGGAGGCTGGGGCTCCTGGAGAGTGGGCGGGAAGAAGTGTCACGTGACACCTGAGGGGTAGCCTGCCAACACAAAACAACTGAGCAGAGAGAGCAAACCAGGGTCAGGTAAACATATCATTCATCTTCTAAAGCAGGACCATTTTGAGAATGAAACCAGGCAGTACAAATGCTAAATCAGACAGGATGCTGGCGCAGCAGGCATAAACAGGGCTGTTCTGAACAGACAGGACGTGCGGTTATCCTGCTCCCCCTGGCTTCACTGGGGCTGCTGGAACAAGCCTTGACCCTGGCTAATCAGCCAGATCAAGCCAGCACTCTCTTTGGCCTTTTCAGTTTGAGTGACAATAAACTGATTTCACTACTGAAGCCAATTTGAGCAAGGAGTTTTATAACCTGCACATTAGGGTGTTTTTTTTTTACGGTAACGGGGATGGAACCCAGGGACATTCTACCTCCAAGCTACACCCCCAGACCTATTTTTTTTTCTTTATTTTGAAACAGGGTCTCACTGAGTTGCAAAGGGCCTCACTAAGTAGCTGAGGCTGTTCGCAAACCAGGATCCTCCTGTCTCAGCCTACCGAATGCTGGGATTACAAGCATGCACCACTACACCTGGCCACATTAGTGTTTTAACTTACACAAATATGGGGCTTCCTAAGTGTTGTGCCCTCTGAAATCTTTTCTTACTTTGTACCTTCAGTCTCCAATTAAAGCTAATTATTATATGTTTTAAATTTTAATAGATATTAAAGCTTTATATTTAATATTTTACTTTAAAGCAAACTATCACTTTCTAATTTACAGAGACTCTCTCTAATTTACAGAGAACTTTCAGGTTAGTGATCTTAATTTCACCCACAACTCCATGAAATAAGTATCACCTAAGATCTGGAGAAGTTAAAAAAAAATTGACCCATGCTCAAACAGCTGAGGTGGCCAGTCATGAGAGACCCACCACAACACTGATTTTCATTTGCCAATTTCTATGGTTTAACTCCTCCAACAATGACTGACGTCAAGGTACCAGCCTGACATCACTGGGTGAGGAGCGGGGAGGAGATACTGGGCTCTCACGGGGTTGGGGCCAGCACCCCACCACACAGAGCATTGTGACTTCTGGCTCCACTTTTTCAGTCCTTCAGCATTTGCTGGCTCCTACCTGGATGTGGCTACTTCCCTCCTTCCACTGCCCCTGCTCCACTGCTTGTACCATGCTGGTTTAGGTGACTTATCCAGACCTCTGCTCTGTCTCCAGCATCTCTATGTGGAATAGGAATAGAGACGGTGTTACAGAAAAGTACCATCCCCTTTTGTCTAGAGAAGCCAAGACCTTGAGTAATTCTCTGCTCAGGAGTCCTTTGGGCTGGGGCAGGACGGCAGCTGCCTTTGTGCTCTGTAATCATTGCTGTCAGACTTGGGCCCCCTGCAGCGAGGGGGACACTTACCAAACCCATTCACATTCATTATCTCATTTGAAGGTATTGACTGGATTGCCTGCTAAATGTTTTGCCTGAGCAGAGAGAGCTTGGAGAATGGTTGAGTCTTGTGAAAACCCTGGTGGCAGCAAACTAATTTGCAGTCCTGGGGCTTCAGGGAAATTAGCCAGTCTTAATAGGGCTTGCCTTACAAGCACAAATCTACTTGGTTGTGAGCGACTGCCACAGAAATCTTCATTGTCAAAAATCACAGGGCTGTTGAATTGCAAAGACAAAATTTATTTTGCCTCTTGACATCCAGACTATGCCAAAATTGAGAACAAGACTCTACTGATAACATTACAACTCAATCTTTAAAGAACACTTTATAATTGTGACTGCTATTTCCTCCCGTGAGTTAGGAAGAGGGGCAGCTATGGTGACAACATTAATAATAAATAGCTAATTCTACTGTGGTGGTTGCTTAGTCGTCAGAAAGGAAATGAGACATCTCATTTGGGTTTCATCTGGGCATGGGTTTTTATACCTATGTTTGAATGTCTGGGTATGCCAGAGCATCTGAGCAGTCCCTTAGAACAACTTAAGGAAGCAAGTTTACAAAGAACAGGGAAGTCCAGGCACAGTGGTGCACACCTGTAATCCCAGTACTTGGGAGGCTGAGACAGGGGGATCACAGGCTTGAAATCAGCCTCAGCAACTTAATGAGGCTCTCAGCAACTTAGACCCTGTTCCCAAGTAAGAAATAAAATGGCTGGGGGATGTAGCTGGGAGGTAGAACATCCTTGTCTTCAATCCCCAGCAACACACACACACACACACACACACACACACACACACACACACTACTTTTCTACATGCAAAAAAAAAAATAGACTTGAAATGAATCAACCCAAACATACTTAAAAAAAAAAAAATCAAGACAAATGTGCTCCTGCAAGAAGTATAAAGCATAAAGTCATGGTAAAGTTCACAGTTCCAGTTCCCTTTCAAGCATGTAGTTTGGCTGAGGAGTTGAGGGGCTGACTTGCTAGGCAGCAGGAAACAATGCATTGCAGCTTATCATGAAGAGCTAAGTCGACATGGATGAAGAAATGGAGAAAATCCAGAAGAAATGGTAATCAGGGAGAATTAAAAAAGGAGGGGACACTTCATCCAGGCCCTGAAAGATGCACAGGAAAAGGGGCACATTTCAGCTAAGTAGAAGGAGAGCATCATGAGACACTCAGAGGCATGAATGTCCAGGGCATTTCCACGCAGGGTGCCACTAAGAAGCTCAGGTTCTCCCATAGAGAGTGAGTGAGATGTTAACAAACCAGGCTTCTCAGTAAAACAGGTGTTAATTGCTTATAAAGTTAAGAGTAAGTTGACCCTCCCATGAAAGACAATGCGGCAAATCCAGCCACTGTTAACTGGGAATTAACCAGAGTCCACGTGTATCAGACTGTGACTCACAATTATATTTCTTGTCCTATCAGCATCCACAGATATTCAGAGGGAAAAGTGCTCCTGATGTTTTCAGCTGAGGACCAAATTGGATTATGTACAACTGATTCAATTTGCTGTAAAGTCAATCTTATCATTAACATGACCACAAGAACCTAGACGTTGATAAACTTGTGAATTATTTAAAGTTATGGACTCAATGTAGCAGATATTGTAGGCCCAAAAGACACAAAAGTAATGAAAAATGTCGGAATATTACATATTTCTTGGGGTTTGAGTGTCTGCATGTTTCTAAATTTGGTGGTAGCTCTGATAAATAAAGGGTAATAGCTAACATGGTGACCTAAGACAGGTCACTGTGGCGGAACCTTGTGGGACCAGCATTTTCATCAAGTTAATCACCAATCTTCTCTTGTAGGAGGTGGGATAACCAAAAGTTCTGGATCTTTATAACAGAGAGTATCAATCTGACCATGAGCACAATTTAAAGAAGCCCAGCCTCCTCATAGACAGGAACAGCCTGATAGACAGAAACCAGGGTGTCCCATCTGATCCATGAGACAAATATGTCTCTGGACTAGGGCACTGAGCCCTAGAGAATGAAGTCACTTGCCCAAAACTTGAATAGCCAAGAGGAGTTTCTCAGGATGAAGTACAAAAGCCACAGTCTACCCAAAGTAAGTAGTTTAAAAAGAAGAAAAATTCAATATGTACAAATATGAGATAAATGATCTCATGAGAGAAGAGTACTGTTATCTGTGAGAAAATTAAGCAAGCCATTGAAGGAATTTAGGGAATCCTCTACATATATTTAGTGATTTTGTTTTTTCAGTGTTAGGGATGGAGTCTAGACACTCACACATGTTAGGCAAGCACTCGACCACTAAGCTATACCCCCATCCTGAGATATTTAGCACAGTATTTACTTAGAGATAAGTAGATGTCAATAATTATCTGTCTATTTGGTTTCTACCAAACATCTGCCCCCAAATACTGTGTGTGAAGGGGGCAGTTGGAATGGAACCCAGGGGCATTCTACCTCCGAGCTACACCCCCAGCTCTATTTTTTTTTTTTTATTCTTTATTTTGAAACAGGGTCTCACTGAGTTGCAAAGGGCCTCACTAAGTAGTAGCTGAGGCTGTCTGTGAACTGAGATTCTCTTGTCTCAGCTTTCCAAATGCTGGGATTACAAGCCTGGCTCCAAATACCTTTTTTTTTTTTTTTTTTTTTAAGTACCAGGGATTGAACTCAGGGACATTCTACCTCTGAGCTGCACCCTCATCTCTATTTTATTTTTATTTTGAAACAGGGTTTTCTGAAGTCTTGAACTTGCAATCCTCTTGTCTCAGCCTCCCAAGTACTAAGATTACAGGTATGCACCACCATGCCTGATCTCAAGTGTCTTCGTATGAGACAGTTTTTAAAATCATATTGAAGAAATGGGAAAACCCAACATGATCAAGTAAAAATTTTACAATTGAGTAAAAACAGAAAGAAAAAAAAAGCTTTGATATGTGTTAGGAGTGTTCACTGCTGAGCTGGGCATGGTGGCATACTCTTGTAAGCCCAGTACTATAGAGGCTTAGACAGGAGGATCACAGTTTCGTGGCCAGCATCAACTACTTGGTGAGGCCCTCTGCAAATTAGTGAGACCCTGTTTCAAATTAAAGAATAAAAAAATAGGGCTGGGGTTGTAGCTCAGAGGTAAAATGCCCCTGGGTTCAATCCCCAGTACTAAAAAAAATAAATGTTGACTTCCAAATTATAGAACCAATCTAGGTATCTATCAACAGATGAATAGATTTTAAAATTATGAAATATCCACACAATGGAATTCTACTCAGCAATAAAGAAAAAAAAAATGTCATCTGCAGGAAAATGGAAGGACCTGGAGAACATTGTGTTAAGCGAGATTAGCCAGTCACAGAAAGCGAAGGGTCATATGTTTTCTCTAATATGCAGAAGCTAGAGAGTATTTGGGATACCAGAAACCTCCAAAAAAAAATGGAGGAGAAACTTCACTGGAGCCAGGGAGGTGGTCTAAGGGAAGGGGAGGGGGGAAGAGTGAGGATCAATGAAGGAATTACTACCATTGGCTTTTTGTACATATGTGAGGATACCAATGTCACTCTCAGGGGAAAGCCTGTCAAATGCTGTGTGCAGTATGTCACTGTGGACATGACTTACTTTATGATGTGAGACTATAATGCGCTGATAAAAGCATATATACATGTACATGTATATATATGAATGTTGGCTCCAAACAACAAAGACTGCCATGTCACCTTGGAGAACTGGGAGATGTTCGTGCAGCGAGGAGAACCTGTGTGAACTGGGGCAGATACCCGAGCCGCCCCCCAGCTGCATCTCTGGGGCAGCTGTCCTCCGATCATGCTCCGGTGGGCCGACCTAACTCATCCTTTTCTCTTGGCTTCCTTTTGGCCTCTGCTCCCTCATAATCAGCTTGCACATGGCCTGCCTGCCTCCTGGCCCCAGCTCTATTCAAGTCCTTTAGGCTCCTTTCTACTCAAAGCACAGTATGCTGCACTTCAGATTTTTTGGAGTGTGAATCCAGTTGGCTCAGTTCACCAATTGGAGCCAACGCACATTTTCCAGACTATACAATGTCTGACCTGAAGTCAGCTGCCCACCACTGGGCCAATTCACCAAAGCAAATAAGGGATAGGAGGTAAAATGGTCAGGGCATTTCTAGTCAGAAAGTGCTAAAGCATGGGCAGCCTCTGATTGCTGTCTCTATTAAATGATAATGATAACCAGAAAAGATTCTCTTAAATGGCAGCTCGAGGGCATGTTCTATTATTTTATTCATGCAATCATTTATTCATTCTGGCCTATCTCCTATTACAGAAGATTTGAGATGACTTACAAATCTATATAGCACAGGTAAAGATCAAATAGTTGAGACAATACAGGCAAACAGAAAACAAGGAAAAGAAGAAGAGAAAAGAAAAAAGCCAGGGGCAAAATTAATATGCGGTGCATTAACACTCAACATTGGAAATTTGCTGATGGTCAGTGCTGTGGTCTGAATGTTTGCATCAGCCCAAAGTTAATATGTTGGAACTCTATCCTCAGTGCAGTCATATGAAGAAGTAGAGTATTTAGGAGGTTATTAAGTCATCAGGGTGGAGCCCTTGTGAGTGGGATGCTCTTCTGAGTCCTCAGGGAGCTTGTTTGCCTTTTTTACCTCTGATGACATAGCAAAAGGCACCAGCTTGAAGGAGAGAGGGAGCCCTCACCAGACACTGAATCTGCTGGTGCACTGTGCCTGGACTTCCCAGCTGCTAGATTTGAGAACAAATTTTTACTGTTTATACATTGCCCAGTTAGCTGGGTGTGATGGCACACACCTGTAAACTTAGAACTTGGGAGGCTGAGACAGGAGGATCACAGGTTTGAGGACAGTTTCAGTAAGCATTGAGACTCAGGAAGACCCTGATTTAAAATAAGAATAAAATAGGGCTCAGGATGTAGTTCAGAGGTAGAATGCCTCAGGTTCAATCCTCAGTGCCATAAATAAATAAATACTGTCCTGTCTAAGGTATAAAGTTTTTTTTGTTATAGAAGCAGGAGTAGACTAACACAATGAATCTTGAGTTTATCTCTGAATCTAAGACCCACCAAACTTAATAGTAAGTGATGACATACAAGGGGAAATTTCTGGCAGATAATGCCTTCAAACAGACGCTGCAAACAGACGCTCTTCTTTCTGTGTTGATTTGTAGGCTGCCTTGACAGGGAAATAGACACTAGATTATGTCTCAAGGCTTCCTTTGGTCTTGAGTTCATAACAATGGCTGAGATTTCATTGATTGGGCCGAAAACAAATCATTAAGAAGGAAACTTTTGAGTCCAGTAGTGCACATCCAGGAGACTGAGACAGGAGGATCACAGGTTTGAGGCCAGTCTCAGCAACTTAGCAAGACCTCATTTCAAATAAAAAATAAAAAAAAGAGTTGGAGTGTAACTCAGAGTTACAACATCCCTGGGTTTAATCCCCAGTAACAAAAAAGAGGCAAAATTTTATGTAACTAAAACCATCCTACAACACAATCTCATCCCACTGAAGCCTTACTACACCCCCAGATCCCTCCAAAATTGGAGACATCATTTGAGAGCTAAAAAGGTATGTCGTAAATTTCTCATTTCTTTTTTACTGTGCATTGTAAGTCAAAAAATACATAGGAAGGCTGGCTCGGTGATTTTTCTGTTCTCCGGTTTTTTGCCGGTAGCATTTCCAATATCCTCAGATCTTCTGAGGCTCTTTATTTACTATTCTTTCCTTCCTTTTGATGATGGAGCAGCAAAAAGTCTTAGAAAGCTCAGTCCTGGTGCATGACAAAGGGAGAACCCTACCCCAGAGTAGCAGATATACCATGGAAAGCAAAATTGCATGTTCCCTTGGAACTGGGAATCATCCTATTAAAAGGACAGCTGTCGTTTAATATTCATTAAGCAGCCACCATGTTCTAAGTGCCATATGAAGCATGTACGTGATGGGACTTTTGGAAAGAGGATGCTAGTTTGTACAGAAACCAGTTACTGCTGATACTCAGTTTTATGACTCTGTGGAAGGAAGGGGTAGAGGGGATTCTTGGTGCTTTCTCTTGTGCTGAGAGGAACGCTGTATGGATTGCCAAGATGGTGATCCTGAAAAACCATTTACAATATTCAATTAACAATAATTAAGGCACTCAGTGGGAAGCCCCTCACTGACTTGCTAAATAGCAAAAATTGGTACTTGGCATTCCCCATGGATGAGAGAAAAGATAATAAGTACCCCAAATGTAAAGACAATCGAAATGAAACTAATTATGACCAAATTATATTACACAAATAGAAGCACAAGTTGTATCAGGAATATTTAAGATTTTGACAAGAAATATTAAAAAGACATTTTAGCCATTAATTGATCATCTAATCTAGTTTAGTTCTGGGAAAAGAACTGGTTTATAAACATTGAAGTTTTACATACGCTGATAAGGGACCACAGTCTATTATAACAGCCTCATAGTTTTAGGAGCTAGTGAAGTCTAATTTTCTGTTAATATTGTTAATAATGAACCATAATTGATTCTATTACTAATAGTCTTATTAAAAAGACAGTTAGCTAGTCAATTTAGTCCATCTTTTCACAATCACATACTCACAAAATATTAATACTAATTTGATTTACTACTTTCAACCTTATTAATTTTAAACTATCCTTCACTAATTTTCTGTAGCATTAAAAAGATGTTTTTACTGTGTGTGTGTGTGTGTGTGTGTGTGTGTGTGTGTGTGTGTGTGTTACTTGAGATTCTACCTCTGAGCTACACCTCCAGCCCTATTTTTTAAATTTTATTTATTTATTTATTTTGTGGATCTGGGGGTGGAACCCAGGGGCATTCGACCTCCAAGCTACACTCCACCCCTATTTTTATTCTTTATTTCAAAACAGGGCTTATTAAGTTGCGGAGGGCCTAAGTAGCTGAGGCTGTCCCCGAACTGTGATCCTCTGGTCTCAGCCTCCTGAATGCTGGGATTACAAGTGTGCGCCACCACACCCAGCTTAATTCTCTTTATTTTGAAACAAGGTCTCACTAAATTGCAGAGACCTCGCTAAGTATTAGTTGAGGCTGGCCATGAATTTTTGATCCTCCTATCTCAGCCTCCCAAGTACGAAGATTACAAACATGCACCACCACACCCGGTTCTATTTTTTTTTTTCATAATTTTGAAATAGAGTATTATAGCTGGGCATGGTGGCACATGCTTGTAATTCAAAAGAGAAAATAAAAAGGGCTGGGCCTGTGGCTTGGAGATGGAATGCCCCTGGGTTCCACCCCAGTATGGAAAAATAAAATAAAATAGGGCTGGGAGTATAGCTAAGAGGTAGAATGCCTTTGGGTTAAAAAGAAAAGAAAGGAAGCGAAGGGAAGGGAAAAGAAGGGAAGAAGAGAGAAGGAAAGGAAGGAAGAAGCAAAAAAGAAAGAAAGAAAAGAAGAAAGAGGATCTTGTCAAATTACTGTGGACTTTGCTAAATTGCTGAGGCTGGTCTTGAGCCTGCAATCCTCCTGTTTCAGCCTCTCAAGTACTGGGATTATAGATTTGTGCTACCACACCTAACTGTTTTCACTTCTTTGTAGGTTTTTATTTTTGCCTATTCTCTATTACTTCTACATCAATTTTCCTTCTTCCATATTTTTGAAATTATACCACCAAGTCTAGATTTATAAAGATTTCCTAATATTCAATGAAAGCCAAAAATTGCCTGTATATGCTTATAATAGGAGACTTAGATTTCATCTGACTCAACCTCTTCAATACTATATGAACATATTTATAACTATATTTAAAGACTTAACCCAAGCTGATCTCAGCAAAGAAGAAACAATACATTCATCATTATATATGCAAACTTGAATAAAAGTTCTTTTGCAAATCCTCTAGTCTATTCTGTATGTCCAGATCTCTGTCAGTTCCATTAAGTCATTATTTGAAAAAAACTTGTATGATTGGACAAAATCCTCATTTTGATTATCAGAAAGCTGAGCCAAATCAGTCCTTTCTGAAATCAACTCTGGGCTAGGTGTGGTGGCACATGTTTGTAATCCCAGTACTTATGAGGCTGAGAGGAAGATTACAGGCATGAGGCTAGCCTCAGCAATTTAGTAAGACCCTGTTTCAAAAATAAAGAGGGCTGGGGGTGTAGCTCAGAGGTAGAAGCCCCCATGTTCAATCCTCAGTCCCTCAAAAATTTATTTAAAAAACAACTCTAGAAAGGTATAACTCAGATGTAAACATATGTGTGTGTATATGTAAATATATGTGGATTATACATTTGTCAAAAAAATCATACATTAAACCAGGCATGGTGGCGCACACTTGTAATCCCAGCATTTGGGAGGCTGAGACCAGAGGATCACAGTTCGTGGACAGTCTCAGCTACTTAGTGAGGCCCTTCACAACTTAGTGAGACCCTGTTTCAAAATAAAGAATAAAAAATAGGGCAGGAGGTGTAGCTTGGAGGTCGAATGCCCCTGGGTTCCATCCCCAGACCCACAACAACAACAAAAAAATCATACATTAACCAATTTAATGGCTGCATAATGGTTTGGATATAGTTTACTTCATTTGCTGAATCCTCTTGTTCAAGACTTAAGCTCCATCTAATTTGTGTGTATACACATCTTTATGTAAGGATTATGTACGTGGATACATATGTATATTAAACGTGTGTGTGTGTGTGTGTGTGTGTGTGTGTGTGTGTGTGTGTGTCTGTCTGTCTGTCTGTCTGTCTGTGTACTTTGCCTTCAAAAAAGGTGATCTCATAGTGGATGGCACACACCTGTAATTACAGTACTAGGGAGGCTGAGACAGGAGGATTGGAGGTTCAAGGCCAGCATGTGATAACTTAGTGAACCACTCTTTAAAAATAAAAAAAATAAAATAGGGCTAGGGGTGTAGCTCAGAAGTAGAATACCCCTCAGTTTAATCCACAGTGCCATAAAACAAACAAACAAACAAACACACACACACACACACACACACACACACACACACACGAGCTGATGTCATTTTGCATTACCATGAGCAGTGCTTGAAAGTGTCAAATAACAACGCAGGACAGCTCTGGTTGTTCTGGTCTGACAGATGAAAAGAAGCATTTAGCTGCCATTTGTAGTTTGGGATTACTAGTAAAGTGAAAGATGCATTCATATGTTAAATAGCCATTTCTTCTTTTGCAAATTCCCAGGTCATTTTCTTTGTTCACTTTTATATAGTAAGGATATTGACCCTTTGTTACGTATGTAGTATTGCAAATGCTTTTTCCTAGTCTGTATTTGTCTTTTAAATTTGTTCTTGGTACTTTTTCTGGCTATTTTTACATCCATGTGTTTTCCCTTTTGTTTTTGTGGTACTGGGGATTGAGTCCAGGGGCATTCTACCTCTGAGCTACACCCCAGGCCATTTTATTTTTTATTTTGAAATGGGGTCTCACTAAGTTGCTGAGGGGATCCCTAGGTTGCCTTGAACCTGTGATATTACTGTCTCAGCCTCCAAAGGACTGGAATTACAGGCATGTGCCACCATGTCTGGATGCATGCTTATATTTAAAGACAAACATCAGACGCTGGGCATGGTGGCACACATTTGTAATCCCAGTCCTTGGGAGGCTGAGACAAGAGGATCACAGGGTTGCAGCCAGCCTCAGCAATTTAGTGAGACTGTTTCAAAAGTAAAAAAAAAAAATTCAAAATAGGGCTGGGGGTGTGCCTCAGAGGTAAAATGTCCCTGGGCTCCATCCCTAGTACCACAATAAATAAATAAATAACAATTTTGGCAAATTTTGAAAATAAATAAACCCACTTGGGAGATTGAAGGGTATATAGTCAACTTCTTATAACAGTTTTTTATATTTATTTATTTATTTATTTATTTATTTATTTATTTATTTTGTGATACTGGAGGTGGAACCCAGAGGCTTTCTACCTCCAGGCTATACTCCCAGACCAATTTTCTATTTTATTTGGAAACAGAGTCTCACTAAGTTGCTGAGAGCCTCACTAAGTAGCTGAGGCTGGCTTCGAACCTGAGCGATCCTCCTGTCTCAGCCTCCCAAGCACAGGGATTACAAGCGTGTGCCACCACGCCCGGCTCTTATAACAGTTTTTAAACAGCTATTATTTTCAGTATGGACTTGGGAATGTAGAACATCTCTCTGCAGTTCTTTTACTCATTGCAAGCTGCTAAGCTAAACATTATGGGGAAACTGTCTCTGGACCCATGGAAAAAAATAAAACAAAAAACAAGCCTGCCAGTGTGTATACCTCAGAAGACAGGAGGGTAGTAACTACAATTGTTGTCGAGGGGGCCTCATGGGCAAATGAGTTTGCTGGTGAGCCAGTGGGTGTACTTCAGGGGCATGGCTGGTTTAACTTGGGGATTAGATGAAGGTGCCACCTTCAGTTACATCTCGTGTCTCCATCAGGGTAAATATCTATTAGGATCGGGGAATGAACTCTGATATGGAGCAGAGTCCTAACTTAGTTCTATTAATCCTGGCCATCGGGATATTTTCTTCATTCAAATAAAAGCAATGACCTGAGCTAACACACTTTACTAGGGAGAACGTCTGCCAGCCTCTAAGATTTCCATCAAAATTATGGTTTGCCAAGGCGTAAGCTGACCGCATCCTTTAGAGGCGTGCAGATCAGCCAGCTGGCAAGCCTTGGCCACCGCTCTCCCTAGGCAATCAGCCAAGAACCCAGCACTTGGAGCAAGATTCATTCCCACTGCAACATTTACTTTATTTTTCGGGGTGTTAGCCGCATTCTGTTAATTGGGACTTTTTGCAAAGACTTCCAGGCCTTTTGAAGTACCCTTTCTCCCATGAATTTCTAGTGAATATGTATAGTCCTGTCATGTGTGTTTTCAGCAAGAAGTCTGTAAAAAGACTGAACTTGATTTTTTTTTTCTTTACCTAACTCAGTGTAGCAGAAATGAGGCAGGGGAACTGTCAGTCATTTCTAAGGATGACAATTTTTACTGCTTGACAATCTGAAATATAAAATTCTAGCTATTTGATGATATGCCTGTGTATGTCCCATCCCCCAGATATGATGATGTGTGTTGAATAGGAGAGTTTAGGGTTCCTTGCTTAGGCATGATAATTTAAGGAAATAGTTAGCTCATCAGAATTGGCTGGGAGCCCTGTTTTCATATTATCCAGACAGAAGTCACTGAACCACAACTTTGCTGCTAAGAAACGGGGACTAAAAGGGAGGGGGTGGTAGGCATGAGTGGTTAGCTGGTTACCCATACTCAATCATGAAGTGCACTGTACATTCAAGGATAAACTGATACTTGTTAAATTATGCCCAAAGAAAGGTCTGCATTACACTCTGGAGATCTGTTGACTGAACTCTGTCTCCTCAGCCAGGTGACCTTAAACAAGACCCTATGACTCTCACACCAAAGGTTCTTCACATGTAGAAGAGCCCAAAAGGAGAGCCCAAACAAGCAACTTCTAGGCTGTAAAGCTCCATATCTTGAGGGCTTGATTGAAGAGCCTATTAATTGTTTCTATGTTCAGCTGCACTCCACTTTAAAAAGCCCTTCTTCAGCTGGGTGCAGTGGCACACAGCTGTAAACCCAGTACTTGAGAGTCTGAGACAGGAGAGTTGAAGGTTCAAAGCCAGGCTCAGCAACTTAGTGGGGCTCTTAGCAACCTAGTAAGACCCTGTTTCCAAATAAGAAATAAAATCAGGCTGGGGCTGTAGCTTGGAAGTAGAATGCCTTTGGGTTCAGTTCACACACACACACACACACACACACACACACACACACACACACAGAGTTTCAAAATGAGTGCACCCAGGGGCAGTGGTGCATGCCTGTAATCCTAGCAACTCGGAAGGCTGAGGCAGGGAGATCACAAGTTCAAGGCCAACCTTAGCAATTTAACCATATCCTGTCTCAAAATAAAATTATAAGCACACACTTGTAATCCTAGTAATTGGGAGTCTGAATACAGGAAGATCGCAGGTTCAAGAACAGCCTCAGCAACTTAGGCTCTTCACAACTTAGTGAGACTCTGTTTCAAAATAAAAAATAAAATAGGGCTGGGGTGTAGTTCACAGGTAGAATGCCCCTGGGTTCAACAATCCCCAGCACCACAAACATAAATAAATAAAATAAAAATGAAACTATAAAAGGCATAGTGGCATAGTGATAGAGCGCCGACCCAGCATATGCAAAGCCCTGGGTTCAATCCCTAGTACAGCCAGAAAAAGGAGAAAAAAAAAGACAAATAAATAAAAATAGGTGAATAGAGAGGGTACACATACCTACTGGGTAAGGTAACTGAGACTCAGAGTAATGTGGGGCTTATTGCATGTGGTTCTTCCTTTGTTCTTTAACTCTGTTCTACCTGGATATAAGCAGGGTTTCATGCAAAAGCTGGCATTTGATGAGAGCCTTAAATAAATAGTAAAATTTCCAAAGACATAGATGAAACAGACTAAGCATAGACACAAATAAACCCAGGCACAGACATAGAAAATTCAGACACTTAAGCAATTCCTGAACCAAAACTCCTAGAAAGTTGCGAATCTGGGTGAACCAGTTTGCAATCTGGGTTAGGAGATTAATGATCTCTTCCACACTCATTGAATACCAACTCTATACAACATGCATGCTCAAGATATACAAAGGTGACTCTCATATAGGTTTGATCTTGGCATTTCAAATAATAAATATATGCACATTTTATACAAAGTAGGGAAGTCATAGAAAATGAGAACGAATTAAAAATCACCAATCTTGTTTAAATTTTTAGACATGTTTAGGTAATGTCTTATCTAATACAGAGAATTAAATATAAATTTGGCTGGATACAGAAGCGATCACTGATTAGCTCAAAGCAACATTTAAATTGATCTTCCTAGTGAAAAGGCATCAGAAAAAGCAATCCCGAGAACACCTGTTCAGATGCACTAGCGTCAACAATTAGGTTCTTCAGGAAATGAAGAGTTTTCTGCAGCTTTCACTCCAGTAAGAGGCAACAGAACTTAGCATTTTTAATACTGTCATTGAGAACATGTAAGGGGGCCAGAGGAAAATGTTCACACCCACCTCTTAACTTGGAAATAGAGGCAGCTCCCTTAAGCCACACTTTTAAGTAGCAGGCGCCGGGGTTACAGGATTCTCTACTTGACACTCTTCCTCTCTAAGAAATCTGGGCTCTTCCGGTGAAGGAAAGAAAAAAAAAAAAGTCTCAATCACAACCACGTGACCCAAGAAGGAGCAGGTGGTGAATGTGATTGGCGCAGAGAGCTGTGAGCGTGGAGGCCACGTGGCCTTTGGTCTAGAGTAGCTGGTGTTACCCACGTGGCTCCAATCCGAAGCCACCGAGGCTGGCACTGCAGAGGTCCAGGAGCATGATTCTCAGAGTCGGGGGTGGGGATATCAAGTGAGGATGCTCTGCTTCCTCAGGTCCTCACCCCGCTGCCCACTCTACGTGCCTCCCTAGTTACAATAATAACCAAATCCAAACCTCAGTACCAAAGAAGAGAAAGAAGAAAAGCCTGGCCTGACTCCTCCGGCAAGCCAAGCCGGCGCACATGATCACTGCAGCTAAGGACACTCAGGTGAAGGCCGGGTTGCAGAAGAGCAAGGAGCCGCAGAGCCGGGACGCTTTGCAGGGCGCCGCCAGCCACTGCTTTTCTATCCAACAGCTTCTCCTCTCTGTGCCAGGCCTTTTTGTGTGTTCGTGTCTTAACTGTAAAATGAGGATAATGAAACCTATCTACATTCGTTTGTTTGTAAGGTTGAAATCAGGGCAGAGTACCCAGCTCAGAGTGGTCCTCACTTATAAGCCCCAGTTCCTCCCAGTGACCTTGGCAGATTCTTTCAATGCTCCCTGTCGCCTGGCTCCCTGGCTAGTGCCAAAATGGCCTTGGGTTAAAGGAGTAACGTCCCTTTCAGCTCCGGCAGTGTTTCTGGTCTGATTCCTTGGAGCCCCTCTGTGCTCACCCACGTGTAGTGAGAGGAATGCCCCTCTCCTCTGCATTAGGTTCATTGAAATGGGTCCTTCCATTTCTGCCTGCTTTCAATTTCAGTGCTTTCTCTGTAACAATGTAAATGGTGGCTGTGGGAAGACGGTTCCTCCCCCGGCCCCATCTCTCCTTGGCCTTCTGCTCAGTTTTGGGCAGATGTACCAGGGAGCCAGCTGTCCTGCTGGGCAAGGAAGCCCTTTTGGATTTGACTGGGTGAAATTATTTTCCTTTGCAACTTCACACCTATCATCTTATCCTTTCTTGAGAACACAAAATGTCCATAAACAGCCGGAAAAGGTCACTCTAGCATGCCAACCTAAGGACAGTTCTTCCTAAGAATAAACACAGGGAGTAAATTGGGATTGAACGCTTTCAGGAATCAAAGGCAGCAGGAAGTAGGGAAAGCGCACAGCTCACGCTCGTGGTGTGAGAGGCTTCCTGGTGCCTGTGTCAAATCTTCAGGGCAGCGTGGCCTTCAGAACGGCAGGGCACCGGCCTGAACTGTCCCTCCCTCCCTCCCGCCCTCCCTTCCTTAGTTCAAAGATACTCATTGAGCATATACCGTCTTGTACATCAGGACCTGTGCCAGGCCAGCGGCCGGGGGCAGAATAAGCCCAACATAGAGGCGGTCCTTGCCTTCATGAACTCCGGTGGCCACGGTCAGATGTTGACCTAAAAGTACACAAAAAAGCCTCAGGTAGCGACCCCGAGTGGGAGGCTTGGCCTAGTGAGGGTGGCCTGGCCGGGTCTCCCTGAGGAGGGGCTGAGGCCCAGGCCCCACAGGAAGGACAGAAAGGACGAGGAAGTGCATTCTGGGCAAAGGAAGCAGTCTGTGTAAAAGCCCTGGGGAGAGGGAAGCTCCCCGAGTTTGAAGAACTGAAAGAAGGTCAGCAAATCTGCAGGCCTGAGAACCAGGGGACAGAGCGGGATGGGCAGGAGAGGGAGGCAGGGCCCAGACCGAGCCTGGCTTTGGAGGCCTTTTTAAGGACATAGGCGGTTCCTAAAGCCACACACCACGTTTGCAAGTGTTTCCAGCAGAAAAGTGTTGGTTTCAAAATGATCACTCTGGGAAAATGGCTTCAAATGAGGTAAGAAAGAAATGAAGTCGGCGCTGGGGGCGTGGCTCAGTGGTAGAGCTAGTGACTTAGCCTGAGGATGGCGGAGTTGCATCCCCAGCCCTGTGGTGTGGGGGTGAGGAGAATGAATGGAAATAGTAGCGAATGTTTATGGACCTGAATGGAGTATTGTTTCATGAGCTTTACATACATTATCTCATTTAATCCTCACAGCCAGGTGCTGTTGCCCCTCTCTTTCCACAGAAAGGGAAAGACTGCTGGCTTTGCACCTGAACAGGCCCGGCCGCCGTTCCATAGGAAATCCTGATAACTATATACTAATACAGTGCGTGTCCATGATGTGATGGTGAGGGATGAGGGAGAGTCGAGGCAGGGGTGGGGGAGAAGTGTGAGAGAGCCTGGGTTCCAGTGTGAGGGAGCTGCCAAGGGCTGCTAGGAGGTAGGAGGGCATCTCTCTCTCTCTCTCTCTCTCTCTCTCTCTCTCTCTCTCTCTCTCTCTCTCCCCCCTTCTTTCTTTTCCTCTCCCTCCCTCTTTCTTTGCAGTGCTGGGATGGAACCCAGGGTTTCACCCATGCTAGCCAAAGCTCTTCATCACTGAGCCAGGTCTGCAGACTCCCTCTTGCTTTCTTTTACTGGGAAGTTCTTTAAATTTACTGAGCACTACTTACTATAGTTCTCTTTCTTTAAAAATCAGACCTGTGCCATTTCTATCCCTACTTTGCTTATTCAACTTGGTGTCCCTTTTTTTTTTTTTTAAGTTTTAAGAGTTTTTCCTCCACTCTGACTGCCTTCCTAAACACTTTGACTGAAAAGGACCTGGGTCCCACGTGCTGATTGATTCTCCCCCATTCTCACAGCTAATCTGAGAGGAGAGCTTGTTGTCCAGCTCCCACACACTTCCTTTTCTACCAACTGACATTCTTAACTCTAACAGAGGCCAGCTTGATTTTGGAATGTATAGATCACTTTATTTCAACAATGTACTTTAGGTATATACATATTAATGTGTGTGTGTGTGTGTGTGTGTGTGTGTGTGTGGTACTGAGGCTCGAACCCAGGGGAATTCTACCTCTGAGCTATACCCTCAGCAATACTTTTATTTTTTATTTTAAAACAGGGTTTCACTAAGTTGCTGAGAGACTGGCTAAATTGCTGTGGGTGGCTTTCAATCTTGGATCCTCTTGTCTCAGCCTCCTATGTACTGGGATTACAGGTGTGTACCACCATGCCCTGCTCTAAATTTTTTTTTTTTTAAGATTTAAAGAAGTTTATTAAAAAGATAGAAATACAGAAGATAGTTACAGCCTCATGTTACCCAGGGGTAACATGAGGTGGTGCTTCAAACAAAATCACCCCTAAATTTCTTAAGCAATACAGAATGTACTTGTTTATAGCTCCCACTAAAATACATTTTTTAAATATTCAGTTATACTATATTCTTGACTCAAAATAAGATTTTGGAAAAGTTACTAGAGAACAGTCTTCTCAGGTGGGCACGGTCTTCACTTTTATAATTCCAGTACTTGGGAGGCTGAGATAGGTGGATCACAGGTTTGAGACCAGTCTCAGCAACTTAGACTCTCACCAACCTATCAAGACCTTGTTTCAAAACAAAATAGAACTCTCACTTGTATAGACTTGTTCTCTCCCTTTTTAGATTGCCCATGAATGTGTACCCCCAATTTTCCTAATAAAAACTCTGTCTTTGTCTCTGAAAAAAAATCAAAAGAGCTGGAGGTGTAGTTTGGAAGTAGAGCCCCCCCTGACTCAATCCCTAGTAACACACAAAAAAAAAAAAAAAGAAAGAAAGAAAAAGCAGGAGAGAAGGAAGAAACAAAGGGTGGAAGGAAGGAAGGTGGGAAAGAAGGAAGGAAGGAAGGAAGGAAGGAAGGAAGGAAGGAAAAGAGGGTCTTCCATCCAGGAAGAGTGGTGCACACCTGTACTCTCAGTGACTCAGAAGGCTTAGGTAGGAAGATGACAAGTTCGAGGACAGCCTCAGCAACTTGGTGAGATACTGTCTCAAAGTAAAAATTAAAAAGGGCTAGGAGCGTAGATCAGTAGTGAAGTGCCCCTGGGTTCAATTTGCAATACCAAAAGAAAGAACAAAACAAAGAGCTTATATAAATTTAAATCCTCTTAGTCATGGCCATGCAATTTATTAGCATATATTTTTAGTTTAGCCAATCTGATAGGTGAAACATGGAATCCCATTTTGCTTTGGACTAATTAGATTGTGAGGAAGAGAACCGTTTCAGTATTTAGAAGTCCATTTGGTCTCCTTTTTGGAGATCTGCAGTTCTTGTCCTTACCCCACTTTTCTGTTTAGTTGTTGCTATTTTCCCTATTGCTTTGCAAGAATGGAGTAAGTTTGAAGAAACTTGATGGAGAAGAGTCAGAGAGGGCTGGACACCAGCACAGCCCCGGGCTCCCCATCTGTGCAGGGAGGGGAGGCAGACGCCCCCTGAGGTTACTGCCGGCCAGCAGGCCTGCAGGTCAGGTCAGGAAGGGAGGAAACCCCTTCCTTTGAGTTCCCATTATACCCTGTGAGTGGGCAGAGCAGCCTGAGGGGAAGCAGGAGGCTCTGCAAAGGCAGTCCTTGGCAGTGGGCAGTGGCTTCAGCCCCTGAGCCTGAGCTCCCACCACAGGAGAAGTGTGTGTGTGTGGGGGGGGTGGGGTCGTTGCTGGGTCTCTGTGTTTATTCATGGGCCCCAGAGGGAACCAACCCATCTCTGTCCTGATGCAGCTCTTGCTGCAGCCCCACCCCTGGGCAACTTCACACACAGACTGTCACCCCAGGACCTGCCTGGCCAGCGGCTCTCCTTGCCCATGCATAGCCCTGGCCCAGGGGACCAGAGATCAAGAGGCTGAAGGGGCTGAGAGGGAAGGGTGGCTGGGCATCCTTGTCCTCCGCAGGTCCTGACTCCCAGCGCCCCTGGGAGGAGCGGGACCACCTTATGCCTTAAACTCCTCCATAGGAAGCAAGACGGCTCCTTTTCCCAGGGCAGAACTTGGATGGATCTTCTCATTACCCATGAAACCACAGAGATGAGAGTAGTTTTGTGAGCTGTCTTACTACAACATACAAATCATACTGCTAGAAATGACCTAAGAAATGGAAACATGGAATCACATTTTGAGAATTCATTAGCACACTTGACATGCCAGGTGCTAAACTAAAAGGCTTTAGTACATCTGGCGCTTACAACAACCCTTTAAGGTACTGACCATGAGTATCTTCATTTTATTCCTACTTTTGCCTCTAGAGAGATGACAAAAAGGAGGCTTAGGGAAGTAAAGTCATTTCCCTGAATCACAGGGCTAGTGTGAGGCACAGCGGGCACTTGAACTCAGCACTGTCCCAGCTGAAACTTGTAACACAGCCCTAAACTGGAGCACCGCACATCCGGCCTTCCCACCCAGCAGTGCAGCTGCGGCCAGAGAGGCCCCTACGGACTTGTAAACTCCTCAGGTTCCTCAATGTGTTGCAGGTTGATCTTTTCCCGGAAAAAAAAAGAGGCCTGCCTAGAGATTTTGCCCCAGGATATTTATTTATACCAGCCATAGGTTATCAAACATAGCTTTACCTTTCCTTGTTAAACAGGGACGTTCCCTGCGTCTGGTTGAGCCTCTCCTGTCTATGATAGTTGAAGAGCTTTCCTTGGGTAGAGGATTGCCTTAACAACTGAAAGAATTATTTAAAAAGGGCATGCATACTCTAATGCTGATACTCAAGTGTGCTCAAGATGCAAATCTTGAATGGTTCATAACCAGTGCTTTTATTATTTATTTATTTATTATTATTATTATTATTTTTTTGCAGTACTGGGGATGGAACCCAGGGGCATTTTACCTCCAAGTTATACCCCAAGCCCTATTTTTTATTCTTTATTTTGAAACAGGGCCTCACTAAGTAGCTGAGGTTGTCCTCGAACCTCAAACCTCCTGTCTCAGCCTCCCGAATGCTGGGGTTACAAGCGTGCTCAGAACCAGTGCTTTTAGGTTCTACATTTTAGTGATAATTTTCTTGTCCTCTTCTCACACTCAGCTCCTTCCTCTGTGAGTGGAAGTTGGAGCTGGGAATCTGGATTCCATAGGGGTTTGACTTAATACATTCTGTGGTCCAGACCAATAACTAAAACTGTATTTTTTTTAACCCTCTAGATGGCTGAAAGTGCTAAACATGTCACTATGTAACTGCTGAAAAGGAAACTGAACTTGAAGAAAAAGAAATAGCAGCCACTAAACCACTGTTTAAAGGTCACTCTGCGGGCGTGTGGTTCACACTTGTAATCCCAGTACTTGGGAGGCTGAGACAGGAGGATTGCAGATTTTCAGCTACTTAGTGAGGCTGTCCCGTTTCAAAATAAAGAATAAAAAATAGGGCTGGGGGTGTAGCTCAGAGGTAGAATGCCCCTGGGTTCCATCCCCAGTACTGCAAAAAATAAATAAATGATAAACATTCAAAGAACATGAACTGTCGACTTTCTTATAGTTTTTTACTTCATAAAGGCAATCAATGAGAGACCTCATTGAGATTTTTTAAAAAGTTTTAACCTGCTGGGCGTGGTGGCGCACGCTTGTAATCCCCGCGCTTGGGAGGCTGAGACAGGAGGATCGCACAGGATCGAAGCCAGCCTCAGCTACTTAGTGAGGCTTTCAGCAACTTAGTGAGACCCTGTTTCCAAATGAAATATAAAAAAATGGGTCTGGGAGTATAGCCCGGAGGTAGAAAGCCTCTGGGTTCCACCCCTAGTATCACAAAATAAATAAATAAATAAATAAATAATTAATTTTAACTTCCGTGTGAGTGTGTGTGTGTGTGTGTGTGTGTGTGTGTGTGTGTGCTCTGAGGATTGAACCCAGGGGCATTCTACTTCTGAGCTACACCCCCAGCCCTGTTTTATTTTTTATTTTGAAACAAGGTCTCACTAAATGTTGAGGTCTCACTAAGTCGCTGAGGCCGGCACAAACCTATGATCCTCCTCAGACTCTCAAGTACTGAGATTTCAAGTGTGCACCACAACATCTGGTTTAGCTTTCATTGTATAGGTTGATGGTAACCTTTAAAGGTATAACTTCTGTTTCCAGTACACACGGTTACCTGCGACATTTACAGAGGAAGAATAAGAAGTGAGAATATATTTCTAGAGGCACAAATTACTGTAGTCTCTTAACTCCCAACAAGAATCAACAGTTTTGTAAAATTGTTCCAATATCTGTTTCTTGTCAGTTAAAAGAAATATTAATTTATCTAATTAAAGAATAGTTTTCTTCTAGAGAACAAAAATAAATGCTATATTAAATATACATAGCTTTTGGCCAACAAACTGCACACATTTTATTCCTGTAATTGCCCATCATTTTAATTCACGTTCTACAGATTCATTGGGATCAGTTTGGAAGCAGACACTTGTGAGTTTAATCCCTTTTAGTGCCTCCCATTCTGGAACCTTCCATATTTTGTCCTTAAATATATTACCTTGTCCCGGGCGTGTTGGCGCACACTTGTAATCCCTACACTTGGAAGGCTGAGACAGGACGATCACACAGTTTCGAAGCCAGCCTCAGCTACTTACTAGTGAGGCTCTCAGCAACTTAGTGAGACCCAGTTTACAAATAAAATATACAATAGGTCTGGGAGTATAGCCCGGAGGTAGAAAACCTCTGGGTTCCACCCCAGTACCACACCCCCCCCAAAATGTATTACCTCTTGCTGCTGGGAAATTCAAGGGCTTCTTTTGAAAGAGCATGGCAGACAGATGTTTTGCATCTGAGTAAAGTGTGAACACCATTTCCTGACTTCCAAAAGCCTTTATTCTCAAAGCTCTGGCCGAATCCACCCATTGCAGCCTTCCACCATTCCTTTTAGCAATTGATATGTTTATTCTAACAATATTGTAAAGCTCATTCTGACTTCAAAAACATTCAAATGTGAAAGGCATGTGTTAGAATGGAGGAAATAATATCTTAATACTATGCAGCATACATTTCACCAAAACAACAAAGCTTGGCTAAGTGTAAAAACACAACTTCCTGTTTCATTTCACATTTGAAGAGCAAAGTTGTAATAGGGGCCTAAGATGCAAGGGAGAGGTCTTGAGCTTTCTCCACTGAGAATACTGCTTCAAGATAACTTATTTCATGTTAATAATCATTTTTAAACGCCCACTCTGAACGAGGCATTGTGCTATGCACATGATCTCTTTTAGTCTTTATAAAAATCCTATGAAATTGATAGTCTTATCCATATTTATAGATAAAGAAATGGACTCAGATAATTGTTTCAGCTAAATCATCTGTGTGGAGCATCATGAATTTAAACCCAACTTTTCACACTTGTGCCATCGTAAGTATATTTTGTGTACCCACAACATAAAGAATGACTCCAAGGATCTGTATCTGTGTGTGCGTGTGTTTGTGTGAGGGGGTAATGTGGGGAAAAAGCATGTGGTGTGTGTGCGTGTGTGTTTCTCTCATACATACACACACCAATTATTAGGGATTTTTTTTTTTTTTGCTAAAGTTGTGTAAAGCATAAAAAACCTCACTGGTATAGACTACTGGAGGAAAGGTTGTTGAAAGTATGAGTTTTAACGTCATTTTGTATAAAATAGACTTTCTTAATACCTTATTATGGGTTTCAAAATGGATTCCCACCCACTCTTAATTCATGCCCCTAACGGGCCCTGGAACTCGGCAGAGTTGGTATTATCAATCTAATTTTACAGGTAAGAAAAATAAGGGCTGAAGAGTTAAGTGCCTTGCCTATGGTCATACAGCTATTTAGTGACAAACCCACACTCCCCGGCTCTGCAGGGTAACCTAACAAATTCCTTCTGAATTACCAGATAATTATTGGATAAGAATAATATGTTCTTCTATTAATTATTCATATATAAGGGATTGCCTGAAGTGCTCCAAGATGTATTTCAAGCCTTCCCCTTGTAATCTCATTTACATTATTCTCTGCACTACTTAGCCAGACAGGGTTTGCTAAATGAAGGAAAATTTCTGCCCAGATCCCAATCAAGTTATTATAAATTCCAAATTAATAGGGTCTAAATAAATAAAAGCTTATTATGGAGCTAAAAGCTGATAATGTTATTTGTTTCTGATATCTTTTTTCATTTGCTTCAGCCCCTATTCAAGCCTTTTATGTGCTGTATTTTTTTTTTTCCTTTTCTGTTTCCTCATTAGAGAAACAGGGCAAGAGAGACAGACCAGGGAAAGGAATACTTGTATGTGAATAAAATTAATAAATTGAAATTATAGAAAGGGGCAGAGAGGCATCTTTTTTGGTAATTTATCATAATGTTTAGTAACAGCAATTTACAGTAATGAAACAACTAATCTTTTCTTCTGGGTATGTGTTGTATTTATTGGTGTATGCTTTACTTACATTTTTATTACTCCATTTGTTAAATTATTTAAACTTACAAGGCAACCTCTAACTTATTAATGGTTTGGCAAGCTTCTAAAATGGGAGTCATGCAAATATTTTTTTTTCCATTTTTTATCTGTATTTTTAAAGGACCAAAATATCTCAAATGAGATATTCCCTACCATTTATAGGGACTAAAAAGTGTGAGACTGTTCACCACCTGGGACAGGTAACCCAGCTCAAACTCTAAAGACGGTGGAGCCTCTTGAGAAAATAAACTGCTTTATATAAAAATCATCTAGGTGGAAATGTGGTTTTCCTGCAGGTGGGTTTCCTCGTGTTTTTAAAAGCGACCTAAGGGATGGAGAGGAGTAAGAGACAGGCCCATGGCATGAAAGACCCTGTGCTCTTAGAGATGTTTCTTCCATGATTAAAAAGTAATGCATTTTTTTGTTTGCCAGGTGCAAGGAACAAACACTCTTGGATTCTCTCTGTTCTGTCGTTTCCCCTCTAATCTACAAACACAGCACAAAGGCCCCTCTGAGCCTTCTTCCCTCCCTGCATTTCTCATTCAGCCGTCCTTCCTGTTTGAGGTTCTATTTCGAACTTCCGTTTGGTTTTTTGCTTTCCTGCGTGGGCTTCCAAGTTTCTCCCATTCTTTCTATTTTTGAATTTTTTCTTTCTGCTCCTTTTTCCTGGTTGCTCCGCGGGTCTATTATGTACCTGGTATTATTCATCATCTTTATTTCCTGGCTCTTATTTCTTTATCTCTGGCCTCTCATTTCCTCTCCTCCATTCTCCAGTTCCCATCTCGATGCCCTTTGACTAACACCCCCCCCCCCCGCCACGCACACACCCTGCTTAAGGCAACTGAAGGAGCAAGCGTTCCCTGCAATGGAACGGATGGACCAGGATGGCAGGATGGGGGCAGGCCGCAGAGGACGGCCAGTCCCACTAAGGGCTTCCTCAGCCTCTGAGCCACCTTCTCTGGCTGCTGTGTCCCTGCAATCGAAAGAGGCCACACAGAGGAAAAGAAGGAGGGCATAACGGTGAGGATGTTCTTTAAATGCCACCCAGCTGGCATCTGCTGCTGAAAATCTACCACAGGGGCTTGTATCTAAAGCAAGAAGCAACTGAAATGAGCTTCCCTGCAGCCAAGGATCCAGACCCCCTTGAATCAGAACCGGAGGGCAGTGTAACCCGAAGCTTTCCACTTGACCTGAGGTCACTCAGCAAGTCCCCTTGGGAAGGCACTGGTGTCCTCCCCCCAAAATACCGCGGCTCTAGACTTGACTGACCCAGCCTCACCCTCGACATTTTTTATTTTTAAAATATTTCCAGAAACGTTTATGACTACGTCACACTCTTTAGAACCACCTTGCTTCCCCTCTGATTGTACTGCAGAGGAAAAGTCCCTGACACTTCACACTGGGGACACTTCACTTCTCTGTCACCTTTGGGTGGGGAAGGGCAGCATAATAAGTAATTAAAAGCCAGAGGGGCAGAAGCTCGCAACAACTATTGTACCGGCTCACAGTAAAAGAGGACCAAGTGTGCAAACAGCAACCTGGCCTTTCTGCAGGCAAGGCTGCTTCTGAAGCACCCCACACCCTTGGAGATCCACTGAGGAAGGACAGAGCTCATTCCGTTTTTCCTTTTTCAGGTAGGTGTCGGTTTGTTGATTTTGAAACCGAGTTACAGGTCTGACTCTTCAAAACAACAACAGACCTGCAGCTTCTCCCATCTGTTTTATGTTGACCTCAAATTTGCAACGCAGTTCATGGCTTCATGACGTCAGTGCCCCTCCCCTCCCTCCCTGACCTACTCTTTAAACCAGAGGGAGCAGAGCTGAGCCTCCTCTGCAGATCTGCTGGGTGAATGACTACAAAGGTTGGGCCCTGGGACCTTTGTGCCACCACAGCAGCCACCGGGGTTGGGACTGGGCAGGGTGCGGGCCGGGCGGCCTCCAGGGCTCTGATGAGGTGGCCTTCAGGCCTGGGGTCTGCACTCAGGGCTGCCAAGGCGTGGGGCTTCTTGGGGTAGGGGCTGCTCTTTACAACATCTGTAGGCTTTTGTTTTTACTTCTTAGCTTCCAAAAGATGAAAGGCTGAGCAAAGAACTGGCTCCATGTAATAGAAAGGTACCACATGTGTGCACATCGTGTCCTAATACAATTCACTAGGTTGAATTAGGAATAAACTGTATTCTCAAAAGTAGACACACAAGAATTAGGTGCTGGCTTTCTAGTTAATGCTCATTTTTTTCCTTCGAAAGGAAGTTGTAAAATAAAATAATAAAACAAAGAAACAAGAAAGAAATGTAACAACAACAAAAATTCCTGGCCCATTGTGTTCCAGTTGCCGTCAGTGTCGAAGTTTCAGGTTCTGTTCCTGAAGCTCCAGCCTCTGGTTCCTCTCCTTACCTGGTCTCTGCTTTGGCCCCTGTGAAAAGCCACATCTCCATCTTTGTCTCCATTTGGTTATGTTACCAGGTAGGAGATTCTAAAATTATTCCCTACAACCTCAGCCCTTGCTTATCTGCCTGGAAAGCATTCAAACAAAAAGCACTAATGGGGAATACAAGAGGTTTATTTAGGAGTGCAGGCACCCTGTGAAAAAGGCCTTGAAGACAGGGGAGGGCAGCGCTCCAGGGGAAGGCACCTGGAATGGGCCAGTCCTGGGAAGGCAGAGACAGCCTGGGTGGAGGGCTTAAGCGGACCTCTACGCATAGGATTTTATAGTTCCTCTGACTTCTTTATACACTTATTACATATTTACAATAAATATGTGTGTGTGTGTGTGTGTGTGTGTGTGTGTGTGTGTATTGCATTTCAGGTGGCTGACTCTCTTTGCACCTTAAGAGATCCTGTGATGTTCTCTGCAGGGCTTCACGCAAGTAGTGACTCTCATCAACTTAGCAAGGCCCTGTTTCAAAATAAAAATAAAATAGGACTGGGGATGTAGTTTGGATGTAGAATCTTCTGGGTTCAATCCCAATAACACACACACACACACACACACACACACACACACGTAAAAAAAGTAAACCACCTCCACAGTGGGGAAGCCATGAACTCCTGTTACTTAGTCTTACAAACAGCCCACACAAGCAACCGGTCACACAGGAGTAGGGCTCGCCCTCATGACTTCATTTTAACTTGGCTAAATCTGCAAAGACCCTATTTCCAAATAAGGTCACATCTGAGGTATGGAGTTAGGACTTTGCTGTATAGTTTAGGGGAATAAAATTTAGCTAACAACAGTAGTCTACCTTGTCATTTCAATAATTTTCTCAACTTACAAGAGAGACTATTTGCCTTGTTTTGTGGGTTCACATATGGAATGTTCGGTAACTAGAGTAATAATGAGATTTGAACAAATGGCAAAGGAGAATTGTTTGATAGAACACATGGTGGCCTGGGCTTTAGAAACTGCTGCTCCACCACTTCCCCTTCTCTTTCCAAGCCTCTGGTGTGGGACCCTTAATAGCTGCCTTTCTCTCTCTCTCTCTCTCTCTCTCTCTCTCTCTCTCTCTCTCTCTCTCTCCCTCCCTCCCTCCCTCTCTCTCCCTCTCTCTCTCTCCCCCCCTCTCCTTCCCTCCCTCCCTCCCTCCCTCTCTCTCCCCCCCTCTCCTTCCCTCCCTCCCTCCCTCCCTCTCTCTCTCCCCCCCTCTCCCTCCCTCCCTCCCTCTCTCCCTCTCTCCCTCTCTCCCTCTTCTCTTACCCCTTTTGCAGTCCTGGAGATAGAAGCCAGGACTTTGCACATCCTAGGCTAGGGTACCCTACCACTGAGCAATTCATACCCACTATTGTACAGTCATGGTGTAAGACTTAAAGTGATATTTAAAGTGTTTTTCAGCCAGGCGTGGTGGCACACGCTTGTAATCCTTGCACTTGGGAGGCTGAGACAGGAGGATCGCACAGGTTCGAAGCCAGCCGCAGCTACTTAGTGAGGCTCTCAGCAACTTAGCGAGACCCTGTTTCCAAATAAAATATAAAATAGGTCTGAATAGGTATGGGAGTATAGCCCAGAGGTAGAAAGCCTCTGTGTTCCACTCCCAGTACCAGAAAGAAAGAAAGAAAGAAAGAAAGAAAGAAAGAAAGAAAGAAAGAAAGTGTTTTTCAGATCCTGAGATGAGAAATAATAAAAAAGAACAAGTTTTGGGACTGAATTGTCATAGCATTTTATTTCTCTTTCTTTCTTTCTTTCTTTCTTTCTTTCTTTCTTTCTTTCTTTCTCTCTTTTCAGATCTGGGGACGGAACCCAGGGGCATTCAACCTCCAAGCTACACCCCCTGCCCTATTTTTATTCTTTATTTTGAAGCAGGATCTCACTAAGTTGAGGAGGGCCTTACTAAGTAGCTGAGGTTGTCCTCAAACCTCAGTCCTCCAGTCTCAGCCTCCGGAATGCTGGGATTACAAGCGTGTGCCACCACACCCAGCTTAGCATTTTCTAAATAATATCAGAACATATTAGGGTTAATGAACATCTTGGGCTCTCCAAGTTTTCTGGGCAATCTTCATAACAAAGCCATGACACAAGTCTTGCCCTCCAGGGTTTACACCTCAGTTAATCTTGCATTTCCGTAGCACTCCTGCCCCCACTAGGTTGGCAGAGCAGGCTGCTAAGTTAGGGGGCAGAAGGGGAAATCAAGAAGGATCAAAGAGCAGGCGCCCTCAGATGGCCCCTGGAGGCTGCATCTCCAGCTCATACTCCTTTCAGTGCAGCTGCTGCCAGCTCTTAGGAGAAATCCATGGAGCACTAAAACATGTTGATTGCACTTACAGGTTAGGCTAGTTTTCAGCATCTTGTTTGAACATTCTGTTTTGGGTTTTTATATCCTGTTTTTCTAGTCGGGTAAGACCAGATAAGTTGGATGCAAGGTGAGATTTCTCACCTATCCCACTCTGGCCATAAAGGCTTCCCTGCAGGTGGGATTAAAAAGGGAAATGGGTGAGAATAAGTGTAGAGCCAGGTGAGCCATAGAGCCAATCCTGGCTTTTGCCTAGAGCCCACAGGAGGTTCATACAAAAGGGAGTGAGGGCTGGAGCAACTTTCTTTTTTCACTTTTCTTTCCAGTTGGAAAAAAAAATGTGTTTCTGTCTAATAATTCACTACTGCTGCACAAAATTAAAGAGTACAGGGAAAGCAAAGTTTTCTGCAGTCTCAACACTTCACCTCTGCCCAGGGGATGGCCACCTGGGTAGCTCAGGTATGTCCTTCCAGGCTTTTTATACAAACACTAGATTGGACTTCATCTGTAGCTATATATAAACAAAGCCATTAACATAATGAAATGCCATCCATTCTGACCTTTCTTCTCTAGCTCTTTCTCTTCTTATATTGTCCATAGATAATTTTTTCATATCAAACCATGAAGAAGTAACTAATTCTTTTTCTTCTTTAATCCCCTCCTGTGCTAGGGATTGAACCCAGGGGCATTCTACCCCTGAGTTATACCAACAGCCCTTTTTATTATTTATTTATTTATTTATTTGTTTATTTATTTATTGTAGTCTAGGGATGGAACCCAGGAGCACCCTACCTCCAAGCTACTCCCCCTGCCCTATTTTTTATTCTTTATTTTGAAACAGGGTCTCACTAAATTGTGGAGGGACTCACTAAGTAGCTGAGGCTGTCCACGAACTGCGATCCTCCAGTCTCAGCCTCCTGAATATTGGGATTACAAGTGTGCGCCACCACGCCTGGCTCCTTTTTTATTTTTTATATTGAAACAGGACTTTGTTAAGTGTCTGAGGGTCTTGCTAAATTGCTGAGGCTGACCTCCAACCTGCTACCCTTCTGACAGCCTCCCAAATACTGGGATTACAGCTGTGAGCCACCATCCCCAGCAAGAAGGAACCCATCCTTTAAAAACAATCATGCCAGGCCGGGTGTGGTGGCACAAGCTTGTAATCCCCGCGCTTGGGAGGCGGAGACAGGAGGATCGCTCAGGTTCGAAGCCAGCCGCACTGGCTTAAGAGACCCTGTTCCCCCCCCCAAAAAAAATAAATATATATATATTAGGTCTGGGAGCATAGCCCGGAGGTAGAAGGGCTTCCAGGAACCCCAGTACCACAAAAAACAACAAAAAAAGAAAAGAAAACAATCCTGCCAGCCAGGCATAGTGGCGCACGCTTGCTTGTAATCCCAGCATTCGGGAGGCTGAGACCTGGAGGATTGTGGTTCGTGGACAGCCTCAGCTACTTAGTGAGGTCCTCTGCAACTCAGTGAGACCCGGTTTCAAAATAAAGAATAAAAAATAGGGCAGGGGGTGTAGCTCAGAGGTCAAATGCCCCTGGGTTCCATCTCCAGACCCGCAAAAAAATAAAAATAAAAAATAAAAACAATCATGCCAAGCAAGGCATGGTGGCACACACCTGTAATCCCAGTACTTGGGAGGCTGAGACAGGAGGATCGCTGGTTCAAGGCAACCTAGGGACACCCTGTTAGGAGTGCTTTTAGAAAGACAATGAAGATGCTAAGGAAATAATTCTTAATCTCTAGACACCCAGTGCCCATAAGCAATCTTCCATATCATATCTTAACTACACATAAGTAAAAGTAATAAAAACTGTATACTTTAAGTGAAAGACTTTCACTCATTCTGACTGGTTCCTCCTCAGCCCAAATTAGCGCAGCTTTCTTGCCATACTTAAGACCAAGCCCGTGGCCGAGCCAATGACATCATGACAATCAGAACAGCACTCATTTTCTCCCTCAGACAGTTTCCTGCTGGATGAGTGGCCGCTTTGTTTAAATAGGAATTCACTGATCATAAAATGGATCTCCTCCAGACACAAAATATGAGAAAACGAACTCATGGGAAACGACCCTTGAAATTCACACCACCCTCAAGGCTTGAAAGGATTTTCTATTTCATCAACTTTAGATGAGCCATAATAATAAGACATAAAGTACCATACGAAGCTTCAAAAATCTGAAGAAGCGGCCTTTGCAGTTCCTCCCAAGTCTTGTTTTCTTAACTTAAATAATTCTCAGAATTCACGGCCAGCTCAGGAGACCCCTCCCCTTGAGCTGAGGCTCTCTCTGCTGTGCAAAGGCGTCCCTGTGCACCTGCTTTTATCTCTGCTATGCAGTCTTGACTGCTGGCTTTGTGGGCCCAGGACCTCTCCTTCACCTTTGTGACCTGGCTGCTCTCTCAATACCTGGCTCCCACTGGGCTCTCAATTAGTACCAGTTTTTCTGTGCTATTGTTGTTAATGTTTTGAAACTATGTGGAAACTCCTCTGTCCCCATATTTGCTCACCTATGACAAACACAGCTGACTGTGTACCTAGCAGACACCTCTGTCCTCGCTGGTCAAGTCTTGACTTTGTTTGAAGGCTACGTCCCCAGGAAGTGACTGCCCCAGACACACTGCAATGGGACATAGCAGGTCCAGGCGGCCTTGGCAGTCATTCCCCTGGACTTTAGCCTAATCCCAGTAAATGAGTTCTGAGGGTAAGTCATCCAGGAGCTTTGGCAAGAGGTCTTTCTTATAGTAGAGAGATTCATGGGCAGAAACTCCCTCTTTTAATTGGGTATTACTGTCCTGTATGGGATGTCTGGAACCACTGCAGGCATCTCCTGACATGAGGAGGGATACCCCCAACCTGCTGAGGACTGCAGAGAGATTTTTGCTGGTATGGTTGGGCTGGAGCCACCCAACCTACAGACTTTCTGTTTGAGAGATAATTAAATCCTGTTTGCATCCTAGCAGTACATCACCACACTTAATAAGGATGGAGTTGGGTGTGGTGGCACACGCCTATAATTCCAGGACTTGGTGGGCTGAAAGGAGAGGATCACAAGTTTGAGGCCAGCAATTTTTTTTTTTTTTTTTTTTTTTGCGGGTTTGGAGATGGAACCCAGGGGCATTTGACCTCCGAGCTACACCCCCCTGCCCTATTTTTTATTATTTATTTTGAAACAGGGTCTCACTAAGTAGCAGAGGGCCTCACTAAGGAGCTGAGGCTGTCTGTGAACCACGATCCTCCGGTCTCAGCCTCCTGAATGCTGGGATTACAAGCATGCGCCACCACGCCTGGCTGAGGCCAGCCTCAGCAATTTAGCAAGACCCTCAACAACTTAGTGGGACCCTGTTTTAAAATAAATAAAATAAAATAAAGTAGCTCAGAGGTGGAACACTCCTGGGTTCCATCCCAAGTGCCACAAATGATAATGATAATAATAATAAAAATAATGGGGAGAGAGCCGAGCGTGGTGGCGCACGCTTGTAATCCCCGCACTTGGGAGGCTGAGACAGGAGGATCGCGCAGGTTCAAAGCCAGCCTCAGCTATTTAATGAGGCTCTCAGCAACTTAGTGAGACCCTGTTTCCAAATAAAATATAAAAATGGGTCTGGGAGTATAGCCCAAAGGTAGAAAGCCTCTGGGTTCCACCCTGAGTACCACAAAATAATACTAATACTAATACTACTACTAATAATAATAATGGGGAGGAACCAGAGGGGAGTCAAGAGTCCTCTACTGGGGGAAATCGCGTCCAAAGGGAAAGTTAGAAGGAATCCCAAGTTTATCCTATGATAAAGAGGAGCCAATGGATCGACATGGAGGGTTCATGGAGGGTTCTGCAGATGGGATATCAAACAGTTATTCTCCATGGCTTCTGAAGACCTAAGGAAGGAAATGGAATCAAAGCAGGAGAGACTGTGACTGGGATTAAGAGAAAATTTGTCTGTAAGAATGGCAGAATGTGGCCAGGTGTGATGGTGTATGCCTCTAACCCCAGGATTTAGGAGGCTGAGACAAGAGGATTGCAGTCTCCAGGCTAGCCTCAGCAACTTAAGAGGCCTTCAGCAACTTGTCAAGACCCTATTTCAAAATTTAAAAAATATGAGGTGGGCATGGTAGCACACACTTGTAATCCCAGCATTCAGGAGGCTAAGACTGGAGGATCAATTTGTGGAAAGCCTCAGCTACTCAGCAAGACCCTTTGCAACTCAGTGAGATCTTGTTTCAAAAATAAATAGCCAGGCTTGGTGGCACACACTTGTAATCCCTGTGCTTGGGAGGCTGAGACAGGAGGATCGCACAGTTTCAAAGCCAGCCTCAGCTATTTAGCGAGGATCTCAGCAACTCAGTGAGACCTTGTTTCCAAATAAAGTATAAAATAGGTTTGGGAGTATAGCCCAGAGGTAGAAAACCCCCTGGGTTCCATCCCCAGTACCACACACACAAAAAAAAGAATAAAAAATAGGGCTGGGGGTGTAGCCTAGAGGTAGAATGCCCCTCAGTTCCATTCCAGGTACCACAAAAAATTATATATATAATATTATATATAATTATATATATAATTATATAATTTATAATATAATATATAAATATATATGATAATTATATATAAAATATATATATGTATAATTATATATATGGCTTGAGGTTAGCTTGGAAGGAGAACATCCCTGGTTTCAATCCCCAGGACTAAAAAAAAAAAAAAAAAAAAAAGCTGGTAGTAAAGTCTGAGAGTCTGAGAGTCTGTCCTTTTGAAAAGGACAAGAATGCCGAGCATGGTGGCGCACGCTTGTAATCCCTGCGCTGGGGAGGCAGAGACAGGAAGGAGGATCGCGCAGGTTCAAAGCCAGCCATGAGCGCTGGCTTAGGAGACCCTGTTTCCAAATAAAAATGTAAAAATGGGTCTGGGAGTGTAGCCCGGAGGTAGAAGGGCTTCCAGGAACCCCAGTACCACCAAGAAAAAGAAAAAGAAAAGGACAAGAATGAGCAAGCAGGAGTTTTCTGAAGCGTTTTTCACTAACCTACCTAAAGGCTATGGGAATAAACAAATGAGGGCTTGAAACCTGTCGTGGTATGGATGTGACTCCAGAGGACAGCAGGTGCTGGAACTGAAGTGGATGAAGGCGCAGCTGGCGACCTCCAAAAGCCTTCATTACGCTGCCGTTTGACCTGACTGTGCTGGAAATACCTGTTTCCGCGCTATCAGGCCGCAGTGTGAGCCCGCCGTCCAGTTTATCATTTACATTGAACACACACTACTCTATCGGAGCTTTGTGATTAGTCACGTGCCTCCGAACAAGGACATTGCATGAGAAATGTAGCCTCCGGGATGGCGGCTATTTCTGCAGTGCTTATTAGTAAGGCTGATGCTAATCTGAATCCACTTTTCCATGGAAGAACGTGAAAATGAGTATTGGATTTGGTCAGTCCCTCTGACCATGTCACAACTCTAAAAGCACACATAGTGAACAGGTCCAGGAGCCCGGACTGGAGCACCTTTGCTGGGGGCCACAGGTTCCCGGGTCCAAGACCTGAGCTATGCAAACCAATGGTATCGCAGGTTGATTTACTAGCTGCAAAATTATGGCACCAGATCATAATTAACCTGAGACAATAACTACCTCACCCCTTACGATCAATTTTATATGAAAGCTGTTATTAGCCAGTGTTTTGCATTATCCCAGGAGCTAATGTAAATACAACAGAGGCACATTTGAAAGGGTCTTTTCTTGTTGACTGGATTATGCACACACCACTTCAGTGTGCTGAGATTGTCACTGGGGCATTCCTTTTCTTTCTAAAGTTTGTAGGACAAATCTTAAGATGTAGATTTTGGGTACTAATAAAACACAGCAATCTCTCATGAAGCGACAAGCCCTCCTCCTTCATATCAGGCTTTTACTAAAATGGCATGAGCTGATCTGACAATTGGCAGCTGGGGGGCCTAATTCTCTAACTCCTCCCATTTCTCTTTCTGATGGGTCTTGAGATGCCCAATCGTCTGAAACACAGAGGCATGCTCCCTGACCTGGCTCCAGGGCCCTGAGAAACACCTCTGGGTTTGGAAAGACCTTCCTGCCACAGAGGAGCCACTTGGGGCCCCAGGTACCACCCGGCCCCTTCCCTTACACCTCTTTGTCACCCAGGATGGGGCACGTGCAGCCAGGAGGAAGCCTGCAAACTGAGATGGCACCAGCGAGGCGCTATCATTTGGGTCCTTTGGCCCATGGTCACATCTTAGTTTGGGAGACATCCAGACCCAGGTACAAACCCTAATTCCAGGCAGTCTATGGGCAAGATATTTCACCTTAAAGAGTCTGGGTTTCCTATAAAGTGAGCATAAAAATACTTAATTTCCACATTGTTGTGACAAGAAAATAACAGACATTTAATAACAGACATTTAAAAAAGTATCAGCCAGGCATGGTGGTGCACACTTATAATCCTAGTACTTGGGAGGCTGAGACAGGAGGATTGTGCAAGTTTGAAACCAGCCTCAGCTACTTAGTGAGACTCTCAACAACTTAGTGAGACCCTGTTTCCAAATATAAAATAGTGGGAGTATAGTGTATAGCCTGGGGTGGGGGTAGAAAGCCCCTGGGTTCTATCCTCAGTACCACACACACACAAAAAGGTATCAATATTCTACTTACTGTTGTTAAAGAGAAGCAAATGTGTGTGTGTGTGTGTGTGTGTGTGTGTGTGTGTATGTGTGTGTGTGTGTGTGTGTCTAGGGATTGAACCCAGGAGTCCTCTACCGTGGAGCTATATCCTCCTTTTTTATTTATTTATTTATTTATTTATTTATTTATTTATTTATTTTGAGATAGAATCTGGCTAAATTTCCCAGGCTGAGCTCAAATTTGTGATCCTTCTGCCTCATTCTCTTAGGTAGCTGAAATTACAGGCACGCGCCACCATGCCCAGGGCAAATGTCCCTTTCATTGCAAAACCCAGTCATGCCCTTTAAGAGGGCCTAGGAGCGGGGAAAGCAGTGGCAGGCCCTCATCCTGAGTTGCACCGAGGTCAGACTACCTTTTCCTAGAGCGACAATGCATGGAGCATGTGCCTCCCCAGACACCCGGAAGGTTAATGAGATAAGATCTGGGTGGAAAGTGCTGAGTATGCTATCACTGGGTTGCAATTACCCTGATCCTGGAGCAAGGGCTCCTTTGTCCAGCTTGCTGGAGTGCCTGCGGCTCTGAAAGAGAACGTGTAGCAGGTGAGACTTACCCTGCACACTCAGCACACCTCATCCCCAGGCCGGCCATGCTGGGAGCCACCAACAGGGTGAGGATAGCAGCTTCCACCGGGCAGCAGCGGCTCCACTGGTTAAGTGTCTGGGTTTGACTGAGATCATGCCATGTTTCTGCAGAGCCTCCTCCAGCCCACTGACTATATAAACCACGGGGACCCTGCCACTCAGCCCTGTGGCCTAAGGCAAAAAGTGCCACCTCTTTGAGGCTCCGTCTTCTTGCCTGGAAAATGAAGAGAATAATTCCTACCTATCTCACTGAGTTCTGAGGCTACAAAGCGAAAGTGCTTTGCAAATTGTGAAGCGATGTACATTCCTGTGACCTGTTGGATGCTACTTTATTTCCTCTCATTTCTTATCTGACCGTAACCGACGTTAAAGAATTTAAGTCTCTGACTGGAGCCGCCTGCTACCACTGATGGCATGCAGCAACATCTAGTTGAATTTCCACAAGGCTGAATTATGGATCAGGAACACTGAGAAAAGATGGGATGATTGGTTCTATTTTTAAGGACCAGCTTATAAACGGCTCAGCGCTTACAGTGCTCAGATCCCCTAAGCCATCCTATTATATAGAAATAGCATTAGCTTTTATTTATGTGGCACTTGGAATTTTTCAAAACACTTCCACGTGTATTATCCCGTAGTGCCATTTACTGTCTGGGTCTCGGTTCCCACCTCTTTCCACATTAGCGTTTTAGGATAGCTGTTTTCTCCTTGCTGTTTTCCAGCACTTTGCTCCTAGAAGAGGGAGAAGCCCTGGGCCTCTGGGAACCAGGTGTGATCTTGAAAGAGATGCTGGACATGTCCTTGGGGCAACAGTCAGGGAAGAAATGAAGCCAGCCCCAAGTTGCCCAGCGGGCCAATGGAGCGGCTGGCCTCGTTCACAGGGAAACAAGAGACCATCCACAGTCCAGAGTCACCGCGGCTTCAGGAAGGACTCCCACTTTCCCAGAGCCTCCACTGTGGCTCCCTGACAAAGCAGCCCCTCAATAATCTTATTGTATGCTTTCAAAATAATTCTCGGTAATGCCCCAAGAATGTCTGAACTGCTGTGTGAACCCAGTGGTTTGCATAGTTTTCAGCTTATTAGTGGGGACTTGGATGGACAAGGCCCCTGACCCTGCTTCTCGGAGGCCTCTGGGCATGGCACGAGGGCGGTCCCTGCGCTGTTGAACTCTCCGTGGCCTCCGTGTCTTGTTCCCATTCTCCCCACGCAGATTCCAGCCCCCGCATAGTCAATGTCAAGAAAGAAATAGCTTTGCTTGAGTATGGGTTATACATCAGAGAATGCCACAAGGCTCTGGTCCTAAATTTCCATCCAGTAAGATTTCAGAAAAAAAGGGCGAGCGTGGGGATGGTGCTGCCTTCGATCACCCATCGGCCTGATCCAGTGCCTCTGATTTCAGGACGCCTGCTTTGCCCCCCCCCCCCCGGGTCCCATACTGCCTGTCATTCATAAATCCCCGAGATAGCACAGCAGCCAGATGGGTGTGGCCTGGCCTAGTCCTTCCATGGAGATACGATCAAGTTTGGAGGCAAAACCTTCTTTAAAAATGTGATCCGCTGCTAGAAAATAAGATGTTCAAAATACCTTAGGCCTACTTAAGTGTTTTCTTTTTTTTTCTTTTTCTTTTTCTTTTTTTTTCTTTGTGGTACTAGGGTTGGAACCCAGGGGCTTTTCTACCTCCGATCTATACTCCCAGACCTATTTTATACTTTATTTGGAAACAGGGTCTCACTAAGTCACTGAGGCTGGCTTTGAACCTGTGCGATCCTGTTTCAGCCTCCCAAGCGTGGGGATTACAATCCTGCGCCGCCACGCCCAACTAAAGTGTTTTTTCAAGTGTATGGACACTTAGATTCAGGAGACACTGTTATCTTGTTTTGCTAGATGCAGCTACATACACTGAATCTTTTTTTTTTTTTTTTTTTTTGGTGGTACTGGGAATGGAACCCAGGGGCCTTCTACCTCTGGGCTACACTCCCAGACCTATTTTATATTTTATTTGGAAACAGGGTCTCTTAAACCAGCTGAGGCTGGCTTCGAACCTGTGCGATCCTCCTGTCTCTGCCTCCCAAGGGCTGGGATTACAAGCGTGCACCGCCACGCCCGGCTTACACTGAATCTTAAGGAAGATAAATATCCAGCTTCGAAGCACTAGGGCAGGTGCTTCCCAACCCCTGTTCTCAGGCTTCGGCTACACATGCGCCATGTGTTTTGGTTACATTCCCCCTGAGAATTGTCAGGCACACATAGAATGACACTAGAGTTAGGGTCCTACAACAAAGAGCAGGGACCATGTTGGTATAGAAATTAAAAAGTAATTCCCAAGCTGAGCGTGGCAGCCCACCCCTGTAATCCTGGTACCTGGAGGCTGGGGCAGGAGGATCAAAAGTTAGACCAGCCTCTCAGCAAGTGAGATTTCCATCAACCTAGCAAGACCCTGTTTCAAAATAAAAATAAAATAGGAGTGGGGGTATAACCCTGAGGTAGAATGCCCCTGGGTTTAATTTCAAGTAACACACATACACACACACACACACACACACACACACACACACACACACTCCCAGCCAGGCTCAGTGGCCCATTCCTGTAATCCTGACACCTAAAGGCTGGGGCAGGAGAATCAAAAGTTAGAAGCCAGCCTCAGCAACTTAGTAAGACCCTGTCTCAAAATTAAGAATCAAATAAAATGAAGGGCTAGGAATGTAACTGAGTGGTAGAGTGTCCCTGGGTTCAATCCCCAGAACACACCACACACACACACACACACACACACACACACACCACACACACATCACACACACACACACACACACACACCACACACACACACACACACACACACACCAGACTTTTTGCTTATGTTATCCAGTCAGTTATATACTTCTTTTGAGGGGAGAGAGTAATGGGAGCTGAACACAGGGATGTTCTGCTTCCCGTCCCTTTTGAAAATCTTTCATTTTGAAACAAATTCTCCCTAAATTGCTGAGGCTGGCCTGAAATCTAGGATTCTCTTGTCTCAGCCTCCCAAATTCTGGGATTACAGGAGTGGGCCACTGTACCCAGCTTTCTACTACTTTTTATCATTTTACCTTATTCTTTTTTAAATTTTTTTTTGAGGCTTGAACTCAGGAGAACTCCACTTCTGAGCTACACCCCCAGCCCTGTTTTTTATTCTTTATTTCAAAACAGGGTCTCCCTAAGTTGCAGAGAGCCTCACTAAGTAGCTGAGGCAGGCCATGAACCCTCCATCCTCCTGTCTTAGCCCCCCAAATACTGGGATTACAAGCATGCGCCACCATCCTTGTCCTTTTTTTTTTTTGCTGAAGATTTAAAGAAGTTTATTAAAAGATAGAAATACAGAAAATAGAAATACATATAGCCCCATGCCAAAATGGCATGAGGGGGTGACTCGAAATGAATACACCCATCCATTTTTTTTTTTTTAAGGAAACAGGTCCTAATTACTGTTGAAGTTGGGTCTTTTCTCCGAAACCCTTCTCAGATCTATGTAAGAACTTATAAACTACAAGCATCTTGCTTTTCCTTTCAGAGACTCTCTTTTTCTCTTTCTCTTTTTTATCTTATGAATAATTTCTTCCCATTTTGGGGGTACTTATTGTGCCTAGTTTATTTAAATCCATTAGAGTTCTTATTTCAATGATGACAATGCTTTTTATCTTTAGATATTCTATTTGTTTTGCAAGTTTGCAAGATCATTGTTCTAGTCCCTTTTCCTTATATAATTTTAATTCTCTCTCTCTTAATTTTTTTGTGCCAGGTAAGCAAATTTAATTTTGTGTGACTGGTACTGACACATCCAATGCCATTTGGGGCTTGAGTCTTCTCCTTCATTTCTTGGGTCTTCCCCATGGTGTCTTGACCGCTTGTGTGTATTTTGAGTTCTGATGGCCAGGCCATATTCTTCGGTATAATTATGAGAATTTTTTGAGAACTTATTTGAAGGTAGTTTTCTCCAGTGAAGATCACATTTGTTGAAGCAGTTGAAACTTAAAACCAGCTTAAAAGTTTTTCAGCCTGAAGTTTTTCAGTCTTTACAGATAGTCATTAGTTTTGGGACCACAATCTGCGTGGGTTTGCTTGTGGTTATAAATTTTCAGGGGAGATCCCCCCCCCCTTTCTACCTACCACAGTCCTAAAGGTAAACAAATTTCCTTGCTGATTCTGTGAGTGGGTTTATACCTAGGTTACCCTAACCCTTAGCGGGTTGCCCTTTAGGGTCCCAGCTTTTTTTTTTTTTTTTTTGGTGGTACTGGGGGTGGAACCCAGAGGCTTTCTACCTCCGGGCTATACTCCCAGACCTTTTTTATATTTTATTTGGAAACAGGGTCTCACTAAGTTGCTGAGAGCCTCACTGAGTTAGCTGAGGCTGGCTTCGAACCTGTGCGATCCTCCTGCCTCAGCCTCCCAAGCGTGGGGATTACAAGTGTGCGCCACCACGCCCGGCTTAGGGTCCCAACTTTACACAGTATTCTCCGGTAGATTTCACCTTGGTTGGTTCCTGGGCTTAGTCTCCTGCCCCCTTTATCCCCAGCCACCATCAAAAACTAAGATCTATGCCAGCCTGAGGACCGACCCGGTCCTCATGACAAAGGCTACATTTAGAGCATGCCTACCTTTCAGAATCCCCACTTTCACATTGTTTACCTTCGATATTTTATACTGTCCTATAAAGTCAGTGATGGATTTAAAACTAATTTTAATTATGTTATTTAGCATTTTCAGTTATTTTCCGTGGTGGAATGTTCAGTGGTATCTAATTAGCCTTAATGGAATAAACAGGTCCTATTATATTATTTATTGTATTTTTGTATGTTTGAAGTATTTCATATTTAGTAGAATAATATTTTTAAGAAAAACTTCTAGAAGGAAATAGACCCCCCCAAAAAAAAACAATGTTAAGTTAGGACAGTGAGATTACTGGTGAGTATTCCTTACCCCTATTTTTTTGTACTACACACATTAAAAAAAAAAAAAAGTTGGGCATAGTGGTACATGCCTGTAATCCCAGTACTTGGGAGGCTAAGACAGGAGGATGGCAGCTTTGAGAGCAGCCTCAGCAAGTTAGTGAGACTTTGTTTCCAAATAAAAATTAAAAGGGCTGGGGGTGTGTAACTCAGAGGTAGAATGCCCCTGGGTTTAATCCCAAGTGCCAAGCCAACAAACAAACCTTGGAAGGTGGTACTCAAATGAATGTTTAAAGTCACATCATAAATTAACAGTTCATTTCCACAAATTCAATTGCCAAGTTTCAATCAAGTAAATTTAGAAAGGAAGTATACCCTCCCCCTGAAAAGACCCAAGAACTGGGTAACACTGAGTATTACCAAATGTAGGGGGAAAAACCCCACCCAATTTTAAAACCCCAAAAGTGGTTTTATATAGATTTTGAAAGAGCTGGATACATGTTTTCCTACTTGAAAACCAGTAAGTAAACTGGGCATGGTGGTGTATGCTTGTAATTCCAGTACTTGGGAGGCTGAGACTAGAGGATCGCAGGTTTGTGACTAGCCTCAGCTTTCAGTGACCTTTCAAGACTCTGTTTCCAAATAAAACAATAAAAAGGGCTGGAAGTGTAGCTCGGAGGTAGAATGCCCCCCTGGGCTCAATCCCCAGTTTCACAATAGAAGACAGACGAAGAAGGAGAAGGAGAAGGAGAAGGAGAAGGAGAAGGAGAAGGAGAAGGAGAAGGAGAAGGAGAAGGAGAAGGAGAAGGAGAAGGAGAAGGAGAAGGAGAAGGAGAAGGAGAAGGAGAGGAGGAGGAGGAGGAGGAGGAGGAGGAGGAGGAGGCCGGCAGGCAGGCAGTACATAGAGACTGAGGGTACAACTCAGTGGCAGAGCACTGGCCTAGTGTGTGGTAGGCCCCAGGTTCAATCTTTACCATCACAGAAACAACCTGCCCCCTCAAAAAGTCCCCAAACTCAGTAAGTGATGTTTACTAGTTAACATCTAGTAAAAACACCTGAGGAAAATTCTTCACTACATAGTGAAAATTCTTCACTAAAATCTCATCTTGAATCCCTAAAATATATAAAAATGATTTTAGGTTGTTCTGCAAGTAACTAAGTCAAATTTATAATACATTAAGTCTAGCATCTCAATTTCCTGAATACTCAGGATGAGCAAACCTGGTGGTACGCAGCCCTATCGGCAGCTCCCTGCAGAACCCCCCAGGGCGAGTTTCAGAGCCCTGGTTCCGACAGCTCAGACAGCTCCGACCTCACAGCTCCACATTCACCAGGGAAAGACCACCAAGCGGCCAGACTGTTGCCTACATGAGAGTCACACAAGGGCTCTCACCTGCCTCCTTAGTTAGCGCTCTACTCTTTTTGATACTAGCATCATATTTCACGGCATGACCGGAAAATAATCTGTTTTCATTTAAATGGCTTCTCTATTCATAACAGTTTATGCTCCTTCCAAGTTTTTATTATTGTTAACAATGCCATGATGAATTTTTGGGGTACATTCAACTTTACACAATTAAATTCAGCATTTTGCTACATGTTGTTAGAGCACCATAGAAAAAGGATACTACCCCACCCCCGTGTACTGCCTTTAAAGTTTCTTAAAAAAAATCTGAACCCTAAATTCTTAGATGAAATTTCCAAAAGGACTTTAGCTTATTTTTTACATTTCACTAGTTATAAAGTCGCGCTGCCTGCTCTTATCTCCAGACCTAGCTTGCTTTTAGAATAATAATATGTAAACACAAAAGCCCAAACTTAAAACAAATAAGTTAGGGAGTAACTATTTGCATTACAAAATTATTATTTGCTTTACAAAATGGTACCGATTTAAACTGAAAGCACCTTGACAATATTTGAAATACGGCCAGACATTCAGCTTACAGCCTGACTCCTCCAGACTCTGTCCAGCGCACATCGTGGTGAGGTCTGTCCAGCTGGGCCTGATGTTATGGGGCGGAGGAGGTTGAGTTCATCGGCTGCTGCTTTTTCAGACAGGCAGATTGTGCACCATGGAGGATGACGGCAACTGTAGCATGTGATATTTTTTCTCTTAAACTCTTGCTTCATCATCATTATTATTAAAGCCTGTGCTTCAAAAGCAGAAAGGCTACCCACTTCCCTTGCCTTGCTTTAGAGACTTCCCACTGCCCGCCAGCCAGCAGAGCAGCATATGGCACCTAGCACGCACAGTCAACCTCCCACCAGCGTATTTGCAGAACCAACAGTACACACTGAACCAAACCACACCTCACGTAAAAGACTTATAATCACCCTTCACTCCTTGGAGTGGGGAGAATGGCGGCGGGTGGGGGAGGAGAAGGGAGACTTGACTGTTGGCGAGATAGCTGAAGGGGATAGAAACCAGCATTGGGTGTGTGTGTGGAGGGGTGGCCTCCTTATTCATTGGCTCCGATTCCCTTGCCAGACACATGAAATGACAATGCTGTAGGGCTTAGAGAAATTGGGGCAATTCCGGGGCAGTGGGCCTTGGAGAATGCACCAATGACAGCCGCCTGGCCTGGGAGGCAGATCATAGGATACTCATCCCCCTACATGTCGCCAGCCCGGCCCTGTCCACAGAGACTGTCTTTTGTCCCAGTCACTCCTCTTCCTCCTCCTCTTCTTCTTTTTCTTCTTCTTCTTCTTCTTCTTCTTCTTCTTCTTCTTCTTCTTTTTCTTTTTTTTCCCTACAGCATGCCATTTTAAAAATACTCCCATTGTTTTTGTAAGATGGGTCTACTGTGGAAGCTGGGGGGGCGGGGGGGGGGCTGGCTGGTATTTTTCCAACACGTTCGGGAATCCCCGCCTGCGCTCTGACCGTAATTAGCTGTTGCCTTCAGAATATAGGCGGAGGAGGAGCAAGGCAGAAGGAGGCGAGGCCCTGTTGGCACTTCCCTTTTTCCTTTCCTCTCCTCTCTCTCCACCCCTCTGCCCTGCCAACCAGGTGTGCCCCGGGCTCCCCTAGAGGGCCAAAAGAGGTCCTGCATCTTCTGAGTGGAGGCCTCTGCACTAGAAAAGGACCCGCCCTGTTTCCTTTATGAGGAGTGGGAAATTACTTAGGTGGGGCAAAGACTGGCCCGGCATCAGAAGACCGGGGCGTGCTTTCTGCTCGGCCCTCTGCTGAGCCCTGCGGCCACGGGCGGGAAGCTTACTGCCTTTACAACCAAGTTTTCTCATCTGAAGATGAGCTGGGTATAGTGATTCAGGGAGTAAACTAGGCTGAGCAATAGATTCTGAGTGTGTGTGGGGAGTGGCTACCCAGGTGCAGCTGTGTGTATTTCTGATGTGTGTGCATAGAGTATGAGAAGATAAACCCCCCAAAATGAGTCAAAGCAAGTGCAGTGTGAAGGCCCGAAAGGGACAGTCGGCCACTGGAGAAATCAAGGGAGGCCTCTTGGCAGTGGGGAGCAGGTCACCCCGGAAGTTAGTGCTGGAAACCTAATCCTAAATTGTTAATTAAACAAACAAGCTGGCCAACTAACTAACTAACAAAAATTGTGGGCTGGGTATGGTGAGGCGCATCTGTAATGCCAGCAACTCAGGAGGCTAAGGCAGGAGGATCACAAGTTCGGGGTCAGCCTGGGCAACTAAGGGAGATCCTGCCTCAGAAAAATTAAAAGATTTATTTGTTTATTTATTTTGTGGTACTTGGGGTGGAACCCAGGGGCTTTTCTGTCTCTGGGCTATACTCCCAGACATATTTTATACTTTATTTGGAAACAGGGTCTCACTAAGTTGCTGAGAGCCTCACTAAGTAGCTGAAGCTGGCTTTGAACCTGTGCAATAATCCTGTCTCAGCTTCCCAAGCGCTGGGATTACAAGCATGTGCCTCCATGCCCGACTTAAAAGGTAAATTTTTTTTTTTTTTTTTTTTGGTGGTACTGGGATTCCTGGAAGCCCTTCTACCTCCAGGATACATTCCCACGGGCTACACTCCCAGACCTATGTTTTACTTTTTTATGTGGGAACAGAGTCTCTTAAACCAGCGAGGCTGGCTCCGAACCAGCACGATTCTCCTGTCTCAGCCTCCCAAGGGCAGGGATTACAAGCATGCGCCACCATGCCTGGCCAAAAGATTTTTTTTTAAACAAGTTTCTATGCACCCTGAATTCAGGAAGGGCCTGGCGACTGAGTGGTCACGGGGGTTTGCGATGGGTTGTAGGCAGATGTGAGTAGAGGTGTGACCCGCTGAAGGCCCACGTGGGCTGCTGTCCAGGTGCCTGGATCCAGTGGGGCTGGATCATGCTGAAAGTTCAGGGGGGTGATGACCAGAGGCCTTCTCACCGTGAGCCTCCCAAGGAAGGGTGGGCTTCTTATGGGCTGCTGGCCTCCCCCAGAGTAAACCTCCTGAGAGAAACAGTAGGAGCAGCATTTTTTTTTTTTTTTTTTTTTTTTTTTTTTTTTTGGTGGGTCTGGGGATGGAACCCAGAGGCATTTGACTTCCAAGTTACATCCCCTGGCCTATATTTTATTCTTTATTTTGAAACAGGGTCTCACTAAGTTGCAGAGGGCCTCACTAAGTAGTTGAGGCTGTCTGTGAACCATGACCCTCCAGTCTCAGCCTCCCGAATGCTGTGATTACAAGTGTGCGCCACCACACCCGGCTGTGCTGCATGTTTCTATCACCTTTTTGTTGTTGTTGTACTAGAGATTGAACCCAGGGGCATGCTACCTCCACGCTACACCCCAAACCCTTTTTATTTTTTGAAACATGGTCTCACTAGGTTGATGAGGGTCTCACTAAGCTGCTGAGGCTGTCCTCAAACCTGTGATCCTCGGGTCTCAACTTCCCAAGTACTGGCATTATAGGCGTGTGCCACACTACGCCTGACTTTCTATCAGTCTGTCATCTCCAGCCCATCCTGATTGGAGTGAGGACACAGGGCCCCTCCTCTTGATGGGAGGGTGTTTGGGAATGCTGGGGCATGTTTTAAAAGTGCCATGGGCACCATCCAAGAGCTCTCTGATTTTTTCAGGATCTTTGAAATCAATGTCTTGATATTGCATATAATTTAATCAGCTTTCAGAGACAAGAGGCTCCCCGAGTAATCTGGTTTGCTGCGTCCTGAGGAGTTAAGTGCACTAAGAGTCACAGCACTTTTCTAGTAAATTGTATGGTTCCAAACTTGAGATAACTTTATTCTCCGCAGCTGTTTGATATGAATAAAGTTAGCTACATAACTCCTCAATGCAGGGAAAAGGTAAAAAACATCAAATAACCAGACTATGATTCCTAGGCTGATTTGAATGCTCCAGAAATAGGCCTCTGTTCCTGGGGATCTGACAGCTCCTGTGAACACGGGGCCCTGTGCCACACCACGGAGGGGGTGGATCCGCTCACGGAGCACAGTTGCGGGGAAGCGCTCCAGAATCCCTCTCAGGTGCAGTGTGGGCCACCTGGACCCGAATGGAATCGTCTGGCGCTGGTGTCTGAGAGCAAGCACGCTCCAGGTGCTCTTCGCTGGCTCTAATTTCAGTGATTATTTCTTCCCGTCTTGTGCAGCCACCAACGGACTGGTTTTAGTTCCCAGGGACTGAACAATTTCTGAAGGTTGTTATCACTCCCCTTCAGTGGAGCATATCTTCAAACACCTTCCTGGATAATTAGCATGGCCCAATGATTGGGGAATCACCACGGAGTGATTTTAAACACACACACACACACACACACACACACACACACACACCTCAAATGTGTCTTTTGTGTTTGTTTTGTTTCTGCATTTTCAAAGCCCAGTGGTTCCTGAGACAGTAGAAGGACAAAATAAGAAGACATATGGTAGTGCTTAAATTATTCCCCAAAAGGGAAAGTGTCCAATATTAAATTATTCAGTCTTCCTACTATTCTGGGGCAGAGAGAAGGCATTTCAACCAGGAAAATCATAGTGTACCCACAACGCCCAGAGGAGACTGAATTATATTATCAACTTCCAAATACAGTCAGCAATATTTCACCAGAAAAGCTGCTTTGCAAAAATTAAACCTCTAATGTTTACACTGGGAAATACCTCCGGTCCTTCTATACCATCTCTCCCAACCTCCCCCACTTCCTGCACACATGTGTACACACACACACACACACACACACACACACACACACACGCTGTCGATCTTTCTCCCCAGGATCCTCTTTGTTCAGTTCATCTGTCTTCCTAATGTGCGCACAGGTGATCCTGTGGGGAGGTGCCCAAAACGACTCTAAAGAGAAAACCTACGTGAAGTAGAATTGTCTCTTATTTTTCAAAATGTTCTAAGGATCTATAGATTCATCTATAGCTCCATCTGATATGAGCCATGAGAAATGGCAGCAAGAAGGAAATCAATTAGACAGTTTCTGGAGATCTCTTTCATCCACATGGATAGCGGAGAGGCAGGAGGGGTTGGGTCTCAGCTTCGGGTTGTTTTTACTCAGTTTATGTAGCTCTGTTTCAGTCTATTCAACCCAGGTCGGGGCTTGTTATGAAAAGGTTTCATGGATGGAGATAAACTTTGAGAAACTTTTTTTTTTTTTAATTTTTACCTTTAAAGGTAGGGTGGAAAGTAGCCAGGTGTGGTAGTGCACACATGTAATTCCAGTACTTGAGAGGCTGAGACAGGAGGATCACAGGTTTGAGACGAGTGTGTGATAACATATTGAGACCTTGTTTCAAAATAAAAAGGGCGGCCATGATATAGTTTGGAGGTAGAATGCTCCTGGGTTCAATCTCCAGCACCAAAAACAAAACAAAAACGCAATCTAAACATGTTTCTATCTTCCCCCTTCTCTGACGCCACCCCCCTTACAGGTGATTATGCTGTTAACGTCTTACATGTCCTTCCAGGTTTGGGACAATACAGCAAATGCAAACATTTCCATATTTTCCTCCCTTTCCCACTATTTCTCAGAAAGAAAGTAGGAAGGAAAGAACTGGCTTTGTTCGTCCTAGAACTGGGGATACACGAGCAGCGAAAGCACAGCGGGTGCAGTTCTCAGTCACTGAGACGGCCTTACCCATTTTCCTTGCCTTTGTTTCCCTGGTTAAATCTGTTCGTTGTGCCTTTTTATTCTCTAAATTTCCAAAATCTTTGTTGTCTGCACAAAGTTTTAGATAATCCAGACAGCTCATCTTTTTTTTGCCCAAAGACAAAAACTTGTGCATGCCATCTCTAAGCAATGGTCAAAAAGCATGACAGCAAGGGTGGCCTGGGTCTCCTCACAGAGGGTGTCCTTCACCCTGGGTTTGAATGTTAACATGTCGGTTCTTCCAGTCCGGGTGCTGGCCATGCCTGAGGGAAGAACATCTATTTGCATTAGCTTTTCTTATATTGTTTTTGTTTTTTGTGGTACTGGGCATGGAACCCAGGGGCATTCTACCTCCGAGCTACACCCAACACTATTTTTTATTCTTCATTTTGACACAGAGTCTCACTGAGTTGCAAAAGATCTCACTACGTGGTAGCTAAGGCTGTCCTCGAACTCATTATGTAATAGCTGAGGCTGTACTCGAACCTCAATCCTCCTGTCTCAGCCTCCTAAATGCTAGATTTACCAAGTATACGCCACCATGCCCGGCTTAGCTTTTCTTATATTGTATCTACAAATAGAGAAAAATCCTTAGAAACAGTTACTGGCTGGGTATGGTGGCACATGCCTATAATCCCAGTACTTGGAAGGCAGAGACAGGAGGATTTCCAGTTGAAGCCCAGCCTCAACAACCTAGAGAGACTCTCAACAACCCAGTGAAACCTTGTTTCAAAATAAAAACTAAAAAGGGCTGGGGTGTAGGTTAGAGGTTCAGTCTCCAGCATCTAGAATAGACCAAAATAAATAGTCACTGAATGATGAGGATGTTCTGAGAAATGCTGCATTAGGTGATGTTGTGCTTCTGCAAACACAAGATGTATGAGTCTGCCGCAGAACTCCTTATAGTGTTTTATAGTAAGCCTTTTTAAAATAAGTAGAAGTACATTCTAAAATAACAATTAAATGCATAAACCAATAATGTAGTTGTTTATTATCATCAATTTTTATGCACTGAGAAGAGTAGCACGTGCCATGTGAACATCTCACCAGCCGTGCAGTCGGTTGGTTGTCACGGGTGTCACCACGAAGGTGACTGTGACGCGGCGGAGAGCAGGCGCCCTGCCAGGACACCCCGCTGTCACTGTCCTTATGGTGGTGTTTGTTTGTTTGTTTGTTTGTTTGTTTTTGCAGTACCGGGGATGGAACCCAGGGGCATTGTACCTCCTAGCTACACCCCCAGCCCCATTTTATTTTTTTATTTTTGTGGTACTAAGGGTGGAACCCAGGGGCTTTTCTACATCCATGGGCTTTTCTACTCCCAGACCTATTTTATACTTTATTTGGAAACAGGGTCTCACTAAGTTGCTGAGAGCCGCACTAAGTAGCCGAGGCTGGCTTCGAACCTGCATGATCCTCCTGTCTCAGCTCTCAAGTGCAGGGATTACAGGCATGCACCACAATGCCCGGCTTATTCTGTATTTTGAAACAGGATCTCACTGAGTTGCGAAGGGCTTCGTTAGGTAGCTGAGGCTGTCCGCAAACTACCATCCTCTGGTCTCCAGCTCTTGATGCTGGGACTACAAGTGTGCGCCACCACGCCCGGCTTTTCAGCTGGCTCTACTCTTAAGGGACCACTGCCTGATGTGCATGAGGTCCAGTGTGGACTGAAACGTCAAGGAGCATGACTGTGTCTTATTTTTCTGACAATTGGGAGTCTCTTTTGTAGAATATTTTTGTAGATTTCAGAAACTGTAAGAATGTGTACGTAGGCAGACAAATGATGCCGGGCACTTGTGTGGGGCCATGCCAGGCCCCCAAACAATGAAATAGTTTTAGACTCATTTTATGGAAATGAACAGACAACAACTTGTCTTTCAGACCAGTTGAAACACAATGACAGTGCGAGTTGTTGTCATCTCTTGTGTACTGCTCCATGTCAGATGAATAAAAGATGAACTAAATTGTGAATGACATACAGAATAAACTCCTGCCTGACTGCACACGATAGCAACTGCTATACATCGTAGACGTTTTCCTTTTAAAGCGTTAGAAGATGAACGAGTTTGTGAAAATCAAATAAAAGCTGATTAACTATTAAACGAAATCCTCAAGGTGATTCACTTCTTTTAATGTTGTTTTTTTTAAACTGGCTTTTTCGTTAAAAAAGAAATTCATAAAAATTATAAGATTTTTAACAGCACAAAAAGGATATGATAAAAATAATCCTCCTTTCACCCCACCCCAGGTTGTCAAACCCATTCTTCAGAGACGACTAACATACCACAGACATTTCTTAGGTTTCCTACAGAAATATCTTGCATATTGTAGTACGTCAACATCTCTATTTGAAAGCACAGGAGGGAGCACGTAGGAACCTCTCTTTCGGGAGCCTCCGCCTGCAGCAGCATCTGCATCCTTCCCTCACATTTCCCAGCGCTGCCCCAAATCCCCCTGGAAGCAAGGTCAGTCTCGGGGCCTTCAGTTTGGTCCTTTCTGTGTGATGACTTTTTGAGGACTTAGGGTACAAACTGGGAATTGAACCCAGGGGCATTCTACCTCTTAGGTATATCCCTAGCCCTTTTTCATTTTATTTTTTATTTTATTTTATTGTGGGTTTGGGGATGGAACCCAGAGGCATTTAACCTCCAAGCTATACCCCCTCTCCTATTTTTAATTCTTTATTTTGAAACAGGGTCTCACTGAGTTGCAGAGGGCTTCACTAAGTAGCTGAGACTGTCCATGAACCGCGATCCTCCGGTCTCAGCCTCCCAAATGCTGGGATTACAAGTGTGCGCCACCACACCGGCTCATTGTTTATTTTAAAAGAGTTTTGCTAGGTTGTTGAGGGTCTTGCTAAGTTGTGGAAGCCGGCCTCGAACCTATATTCCTCCTGTCTCAGGCATGTACCACCACATCTGGCTGTGATGACTCCTCTCTGAAGTGAGCACATGTCTTTGCAGAGTAAAATACCTTCCCAAAATCTCTATAAAGCTGGGCATGGTGGCTTGAAATCCCAGTACTTGGGGCTGAGACAGGAGGATCACGCGGGTTCAAAGCCAGCCTTAGCTACCTAGTAAGGCTCTCAGCACCTTAGTGAGACCCTGTTTCCAAATAAAAATATAAAATAGGCCTGGGACTATAGCCCGAAGGTAGAAGGCCTCTGGATTCCATCCCCAATACCACACACACACACACACACACACACACACACACCTCTTTATAGATTGATGTTGTCATACACTGCATGTTGTCCAAACGTCTCTTTCTGGCATCTTCTCTGTGAAGTCCGGATGCCTAGCTCCATGCCCTGGACTCAGGAAGACCCCCAGGCTCCACCAGGGCCCCCTCCGCAGGCTGCAGCCTGGAGAGCCGGCGATGAGCTGGGGCCGTGTCCCCTCGGCGGTCGCCATCCTGTGCTGCCTGCTGCCCGCAGCCTGAGGTTCATTCTTTCACACATCTTGCCCAGAGATTTACTCACTTTCAAGAGTTATAAAGCCAGTCTTTCCCGTTACTTCATTGCAGCCAGAAGCAAAAGTGTCATATTTTTTAAACAGCAAAGTGTTTCCTAAACTTGGATGTGTACAATCATCCGAGAAACTCATTCAAAATAAAGATTCCTGGGCTTCTACCCAGGACTTCTGAATTGGCAGGGCTGCCTAGAAACCTGCATTTCTGATAGAGCCTCAGGCCATCCTGACACAGCCCCGCCCTGGACCGGCTTATTCTTTGGGAACCGCTGGCTTAAAGGAAGATTTTGTTTTCTTGTCAGCTACCCTCGAGTGATACCACCATCTGGACACTTTGTTTTCCAGATGAACAAAATAAAAGTAACTGGTGAGATCAATTCCTTGCCAGACTTGGGCTACTGCGTTTTTGGAGACCCACTGCCTCCACCTCAGAGAGTGTCTGAGAGGCCTGTTTTGTTCTAAAGGGCAGCTCCTCGGCGCTGACGCCGCAGATGCCATGACTCGACTCAGGGAGCGGGAAGGAAGGGGCGCGCTTCCTTGTCTGTTCAGAGACGGCACAGATCCCAGCAGCTTCAGTTTAGTTGAACTTATTTTGGGAAATATTTTTGGCTCGTGTGGTTTTGTGCTTTTAGAGTTCCATTTTTAAGCCCTGGGTCCATCCCAGCCCACTGAAGCTGAGCCCAAGTCTCTGAGGGAGATGCCGAGCTTCACCCAGATCTCTGCTGAATCTGTAAAAATATTCCCAGATTTGTCTAAACTGCTTTGCTGAGAAACCAAAACAAAAATCGCTACTCCCAGGAGGGGTTTGTAGGGTCCTGTGGTTTTTATCCAAAATGATGGCAAAAAGCAATGGTCAGTCATATGACTTACAAAGCCAAAAGGTTTCATTATGAAACCTGAAAGCAACCCACAAGCTGAGTCTTAAAATATACTCCCAAGAGACGAACCAGAAAAAAAAAAAAAAAAAATCATCTTAGTATTGGCCCTGGAAGCATCAACTTAGGAAACAGGTCCAAACCAAATGCTGTCAGGGCTCCCTACATTTTAAAATCCAAAGCTGAGTTTTATCCCATTGGAGTGGCACTGCTTATTAACACTGTGGCAATCGAATTGTCTAGAAAAGTTCAGGAGAGCTGGAGGTCCTCTCTTGTTTGTGTATGAACAGAACCAGACTGCTGTCCAATAAAAGGAACACCCACAACATAAATTAGGAGATTTTTGCTCTATCATATCTTCCTGCCCTTGACTATAAGTAAATTATATCTCCTATCCTTTAATATAATATTTTACTCATTCATTGTCAGATCCCTTTACAATGATAATATTTACCCTGCAGGGCATAGGAGCATAATCCGGAGAATGTGTATTATCTGCATATTGTTGTTTGTCATAAAATACCCTGAAATGTAGGGCCTTGTAACAACAGACCTCTCAGGGCATTTCCTGATTTTGTTGGTCAAGAGTTCTGGCAGAGCTCTTCTGCTCCCTGTGAGTGACCAGGGCCTCCCTGGGGTGCTCAGAGGTAGCAGTTGCCACCTGGAGAGTCAGAGACCACTCTGTCCACACATCTGGCAGGTTGGAAGGGTGACTGTGGGGCCGGCTGAGTGGGGCTCTCTGACACCATGCAGTCTCTTAGGATGTCTCCATGTTGCTCTGGTGACCCTGGGCTCCCAGAGTCTCAGATTAGACCTAGAACTGGCACCACATCACCCCAGGGTCAGAACCAGGGGCAAAGAAACATCTCATGATGGAAGAGATGTCAAATTATCCATAGCTGTCTCTCACCCACCACCAGGTAAATGCTTCAATCCTACCCCAGATGTTCTGATTTAGTAAGTGTGTGCCAAAGTCCAAGATTTGTATTTTAGAAAACACTCAATGAGATTCTGGTACAAGAGGTCCTTATAGCACACTTTGTAAAACACCATTTTTTGAAATGTGCTTACAAACAACCTCTTAATCGATTAGTACAATTGACTGGCATATAACATGTGCCTAGAGTCATGTTAGGGGGAGTACAGAAAGGGACAGTAAAGCAGAGCCCCCTGCCTGATGGAGCACCCTCCCTGGCCCAGGTGCCGGGGTAGAGCCGAATGCCAGGGGTGCCTTCAGGAGGGAGCAGAGGGCTGTGCGGCCAACGAAACTGAGGCAAGTTCCTGAGGCCGAGCTGTGGGACCAGATCTAAAAGTGTGTTGGAGTGAGTGGGTGGCCAGAAAGAATTAGGGAATAAAGAAAACTGGTCTCTTCAAAGCTTCCAGCCAAAAGTGGGGTTAGAGAGGAAGGAGCAGTTATGATGGGGACCTGGCACTTTTTTTTTTTTGGTGATACTGGGGTTCCTGGAAGCCCTTCTACCTCCGGGCTACACTCCCAGACCTATTTTTATATTTTTATTTGGAAACAGGGTCTCTTAAGCCAGCGTGGCTGGCTTCGAACCTCCTGTCTCTGCCTCCCAAGCGCGGGTATTACAAGCATGTGCCACCACGCCCGGCTGACCCGGCACATTTTTAAAAGCAGAATTTTTTTTCCTGGGCTTTTTATAGGGTTGTCTCCCCGAATGTCTTAGCCTGGGCTGCTGTAACAAAATACCACAGACTGGTGGCTTAAACAATGCACATTTATTTTCTCATGGTTTTAGAGTATGGAAAATCTGAGGTCAAGTGCCAGCAGGGCTGGTGTATCTGTGGTGTAGGGTTCCTTCCCTAGTTTGTGAATGGCCAACGTCATATTCTTTCTTTCTGTGGCCTGTCCTTGGTGCATACACACACGTGTGCGCGCGTGCACACACACACGAGACAGAGAAAGAGACTTTTTATTTTTTTATTACTTTTATTGGCACATTGTAATTATACAACATAGTGAGATTCAAAGTGATATAAACATACACGCACGCTCACTTGTGTATTGTCTTCTGTCTCCTACACCGCGTGCCTTCCTCTGCCAGTCAGTGCAGTACAAGGTGAGCTTTCAGCCGGCCCGTCTCCTCTCCTCTCAAACTTGCCTCTGATTCTTGTTACTCTAGCTTCATCAACCAAAGAGTCTCTGGACCCCACCCCCGAGTCAGGCCATGGGTGTGAGGGGAAGGGGTCAGGGGGCAACTGGGGGTGGCAGGCATAAGATTGAGAGGCTCTTAGGAGCTGGGTCAAGCTATGAAGGATGTTATTGAGACTGTGAGAGAATCAACATAACAATGCAGAGAACCAATATCTAGAAAGAGGTACAGGGTTCAAGAAAACAGTGCTACGAACCCCATGGTCCCGAAACAGAAGATCCAACAGAGGCGGGCCCAGATGACCCTCTGAAAAGAGGTGTAGGTGTAGCCTATCCCTCTGGCTGGCTGGCTGCTGGAAGATGTCTTATTGGGCTGGACAGAGGTACTTTACCTGTGAACAACTATCCCTTCTGTCTAGAGAAAAGATTGCAGTTCATATTTGGCCTTCAAGTTTTAAAGCCCAACATTTCGGATGCCAGGACCAGCAGCACTCAGAGATGGCGTCAGCATCCAGGCAGGAGCCCAGGCACAAACAAACGGAAGTTCAGGGCTCAGCTATGAGCCAGGAAACAGCCCGGCAAGAAGCCAGAGGGCAGGCTGGGAGCAGCCGAGCAGACACCGGGCAAAGTCATCAATGGACCAGAGGATGCTCTGCAGACCGACAGTGACCAGAAAGATGCAGCCATCAAACAAGATGAGGATGAGAGGCCAGGGTCTCCACCCTTCTGCGGGAAGGGGCTGGGAGGCTGGGGGAGATCAGGATGGAGGAGGATGAGCATGTCTGATGGTCTCACTGCCAGTAAAAAGTGTCTGGCATACTTCCTGCGGAGGCAGGAACAATTGCAGAGCAGCCCCAGGCTTCTGTGGGTCCCAGGACTAGATGGGAAGGAAATCCTGGACCTCCTTGCTGTTTGGACAAAGGGGACCTCTCGGCAGACAGCCTTGGCTTGGCAGGCAGTAGGTGCCCCAACAAGAAAAGTGCCCTCCTCCAGGCAGATGCAGGGTGCAGGATGCAACCCTGGGCCGCCTGGGTTTAGTGAGCCAGAGCCTCTGTGCAGTACACAAAGTGCGTGCCTGCATGGGGTCACCCTGAAGGAAAGGCAGGATTGATTTTGGTCCTGACATGCTTATCTACACTGGCCGCATCTTAGTGTTTTGACCATCAGTTAGGAAAATGTTGGGTGTCTGAGTTCCCTGCTCTTTCTCAAACACAGGTGCTGTAAATTATTCATCAACAGGGTGTATGAAAGGTTAACACTGAGCTAATCTGTTAAACAAGGGTGAGTGGGTGAGCCCTGGGGCCTGATGCCACCCTAGCCCATCCAGTAAGTGGCTGGCTGTCGCAGGGGCAAGCTGGGAAATGCTACCGAAGGGCACAGCTGCCAAAATCCCGTTCCAGCTGGATGGCGATGCCCCACGCCCTGGTGACTGGAGAACAAAAACTTCTACTGTGCTTTTAAGATCAGGCAGACACCACCTTGCTTTGCAGCCAGCTCTGCCAATCCCAGAAACCTTTCAGACGAAGGCTGTGGTGTCCAGAGCCCTGCCACCAAACCCCACTTCCCCAGGGGAGGCTGTTGCGCCAGACTGGAAGCTTTTGGTTTGCCATTCAGGGCAACCCCTAAGCTACCTGTTTCCAAATGTGTCCTCACCCATTTCCTTATCTGAAGCACAAGCCTTCCCGGTGAGCGTGTTGGTTCTGGCAAGAGGTTTTTGACCTGATTATGGTTTCAGTTGGTCTGTTTCAGTACATCTGACCGGTTGGTTGGTCTTTCTTAGGCAAATCCTTGGTGTAATGTTTCTTGATTGTTGGGATGTGCCGGGCACCACAGAGGTGATCTTGATGGCCCTTCCTTTAAGGATTTTGTGGCATGCTGGGACAGATAGAACTAACTCTTAAAGTAGAAGGAGTGGAAAGTGGCTGTGCAGCCAGCATCCATTCCCTCCTTCCTCTTCCTAATGGAATCCTAACACTGTTCTAGAATCCTTTCTCCTCCCCTACCAGGTCTCTCTGTGTCTGTCTGTCTGTCACACACACACACACACACACACACACACACACACACACACCTGGTGTCTAGGCACTATTTGGTCCATGAAGCCAGAGCAGGATGAGTCAGAAGCTGAGTTAAGGGGAAGGAAGAAATGGAGACGGGCCGTGCTGGGAGTGTACATTGTCCTGGACTGACGGGCGTCCCCAGGCTGGAGCCGGGTGACACGAGCAGCATGGGATAGGAGGCCTGAACAGAAGGCCAGTGTGCAGCTGTGGTGTATTCATCTCCACTGTTATAAGACACAGTGTATGAATACTCTACATGCATTTATTATGTTATTGATAAACATATTAATATGAACCCTTTTACACAGTTTGTCAATGAACATCTGGGGTCTTAACATTTTCTTTAATTAAAAAATTTTTTTGGTACTAAGGATTGAACCCAGGGGCAGTCTACCTCTGAACTATACCTCAGCCCTCTTTTTTTTTTATTTTTTATTTAGAAACAGGGTCTAAATTGCTGAGGCTGGCTGCAAAACTGCGATCTGCCTGTCTCAGCCTCCCAGGTGCTGGGATTATAGGTGTGCACCACTGTGACCTGATCTGAGTTCTTTTTATCAATTTAATTGTGTATCTTATGAGCATGGTGTCATAACACCTGTAATCCCAGTACTTGGGAGTCAGAGACAGGAAGAACACAGGTTCAAAGTCAGCTTCAGCAACTTAGCAAGACCCCCAGCAACTTTGTGAGATCCTGTTTCCGAATAAAAAATAAAACAGGACTGGGGGCACAGCTCAGAGATAGAATGTCCCTGGATTCACACACACACACACACACACACACACACACTGTTCCTTTGAGGGCAGTGGTTTCATTTGTGTTATTATAAACAGTGCTGCTGTAGACATTCCCAAGAACATCTCTTCAAACACATGCATGTTCACTGCTGGAGGATGACGCCATCTCTCCCCGCGATGGTCCGAGCACGGTCCCAGCAGCGCATGCGGCTCCTCCACTTGCTCCATCTCCTCACTCACATTTGTCTTGGAGTATTTCTAAATGTAAGATGCACCCGAGATTTACACTGCAAATTTAAATTTGAATTTCCTGATTACTAATGAAATTAAACACATTGTCACGTGCCCTGGTCATTTGTATTTCTGCTTCTGTGAAAGCTTTTTCAACACCCACTTTCATTTGGAGGTATTTATCTTTTTCTTATTGACTTTTAGGGACTTAGTATATATTCTGGATAATAATCATTTGTAATAATCAGTTATATTTGTTTCAAATATGTTGTCCATCTTGTTAGGTATATTTTCGCTTTATAGTGTCTCTTAATTTAAAAAAAGTTTCTCATTTTCATCTAAACAGATTTGTCACTTCTTTTTATGGTTAACACTTTTTTAATCTTTTTGAGTAAGTCCTTTTTTACTCCAAAGTCATAAAGAAAATATGTTCTATTTTCTGCTTAAAATGTTAAAGTTTTGCTATTTAATTCACCTGGAATTAATTGCATGTATGGTGTAAAACAGGGCCACATCTCTTTTTCCCTCAAGTGGATAATCAATTGTCCCGGCATGATTTACCAAATGCCCTTTCTTGTACCTCCAATGATTGTAGTGTTCTCTCTGTTTTATACTAAGTTTCCATATTTTTAGGTCAGTTCCTGGGTTTTCTATTTTCTGTAACTTATTTAATCCTGAGCCAATACCACCTTGTCTTAACTGCCGTAACCCTGTGACACAGCATTGCCACCTGGAAAGTCAAGCTCCCCCGTGTCCTTCCTTATAAGCACACAGCCATCCTCAGGCTGGGCTCCTCAGTATCTGTTAAGACTGAATTTGTCAAGTTCTTTGAAAAACTCTTTGGGACTTTGAAATTTTAGTAAATCTACAGATCACTTTGAGAACAACTGGTAATCCTTCTAATAATGATTTTTCCTATCCATTAAAACAGGGTGTCTCCATTTATTTAGATCTTTCTATGTTTTCATTCTTTCAAAATTCAACTGCTCTGTGCCAGACACTATCCCAAGGGCCCAAACCTCTGTCCTCATAGAAGTGTACATTCTGGTAGGAAGAAAACAATAAACAAAATTAATCAGTAAAATAATAAAGAGCAGTAGCAACGGAGTGGTAAGAAGTGGCCAGGGACACCAGCAGAACCTGCTGACCAACCGGCGTGTGGGGCGAGAGAAGGCGACGGCCAGTTAGACAGGAGACAGGGCTATGCACAGGGGGGACGTCGCTGCCACTTACTGAGGTGGAAAAGAGAGGAGGGGAGCAGGCTGGAGGGAGAACGCCAGGGGCACAGCGCTGGATTCCATGTTTGATTTCTGTTAGATATCTCAGAGACCATATTCGGCACCCTGCTGGACAGAGATGAGTTCAGAGGGAGACCTGAAGGCAGCTAGATATCTGGAAATCATCGGCACTCTACCATTCAGGATCCCCGTAGAAATAATACAATACTCAGATTAGGAATATTCAAGGAGGTATATTACAAAGGGATGGGTCTTAGAGGTGGAGGTGTAAGGAGACACAAAGGTTAGTACAACATTGGTGTTCTACTATTTATTTATTTATTTATTTATTTTGGTGGTACTGGGGGTGCAACCCAGGGGCTTTTTACCCCCGGGCTATACTCCCAGACCTATTTTATATTTTATTTGGAAACAGGGTCTCACTAAGTTGCTGAGAGCCTCACTAAGTAGCTGAGGCTGGCTTCAAACCTGTGCGATCCTCCTGTCTCAGCCTCCCAAGCGCTGGGATTACAAGCGGGCGCCACCACGACCGGCTTGGCCTTCTACTTTAAATACCAAAGCCCAGGGCAGGCAGGGCTTACAGGCACTTCAATGTGGAAAGCTGGGTAAAGAGGCCTTAGAGGAAACACGTTTGGGTAAGAGTCCTCACACACTGGTTGCTAAAAGTCCACTGTCAATCTCCATTTTTCCCTTACTAACTTGCCACTACTCATCATTGACCCCAACCAATCAGAATCCAGAAGGCATAGAGGCTTGTTGATAAAGTACATGCAAGCCAACCTCCTGGGTAGAAATGGGGGCCGTGGGGAAGGCTAGATCTGGGGAGAAAAAAGATTCCTACAGCAAACTGGTAAGATGGCGTGTAAAGCTGAGTGTGGTGGTACAAACCTGTAATCCCAGTACTTGGGAGGCTGAGGCAGGAAGACTGCAGATTTGAAGCCAGCCTGTTTCAAAGAAGTAAAAAGGGCTGTGGGGGGTAGCTCAGAGGTAGGATGCTCCTGGGTTCAAATCCATTCCCAGTAACAACAAATGAGAGAGAGAGAGAGAGAGAGAGAGAGAGAGAGAGAGAGAGAGAGAGAGAGAGAGAGAGAGAGAATGAATGAGAATATGCTGGATAGGAAAGGCAGAGTCAGCAAAGGAGACTGAGAGGAGCCACAGGAAGGAACTCCAGGAGAGGGTGGTGTCTGAGAAGTTAGGCGAGACCATTCTACACCCAGCCCTATTTTTATTTTTTGAAACAGGGTCTCACTAAGTTGCTGAGGGTCCTGTTAAGTGGCTGAGGCTGGCCTCAAACCTATATTCCTCTTGTCTAGCCTCCAAGTACTGGGATTACAGGTGTGTGCCACCATACCTAGGGAGGAGATACCATTCCGTGGGGAGGTTATGATACATGTCACATGCTGTGAATAGGATAATAGGTTGAGGAGTGTCTACTGACCACTGGACACAGCACAGCAGGGGCCATGGTTGGCCTCTGTGAGAGCCATGGCAGGAAGAGAGGGAACATACTGAAATGGGTCTGAGAGAGGCACTAGCGAGTGGAGAATAGGTTGGAGATATGGCTTGGCAGCAGAGTGCAGCCTTCATATGCCTGAGGCCCTGGGTTAGACCTCCAGCAACACACACATGCACTCAAAAGTGCACACACACTGCCTATAATCTCAGGATTTGAAAGGTCAAGACAAGATGATTGAGGGTTTGAGGCCAGCACGAGGTAACTTTAATGAGACCCTGTTACAAAATAAAAGGGGCTGGGAATGTAGCTCAGAGGTAGAATGTTCCTGGGTTCTATCTCCAGTACTACAAGAAAAGAAGAAAGAAGGAAAGAAATAAAGAAAGGAAAGCTCTTTTAAGAGATTTTGTTCTAAATGTTATAAAATTATATCTAAAGGGATGGATGGAGGAAAATGGGTAGTCACTAGAGGGAAAAACAGATCCAGAGAGATTGCTATTGTTTAAAAAAAAAATAACAGCATGCTTATATATTGGTAGGAATGAACCAATATAAAGGGGGAGGGGGGATGAAGCAGGAAGAGAGAGGTGAATTCCTGGACAACACCCTGGAAAAGGTAAGAAAGAGGGCGCCCAGACCTACGCAGGGGGTGGGTTTTCGGGGTCTTCTCTTGATTGCTTTAATTTTCTCAGTGCAAAAAAAAAAAAAGGTAATCTGCTAATCTGCTAATAGAATGAGACAAAAGTTGGGGTTCTAAGAAGAGAAGAAAAATAGGAAGCATTCAACGAGCTTAGCAATCATCAAATGTTTTTGCTTGCATGCCTTCTAAAACAATTTTGAAAAATGATTTCTCCTTGTACATATATGTATAAGGAGAAATATGTGTGTGTATGTGTGTGTGTGTGTGCATATATATATATATATTGGCGGTACTGGGGTTCCTGGAAGCCCTTCTATCTCCGGGCTACTACACTCCCAGACACCTATTTTATACTTTTTTATTTGGAAACAGGGTCTCTTAAGCCAGTGAGGCTGGCTCCAAACCAGCACAATCCTCCTGTCTCCACCTCCCAAGCACGGGGATTACAAGCGTGCGCCACCACGCCCGGCTCTCCTTGTATATTTTAAGGTGACATTCTAAAATGTTTCATCATAAATTTAAATCATTGTAAAGAACATAATTTTGCTTATATAACCAGCTGGGAAAAGGAGTTTTGCTGAAGCCGAGTTATAGATCTTCGAGAATCTTCTGAGTTATTTATTAAAACTCATGAAGATTAGTATAAAAACTATTTTTGTAAATATTTTATATGTATGATAAAAATTGTTTTAATAACCAGCTCAACCTAAGTGATCATTGTTAAATTTATTACAATCTAAGAATTGGAAATTGAGCTACAATAATGCATTTATATTAACCAATAATAAGTTATTTATTAGCTGGGATTAGTGGCGCACGCTTGTAATCCCCACACTTGGGAGGCTGAGATAAGAGTATCGCACAGGTTCGAAGCCAGCTCAGCTACTTAGTGAGGCTCTCAGCAACTTAGTGAGACCCTGTTTCCAAATAAAATATAAGTCTGGGAGTATAGCCTGAAGGGAGAAAGCCCCTGGGTTCCACCCCCAGTACCACCAAATAAATAAAAAATAAAAATGTCATTCTTTTCCTCAACACATCCAATAACATTTCACATTGTTTCTAATGTGCTGGGGCCGTGCAGCACACTGAGATTCATGCAGATGAGATGTAGAGCTTCTTTTGGTCTTCTCTATAAAAAAGAGAGGCAACTATGGGAAGAGATTCTTGAATATCAAAGATTCTCTGGCAAATTAATTTTGAGAAAGCATATATTTGCAGTTTCTTAAATTATCCTTGTCAATATGTCTCTTAAGAAGTCTTCATGTATTCATTTTTGTGTTCATTGTAGTAAAAAAATCTAGCATGTGCAAGGCCCTGTTTCTGTCCCCAGTAATGAAAAAAAAAAATCTTCCTCGATTTGAACCGGGCTTTGTGACATGTTCTTTTTTTTCTTTTTCTTTTTTTTTTTTTTTTGTTTGTTTGTTTGTTTGCAAGTCTGAGAATGGAACCCAGGGGCATTTGACTTCCAAGGTACACCCCCTGCCCTATTTTTATTCTTTATTTTGAAACAGAGTATCACTAAGTTGCGGAGGGCCTCACTAAGTAGCTGAGGCTGTCTGTGAACTGTGATCCTCCTCCGGTTTCAGCCTCCAGAATGCTGGGATTAGAAGCATGCGTGCTCCACCACGCCCGGCTTGTGACGTGTTCTTGTAGTCCTCACTACCAGGCAGGCTGAGGAGGAGGATTACTTGAGCCCAGGAATTCCAGGCCCACCTGGGCAACATAGTAAGACCAATCTCAAATTTAAAAACAAATTATAGTAAAACATTATATATATAATATATATATATAAAATCAAAAATATATATATATATATTTTTTTTTTTTTTTGCAGTACTGGGGATGGAACCCAGGGGCATTCTACCCCCCGAGCTACAGCCCCAGCCCTATTTTTTAGTCTTTTTATTTTTTGAAATGGGATCTCACTGAGTTGTGAAGGGCCTCGCTAGGTAGCTGAGGCTTTTAATCATTTTAAAATGTACAGTTTTAAAGCATACAATTTAGTGGCATGTGCACTGTTGTTCAACCATCACTGCTATGCATCTCCAGAATATTTTCATCATTCCAAACTGAAGCTCCATGCCCACTCAACAATAACCCTACTTCATCACCAGTCACCAGCAACCATCCTTTGTCTCTTGACTTGACTGTTTCAGGCGCCTCATATAAGTGGAATCATATAGTACGTGTCCTCTGTGACTGGCTTGTTTCACCAGCACAGTGTCCTCTAGGTTTATTCAAGTATCAGAATTCTAAGCCTTTTAAAAGCTGAATAATTGTCCATTGTAAACACACATATACCACACTCTACTTTTTGGCAATTATGAATATGGATAGGAGTAGACAAATATTTATTCAAGTTCTGACTTGAAATTTCTAAGGTCTAAATTTTTAAGGTGTAATTCTATCCAGAAGTGGGATTATTGGATCATATAGTAATTTTATGTTCATGTATCCATTCTGAAGACCCTGGTCTGAAAAAAATAGGAACATGAATAGACTAGAGAAATATATGTGCAGCCTTGGTAGGGCTCAGCTTAAATTAGCAATCTTGAATTTTAAATAAAGCCAGTCAGCATGTTTGTGTGATTTTTTCCAACCACAATACTATACAGGTGCAGGAATGGCTAGAGGAAATGTTGGATATAGCCATGATTTTGTTTTAGTCAAGCCAGTGTGTTAAAGTAAGAAAAATGTAGAGGTGAGGATATGCATATAATTCTTAATGATTATAGTTTTTTCTTTTTCTTTTCTTTTCTTTCTTTCTTTCTTTTTTTTTTCTGTACTGGGTATTGAACTCAGGGTCTAATACATGCTAGGCAAGGATGCTGCCACTGAACTATATTCTTGGCCCTTTTAGCAAATTTTGATTTTGAGACAGGGTCTCACTAAGTTGCCTGAGATGGACTTGAACTTGTGATCCTTCTACCTCAGCCTCCTTGAATAGCTGGGATTACAGGCATGTGCCATCATAGCTAGCTATGATTATAGTTATTAACCACAGAACTGGGTAATGAAATTTTGTAAAATTTTTCATACTGGCCTGGAAAATACTTTGTTAGTTTCTAAATTCTTTATAAATGAAAATCTTTTAAAAACTATTTGTTAGAGTATAAAACTAAAATTGGTTTTATAAGTTGATCATATATCAAACCAACTTGAAAACCTTTCTATTAACCCCCAATACCTTGTATATAAATTGCTTTGAGTTCTCTTGCTGATGGTCATACTCACTGTAAATGTTTTAAATCATGTTTTCTGTTTTTATTCTGATTTTTTCTTTTGCATTCCTTGCTGTGTTGTCTTGTAATTCTATTACAATGCCAAATATAAAGGTGATAAATAGCTACCATCATGTTGGGACTGATTTTAAATGGATGCTTTTAACATGTCATCATTAACAAAAATACTATTTCTTGTTTTTTGCTAGGCACTCTTCAGGTAAAGGAAGTTTATAAGAGTTGAATAAGAGTTTTCATGATTATTAAATATTGACGTTTTTCAAGTATCTTTCTGCATCAACTGAGATCATATTTTTTCTCTAATAATTGGTTAAGGGAGTCATTCATGGTAGTGAACATTTATAATCCCAGTTACTCAAAAGGCTGTGGCAGAAGGATGTGGTTGAGGAGGATGGCAAGTTTGACCATGTCTCAAAATAAAAATAAGCTGGGCGTGGTGGCTCACGCTTGTAATCCCAGCATTTGGGAGGCTGAGACGAGAGGATTGCAGTTTGTGGACAGCCTCAGCTACTTAGTGAGGCCCTTCGCAACTCAGTGAGACCCTGTTTCAAAATAAAAAATAAAAAGTAGGACTGGGGGTGTAACTTGGAGGTAGAATGTTCCTGGGTTCCATCCCCAGTACCTAAATAAATAAATAAATAAATAAATAAATAAATAAATAAATGTAAAATAAAATAAAAAGAGCTGGGGATGTAGTTCAGTAGTAAAGTCCCCTGGGTTCAATCCCTAGTACTGGAAAAAAAAAGGTTAATGAATGAATTAAATTTATTAATTTTAAAATATTAAACGAGTCATTGGTTTCTTAGATAATTCCAACTTGGTCATGATGTAATATATATCTTTATGTGACAAGTCTTTTAATGATCACAATATAAGACAACAGGGTCTATTATACCCATCTTACAGTCAGGAAGCTAAGACAGAAATATAGAATATAAATATATATGGTTTATAGCCAGCAGGTATCAAGACAGGGATTCAAACCCTGGTCTGTCAGGTCATCTAAACTTATGCTCTGTCTTTTAGATATTGTCTCTGAGGGCAAAGATCAGGCCTTATATGTTTCAAACGCTCAGGGCAGTGCTAGAGACACAATCCCCGTTCAAGAATCTGTGTGGAATGAATGCTGAATAGATGCTTCAAGACCCTGAATTCTTTAAAAAGTTCTTAGTTGGAAAAAAGCAAAAACAAAAACCCCACTTTCTCCACCAAATTAGTTTCCCTTGGGCATCAGTCACAAGAGTGGACCTAGCAGCAAATTCTAGTACTCTTTATTATTAAAGTATTTGAAAATTTCCATCATGTTGGAATGGATAAAATAAATTAGCAGGAGACAGAAAATAATAAAATGAGGAGAAAGTCTCTTGAAATGTATGGTGTTCCACCTGGTCTGCTAGTGTATTCCTACTCAAGACCAAATAGAAACTGGAATCATCCACACCCGTTTCCTAGAGCATCTTCATTTCCTCAATAAAAGAAGTGGTATTTCCTGTGTAGATATATTATGGATAGAATAGGAATAAGCCTCATCAATCAGAAAAAGAAGCAGCGCATTGTAAGGCATGTCTGAGCATGGTGATAGAAAGAGCAAGTCTCTGAGACTCTGGGGGCGGGAACCCCCTCCATCCTACAAGACGCTGGGATGAGGCCCCTGGCATAAAAAGGGGCGGAAGAGTCTACATGAAACTTTTTCCAAATAGGATGAAGGTATAAACAGCAATAGCCCAAATAATATTTCAGTGCAAGGAGAAAAACAGGCAGAAAAAACACTACCCTGTCACCTCTTCTGGGAAAAGCAAAAATAAAGTTGTATTTCATCCTTAATTTTCCACCTTGTGGACAAAAATAAAAGGAAAATTACTTCTGGGCAACTCTGCACATATTATCAAATAATGAGCCATTTTAGGCAATTGAACAAGAAGCAGACAACAAATGTTCTCTCCAGAAAAGGATAATGCAGTCCTGTTGTTTCCAGAAGTGAATTTTACAAATAAATTGAAAGGGAGATTCAGTGCTTTACACCATCCCTGGCCAATCATGTTTATGACGAAGAGAGCCAGGGTGATGCTTGAGTATGAACTGGGAGTTTAGCACGTGGGAGGCAGATCTGACTCACACCTGGCTTCCTCTCCGCCGCCTGGCCCCCTCTACCTGTGGCAACACGTCATTTCACACCAGCCCCTCCTTTATCATTTGAATTTTTTATCGAATAACCCAGTAAATTATTCTATAAAGCTAGTTAACAAGATGGTCCTTAAAGCAAGGTGTGGTGGTGCATGCTTGTAATCTCAGTATTTGGAAGGCTCAGACAGGAGGATCACGATTTGAGGACAGCCTCAGCAACTTAGTGAGGCCCTCTGCAACTCAGTGAAACCCCGTTTCAAAATAAAATAGATCTGAGGATATAGCTTAGAGGTAGAATGCCCCTAGGTTCAATTTCCAGTGCCACACATGCACACACAAAGATGGTCTCAAACACTATTAAATCAATCAACTTTTAAGACTAGCTTCTGTGTCTCTGTGTTGGCAAGATTCTAAGATACCCCCAAGATCCCTTCCTTTGGTGTGTATGCCCTGTATAATTCCATCCCCTGAAATAAAGAGGAACCTATTAATACAGTGGGGTACCACTCCCTCACTATGATTATGTTATGTCAGATGGAAGAAGAGATTTACAAGTGTAATTAAGATCCTCTCTAATTATTTGATTTCTAGTTAATCAAACGACAAATTATCCTGGGTGGGCCTGACCTAGGAAGACCTTACAAGTGGTGGAAGAGATACAAAGTGAGATATTTCTCCTCCTCCTGATGTTGCAGAAGCAAAAACAACCATGTTGTGAGCTTCTTACAGAGGAGGGCATGTGGAAAGAAGGTAATGGCAGCTCTGGAACTGAGTGTTCCCCCATTATCAGTTAGCAAACAGTCGGGGACTTAACAGCCACGAGGAACTGACTTTGACCAACAGCCAGTGAGCTTGGAAGAATAGCCTTGGCTTCAGAATGGTCCCCCTGGCTGACACCTTGATTCTGCCTGTAAGACCCTGAGCAGGAGACCCAGCTCACCCACATCCAGACTTCTCATCCACAGAAATGGTGATAATCAATATATATTGTTTTAGCCAGGTATGGTGGTGAGTGCTTGTAATACCAGTACTTGGAAGGCTGAGATGGGAGAATCGCAGGTTCACAGCCAGCCTTAGCTACTTAGTGAGGCCCTCCACAACTTAGTGAGACTGTTTCAAAATAAAAAATAAAAACTAGCACTGGGGGTGTAGCTTGGCAGTAGAATATCCCTGGGTTCAATCTCTAATACCTCTCTCTCTCTCTCCCTCTCTCTCTCTCTCTCTCTCTCTCTCTCTATATATATATATATATATATATATATACACACACACATATATATAGTGTTTTAAGCCCTAAGTTTGTAGTGCTTCTTAATGCAGCAATGCAAAACTATTAACTCTATTTTCAATCCTTGAAATTTTATGAAAATATCTTTAGTCTGAGGCTTTGATATATAATGAAAACTTATTAGGTAATACAGCAGAGGAAGCTGATATGCTTCTCTATAATTTGGAAAAGGTGTCTGTATAGTTTCAGTTGAGGGCATGTGGTGGTTATCTTGCTGTTCGTAAAGTATTGTGCATCATATTAGTGAATGCAGGCGACTCCCACCCTCTCACTCATGGTGAATCTTTAGTGTGAGAAAAAGATAAATATTATGTTAAGGCATATAATTTTACTGTTGTTACTGCAGCAGCACTTAGCCCATGCTGACTTAAATTAGAATTTACTGAACAATGAAGCCCAACTGCCAGAAACAAAGAAATGAGAAAATAAGGAGATAGAAGTACATACAACTTTTATGTTTCCACATGGCTAAGATAGTTTCATCCATTGTTAAAAACAAACAAGTATAAGTGAAAATGAAAAACATGAGAATGTCAACCATCACTCTCAATGATGAAAAGCATAAGAATCATGGGTCACTAATGTCTGAAATGGTCAGAACCAGCAGAGTGGCTGGCTCTCCACCCTCCAGGGGAAAAATGGGGGAAGCTGCACTTAGACAACTCTTCTCAGGACAAATGCCACCATCAGTCTTTGGGGTTTCCCTTAATCACAAGAGCCTACAAGGCATAGTCTTCATGTCCTGCTAAGCAAGACTGCTAAAGATAATTTAGAGGGCGTGTCTAACCAGCAGAGACAGACAGATGAAAACAAACACAAGTTCTGATTTTAAATAAGTATTTTCATGGGAGAAAAGAGATAAGCAGTAAAGCCCTGGTTCTAAAGGGGACAAAAGCAGCACAGTTAGTAGGAATGTTGTGTTCGGGGATCAGTGGATCCATTTTAATGCTCTTTTGAAAACAGTTCAGATGGAGTGTATGGCATACACTAAACTTAAATCTTAAAGATGGAGGTTCTGGTGAAATGTTCTTTGGGAAATTAACAGAAATTCCATTCTAGCAGGTTTAGATTTTGAAGATAAAAATACACTGGCTGTGTGAATGGTGGGAGACTACAGCAGACATGTATAAATTAAGCTAACCCTATCTATATCTTCTCAGTGTTCCTGTTCAGATACATCGATAATGTATAGCCAAAGAGATAGATTATGTCATAAAGATCTCCTGACTTAACATCTGGTAATTATTTATCAATATAGTAGAATTGACTGGACCCTACTCAGAGAGTCAAATTTGGTTAAAAAAAAAAAAAAAAGGACACATGACCAAGACCTAGAGCCAGACACTCTTACTTGGGGAACATTTTTCAATTTGGATGTATTGGCCATGTTTGGGTGACTAGAGGAAGTAGAATAATGAAACACTGACTTGGTAATTAAGGCTATAAGTTTATATTTACAATGAAAACATAAAGTAATTGTGACAAAATAGGTTGTTAAAGTGAATTACCTCAGGTAACTGCTTCAGTTCCCTTGCCCCACCTTTTCCTATAGATGTGTAATCTATAATCCAAAGATGATCTTTAGGGCATGTTAAGGACATTGAAGATGCCTGGATGCTGTCTCCAGGGAAACACTCCTAGCGCCATTCTCACTGCAAAATACTTGCCTCCTAGTCATCTGCTCTTCTCACTCCAATTTCAGGTGACGTGACCAGCATATGGCTGTATTACTGTATTCTTCATGCTCTATCTTTATTTCTTTGGGCCTGTGCGATTAAGTTATCTGGCTGGTGAGAACAAAGAACAGCATTCTTTAAAGGAATGTCATTTGGCTTTCACAGTCAGTATTTATGAGAGAAGGAGAGAGAGAGAGAGAGAGAGGAGGGAGAGAACAGTTTAGGGTACAGTTCAATGTAATGAAATCAGATTTAATAAATATTAACAAAGATACAAAAATAGGCATGTGATGACTTTCATGTTCCACCACAAATTGAAAAGAGGGGGCACAAATGATTTATTTTTGGGTCTTTTGAAAGAATCACTTCCTTTCAAGAACCAATAATCCCCCCACCACTGTTTCCCAGGTTTTCTTCTAAATAGTAATGCTGATGCTTTATTAGTTAATCAATAAGACATGATACAGAGTATGGTTATCATAAAATAATCATACCCTGGAGCATTTTGAGGCATGAGCCACTTGTCTCTAATCAGATTGGGTTGAGATTACCTTTGGATAACCACACTCCTGGGAACTGTCTCATTTCTATTATGAGTACATTTTATAATAGGGAAAAATGTACATTTCTGCAGGGGGAAAATGAAGTTGGCAGTGTATACCTAGCAATCATTTCAGTCGAGCCAAGAAACATTCCTCTTTTTGAAACAAAGTAGAACTCAGCTTCCTCTATTCAAGCAATGTCAGGAAAAGAGGCAGCACATACATGGCGTGGGTAATGCAGTACAGTGGAACCTGTATTTGACTTTGGCATTGCAACCTTCAAATTACACACACACATTCAAAAAGGGTGTTTGGAACTTGGCATGCATGTTTATAAATGGCACACTTTGAATGTGGAGTGGGCTTAGGTGTCTAGGTTGCAATACCAGATGATCTCCTATGTAAAAATGGAACAAAGGCTTCCCCCAACTTCCTACAGAGCAAGATGTTCATTTCTGCTTTAATTATAATCCCAGGCACACCAGAGATTCCAGTAAGAGCAACTTCCATCTCTTCCTCCTTATCCTGATCAGCCAACATTTTTAATCAAATTACACATATTGGAAAGCTAAAGACAGAAAAGCCTGGTGAGCCATGAAATACACTTTCAGCAGTGTGTATAGCACTTACCTTATTGGTTTAGAATGATGAAAAAATCCACTTAAAATGTTAGGTGAACACACTGCAGGTTGCAGAGATGATTATAAACTCTTAGAGCTATATGTTTTAATCCTATTTTTACAGAGTGCTTATTTCTAGGACCTTCTAGATAAGTGGTTTTAAATGATAAACATGGGATAAGTGAAGAAAAAAAGATGGTGAAATTACATGTGCTAATTGCTCAGTGATATAAGCAATATTTGTAACTAATAATGAGAGCAGGAGACAAGAAAATAAACCATATTATTGCCATATTGATGGTTTCAGATTCCTAACACTCTTTGTGTCCTTCTTGCTACTTATAGAATTCTCATAATAAAACAAAATAATTTCAGATTGGTATTTTGAATGAAAAAGAGAATGTAGGATAAAGAGAAACAGTCTCCTTTTATGAATTTATTGTATTAGAATTAAATTTAGCTTCTGTATAGCAATACTGCATTTGATTAAGGATACCCCTTGCAATGCCTGTTATTCAAGGAGCCTCAGAATGTCTGTCTCAGTTCCAAAAGTTGCTTAATCCTTCCTACTCTTTCATTTCCTCACAATTCAACTCGATCTTTGTAAAACAGCAAGGGCAGCTGGGTTCCTGGCTTGAAAGAAAGGAGGCATGGCCAGAAAAAAACCAAGCAAAGATTTGTACTAATTACTAAGAAAAATTTTAACTCACTAAATAAAAGAGTTCATTTTAACTTATTCAGAGAGCAGAATCCAGATTTCCCCCAAGTTGGGAGATTACCTTTGTTTCATGCTTAAGGTCTCAGTTTTCTTAGCTCAGAAGAGCCCAAAGACAGCCAGCCCCAGGGCACACTGTTCTGCACCTCACACATCCTAGGATGGAAGTCATCCAGGGCTGTGGAAGTGGGACCTGGGGAAGTTCATTCTCTTCAGGAAGCAGTAAGAGCCAGGCTGGCCCTACCCTTGACTGCCCCGTTCATTCCCTAGGCCTCCACTCTGGCATTGCCACTACTCCAAAGAGCTTTCTCCAGGGTCACTGCAAAGCCCGGTGAGTGGGCTTTCCCATATCCTCAATGACCGATGACTGCCGTATTCAACTGTCAGCCACACTGTCCTTGAAATTCCTTCCTACTTATGTGACCGTTCATTGTTAGCTCCTCTTCTATATTCTCCCCACCTTTTTCTACTTCTATAGGTCCTCTTTCTTCCCCAGATATTAAGTGTGTTCCCCAAATCATTAGTGCCTTTTGACATTTGCTTTCCTCTCTGGGTAAGGTACCTTCTCTCATAGTAACACTGTCAAACTCTCAAGTCCAGCTTTTGTTTGTCATCTGTGGCTAGCTTATTGTCTTCCACCAACACTCAAACCCAACAAGAACTAAGCTGGATCACTGTGGAATGTGGAGCCCCAAGATGGCAGCCTATGACTGCCTCCCCAGGATCTATACCTTTTGTACACTTCTCCCCTCCAGTGTGAGCAGAACCTGTGGCTTGCCTCCAACAAACAGAATACGGCAAAGTGAATGGATTTGTCAGATGTAATTAAGGTCCCTAATCAGTTTACTTGGAGTTAATCAAAAGGGAGACTTTCTTGGGTGAGCCTGATATCCTCAGTGGAGCCCTTTAACACTGACTATAGGCTTTCCCTAAAAGAAGATGTTAATGTACATTATGTTAATGTTCTTATGTTAATCTTTTGTTTTATTTATTCATTTGTTTGCAGTACTAGGGATTCAAACCAAGGGCTCTCTAGCACTGAACGACATTCTCAGCCTTTTTTTATTTTTATTTTGAGACAGGGCCTCACTAAGCTGCTCAGGCTGGCCTCAGACTTGTGATCCTCCTGCCTGAGCCTTCTGAGTAGCTGGGATTGTGGATGTCCTTTCCTGTTGATCTTGAAGAAGAAAATGACCACATTGTTAACTGTCTATGGAGAAGACAGCCTTTAGTAGCTGAGAAGTTTCGTCCTGTATTTACAAGAAACTGAGTTCTGCCAACAATTTAGGTGAGCTTACAAGTAAGACCCAAGGTGAGAGCATTGGCCCTAACTGACACCTTGTTGCAGCCTTTGAGATCCTGAGCAAAGGATCCAGCTTAGGTGCATCTGGACTCCTGACTCTTAGGAATTGTGTGTTGTTTTAAAAGGTGACAGTAATTTGTGCAGAAAAAAAAAAAACACGTCATCTTTCCAACTGCTTTGTTATTATCCTCTTGTGCTTAAAGCATTAGTTACCCGTAACTCATTCCCGTCATCAGATACCAAGACTTGTCACATATTCTTGACCAATCTCTAATGAACTCAACTGTAGTCCTCTATTTTATTCAAATCCTTCATTTACTCAGAAAAGATTTGCTGAACACTTTGTCTAGCTCTGGGCATGCAATGACAAATAAGGCCAGAACGGTTCCTGCCCTTTTGCAAAGTAAAGTTTGATTGCAAGGTGCTTAGGGAGAGTTCTGTAGGGACCTTGTCTGGTTGGGGGTGGGGAGACAAGAGAGGTCCCAGCTCCTCAAGCCTGAATTACTGTGTCTGTCTTCTAGTTTGTCTTCTTCTTCCTCCTCTAGATGAAGAGTTACTGGGTTCATCTTTCCCAAAGATACTTTTTAACTTGAGGAAATTTGCCTATTTGAGGACTTTCAGTGGCCTTCTATTACCCCACAGATAAAAGAAAGATAATAATAATGACAGTAATAAGGATGTGACTATTGTCAGTTGTGACATATATAACTAACAACCAGAGAGGTTTATAAACTTGGATGAAACCATAGTATTAAATTCCCTGTGAGTTACCTTTGAGCTAATTCCTCTTTTCACACCATTGCTACAGTAGTAAAGCATTTGTAATGAAATATTTTCTACAGTATGTAGCTTACAAATGTTTTAGATAAATCAAGTATAGTCCCCAAAGTAAAGCATCTAACTTGTTTTGGCTTTTATATCAGGAACATTTTGATTAGTCAACATGCTTAAAGCTAATCTGAGATAAATATTTGGTTGCTATATCTGGCCCCACAAGCCTGTGACTCTAAAATGAAAGTCACATTTACATCCATATCTATATTATAACTCTAAACTCCTACTTGCCCAAGGGAAATGGAGCAATGGAGCAGTCAGATTCTTTCGGGTGTTCTTCACTCTGCCAGTCCTGCAGATGGGTGACTGACTGACTTCCACACAGAGCTGAAGAATGGCTTCCCCTTCCCTTTCTGCATACTTGGTCACAAGACCTTGCGACAGCCTTGCTTGGGCCCTAGGTGTCCACAAGTCTGCTTTCTGGCCTTTATTTCTCCAATCCCGAGGGATCAAGCCCATTTCTAGGGACACATGACCAAGCTGACGTCATTCCTTTAAAAATCTTTTGGTAGCCCTTCTCCTGACCAAATACCCGCTTCAGGGGTGAAACAAAGGGCCTGCAGACCACAAGGGCGTGTGGGAGAAAGTGCCGTCTACAACAGCATCTCCTGGCACCCGTGAGCCAGACAGACTTTTTTTTTTTTAATTTGGCTTTTAAGCCAGTATCAGGGAAACCTCCTTCCTGAAACTATTTTGGATAGAGAACTTCCGTGAAGAACAGATACAACCTGTTTTTGAGAAACTCTCATTTTGTGAAAGTTATTCAAATGTGCATATATATATATATACTGAAGACACTTCGAAAATGTAATTCTTCTATGTCTTATAAAATTTGTTTGGTTTTTAAATAAGGAACTTCTGGAATGAAGTCCAAGGTGATTTCCATTTATTTTTCAAAGAGATTTCAAGTTTACGATGGTGTTCTCTCTAGTATTTTATTTTGACCATTTTTAAGCATACAGCAAAGTTAAAAGAAGTTATTATCTAGATTCCACCATTAACTTTTTTTCTTCAGTATTGGGGATTGAACCCAGAGGCATTCTACCTCTGAGCTCCACCCCTAGCCCTATTTTTTTTTTCCTTTTGAAACAAGGGTCTTACTAAGTTGAGGAGGACCTCTCTAAATAGCTGAGGGTGGCCTTAAACCTGCGATCCTCCTGCCTCAGCCTCCCGAGTACTGGGATTACAAGCATGTGCCATCACACCCAGCTCCACCATTAACATTTTTCCATACTTGCTCTAGCATGTATTTATGTATCGATAGTTCTCTCCCAGGATGACATTATAATTATTTCTTAAAAAGACATTTTATACTTTGATTTAGAACAAAAAGTCCCATATTAAGAATTTCAAGTGAAAATAAATTCTGTTGGATACTATCTCTTCAACAGTAAAAATATCAGCAGCAGAATCTGTTATGGTCTTAAAAAGTTATATTTGACAGAGTGGCCTGGCAAGAGGATCTTACTTATCTTTAAAAATTAAAAAAAACACACACTAATTCTGGGTGACTGTTGTTTAAATGTAGTTGGGTAAAAGAGTCATGAAATTGAGCCAAATGCCAGACAAAAGTTTAAGTAATAATTCTCTAAAGTCCTGGCTGGTTCAGGCATCAGTGTAGGAAGCTGTATTTAGATAAACAGTAGATAACTGTGTTGTTCATCAAAACCGGAGTGCAAAGTCAGAAACTATACTCCAGTTATCACATATTAGAGCACAATGATTTACAAAGATCTCAGTCACCTCTTTAACATTTACATTTACATGATCTAATCACCTGAGGAGTGTTGAGTTAGAAGCAATTTACTCCTTTCTGTGATGCCAGTGGCTCCAAGAAGAGACGCAGAAGTTTGGGGTAGCAGAACGAAGGCAAACATTTTGTTTCACGCTCATAAAAGTAGAACTTGATCATGTTGGTACATATAGTTTTTATCATTTCAATTAGAGTAACAAACAGCTGAGGCAAAGGAAGATTTGTCTATTTTATTTATTGCCTAAAATGATTCGTTTCTTGAGAATGCCATAGTAGGATGACATAGTCATAAAAACTAAATATTTGCATAAAAACAGACAGTCCAAGACTGAGCATGGTGGCACACACCTGTAATCGCAGTCCTTGGGAGGCTGAGACTGGAGGATTGATTTTAGGTCTTTCTTTTTTTTTGAAACAGGGCCTCACCAAGTTGCTGAGGACTTGCTAACTTGCTAAAGCTGACCTCGGAGCTACACCCGAGTCCTGTATTATTGAAACAGGGTCTCCCTAAGTTACTTCAGGCTGGCCTCAAACATGTAATCTGCTTATTTCAACTTCCCATGTACTTGAAAAATTTTTAAATACAAAGAAAAAAGATAAGAGTATTTAAGAAAAAATATCAAATATTGAAAATAAACTAGCCTAGCATGTTGGTGCATGCCTGTAATCCTAGTACCTGGGAGTCTAAGACAGGATTGGCAGGTTTGAGGCTAAGCTTCAACTTAGCTAGAACCTTCAACTTAGTTAGAACCTCTTTAAAAATAAAAATGGCTGGGAAGTATCTCAGAGGTACGATGCCCCTGGGTTCAACTCCCAGTACCCAAAAAGAAAGAAAGAAGGAAGGGAGAGAGGGAGAGAAGGAAAGAGAGAGAGAGAGAGAAGAGAGAGAGAGAGAAAGAGAGAGAGAGAGAGAGAGAGAGAGAGAGAGAGAGAATGAGCAAAGAAGATACACGATTTGGGTGATAAAAGTTCTAGAAGAAGAAAAAAAAAACAAAGCAACCAAACAAATATTAAAAGCTATAACTTAGAAAAAAATCTTCAATAAATATTTAAAAGTACATTTTAACCAAAGAGACTTTGAGTAAAAAGAAAAACTCAGTCAAGCGTGGTGGCACACACTTGTAATCCCAGCATTTGGGAGGCTGAGACAAGAGGATCTGGGTTTGTGGACAGCCTCAGCTACTTAGTGAGGCCCTCTGCAATTCAGTGAGACCCTGTTTCAAAATAAAGAATAAAATTAGGGCTGGGCGTGTTGCTCGAAGCTAGAATGCCCCTGGGTTCTATCCGCAGTACTGCAAAAAGAGGAAAAAAAAAAGAGAGAGAGAGAGAGAGAGAGAGAGAGAGAGAGAGAGAGAGAGAGAGAGAGAGAGAGAGAAAGAGGAGAGAAAGGATGGGCATGTAGCCCAAAAGGAAAAATAAACTTAGATGACAATCAAACATTTGGACAGCAATGGTTTATGGCAGAGGAAAATAGAGTAATATACTTAAGACACTGAAGAAAAGAAAGTATGAGGAGCCAAAGATTTGCATCTAGCAAAAATGTCTTCAACTACAAACTATTATTAATATGTAAGAACTCAAGTATGCCGTTCCTATGAGTGTTTACTAGACAACAAACATAACTCAGATATCTACAGAAGGACTGGTAATGAGTGTTAAATATATAATTACTTGCTGAACTAAGACTAAATATTAAAGGGTAACTAATTATATGCTTTAACAATGTCAATATGGTACAGCATCAAAAAAATAGAGTAAAAATAGAGGGAACATGTGCAAAACCAAAAAGATGTTGAACTGTTTTTAGTAATAACAATTGCTGATGGTGAGCTGGGTGTGGTGGCGCACGCTTGTAATCCCAGCATTTGGGAGGCTGAGACAGGAGGATCACGGTTCACGGCCAGCCTCTTCAGCTACTTAGTGAGGCCCTTTGCAATTCAGTGAGACCCTGTTTCAAAATAAAGAACAAAAAATAGGGCTTGGGGTTTAGCTCAGAGGTAGAATGCCCCTGGGTTCCATCCCCAGTACCGCAAAAAATAATTATATATATATATATATATATATATATATATATATATATATTTGTTGATGGTAACATTAGAATTAGAATTGTTATACTGAGACTATTGCAGGTGGAATTGGGGTAAAGAAAATGAATTATGGTGGGATATTCTAATTCTCTCATCCTTGTATCTTTGAGAACCAGGATTCATGGTGTGGAAGAAAGGAGACATAGATATTATATACAACAGGCTAAATAAAATCCCTATAATCAGAAATTAGAATTTAATATTGCAATATGAGTTCAACAGATAATCTATCTACTTATCTAAGAGTGATATATATATATCACTTCCCTAAAAAATCTTACAAATCAATCCCTTATGAGCCAATCCCCCAAACTGTGGTCTTGAAATACCATTTCCTACTGAAAAAAATAAAAGCTTCTGAGGAAAATTATTGATTTCAGGTCTGGGGCAAGAACTATTAAAGATAAACCAGGAACATGTCATGCCAGAAAGCAAGTAGACCTAACAAGTCACTCAGTCAGAGGGACTTGGGAAGGAAGCTAAAGATGCTCCCACCAAACAAAAACAGAGCATTTTCAGTTTGGGTAAACGTAGGAATTGCAATGGGTTGAACCCTATCATATGTATATAAAGTCCTCTATTTAGAATGGCATTTTAGAAAGTAGTCTACTTCAGAAGATGGCAAAGAACCAATTCATTATTTGTAAGACTGATGAAAAAAAACCTAAGCATTTATTTTGCCTTTCCTACATAAACAGTACTACTGAGTTACCAAATTATATATGAAAAGAAGCATAAAAGGTGAATCAATACATGGGATTGCATTCAACTGAAGATCTTCTGTTCAGCAAAGGAAACCATTAAGAACCTCAATAGAGAGCAGACAGAATGGGAGAAATTTTTTGCCAACTAGATAGAGGACTAATTCTAGAATTACAGAGAATTTAAGAAATTCAGTGCTGAGAAAACAAATAACCCAATCAAAAATAGGCAAGTGAACTAAGTAGACATTTCACAAAAGAAGAAATTTTATTATATATTTAGTTAGTTTTTGGGTGGTACTGAGGGTGGAACCCAGAGGCTTTCTACCTCCGGACTATGCTCACATACCTATTTTTTATATTTTATTTGGAAACAGGGTCTCACTAAGTTGCTGAGAGCCTCACTAAGTAGCTAAGGCTGCCTTTGAACCTGTGTGATCCTCCTGTCTCAGCCTCCCAAGCGCGGGGATTACAAGCATGTGCCACCACGCCCAGCTCCAAAAGAAGAAATTTAAATGGCTGATAAATGTATGAAAAAATGCTCAACATCATTAGTAATCAGAGATGCAAATCAAAACTGCCCTGAGAGTTCACCTAACTCCAACTAGAATGGCAATCATTCAAAACACAAACAACAACAAATGCAGGAGAGGATATGGAGAAGTGGGAACTCTACTACATTGATGGTGGGATTGCAAATTAGTGCAACCACTTTGGAAAACAGTGTGGAGAATGCTCAGAAGAATGGGAACAAACCTACAATATGATCCAGCGATATCACTTCTGGGTATATACCCAAAGGAATGGAAACCAAACTACCAAACTAATGAATGCATATGTATGTTCATAGCCGCACAATTTACACTTGTCAAACTATGGAACCAGCCAAGATGTTCATCAGCTGATGAATGGATTACAAAACTATGGGAAATGTACACAATGGAATTTTACTCAGCCATAAAGAAGAACAAAATTATGTCATTGATAGGAAAATGGATAGAACTGGAGCACATTATGCTAAGTGAGATTAGTCAGTCACAAAAGTAAGAAATTGCATGTTTTTCCTAATATGTGGAAGCTAGGGAGAAAAATGGTCATAGGAGAAACTATACAAAGGAGGAAAAACCATAGATGAGTGAATAAGGAGGCCTAACTGGGGGTGATTGGTGGAGGAAAGAGGGAAATTCCCTAATGTACATAATGTACATTCACAAATATATCAAAGCCAAAATAAGCCAAACATGAGAAAAAGGAAGGGGGGGGAGAGAATAGGGTGGAAATTGGAGAAGGTCATGATGTGTGCATGTATGCCTCTACCATCTTGTGCTCCAGTAAGATGTATGACACAAAGCACCACTAATAAATAAATAAATAAATATTATTCCAATAGTATTTGAAAATGAAATGAGTTCTTTCACTATTTCACCACTTTTTCAACTGCATAATTTAATATATCTGGACAACAGTGACATTAACAAAGATAAACAAGATAATCACCTTATATCTTGTGGAAGGATCCACCCTGAGTTTGATTGAGCGCCTGGACCCCATCTGAAGGAAATGCAGAAGACAGAGGAGCGTGTCACTTTGTCTGCACCATGCATAAAATCTAGAAACACCAGAAAAGTGCCCAGATTCTTCAACAGATTAACTGTGGAGAAAATTAAAACACTTATCAAAAAAGCAGGCGAGACTAAACCGTAGTCTGCAGATGCAGATTTGAGTGATAACATAAAGAGACATAAGGAAGAGGTTGCCATGGGTCAGAGTAGTCAATTTCTGGGGGGAATGACAAGGTTGGGGCAGCACATGGTAGGGCTTTTGGGTCTATTTCTTGGCCCAGATTATGAGCACAAGGGAATTCACCATATAATAATTCTCTAAAATACAAGATGAGACAAAAGGAGATGAGATGGTAACAGTGGTTTTCAGATTTCTGTTGAGACTGGGATTGGGATGAAGTTGAAATGAGGATAAGTTGAGGATGAGAAAAAGGTGACACAAAAAGAAATAAAACAAAATTAGCAGTTGATTGAGAGCATTGAAGAGTCCTGGCACTTTAAATGGAGACGTGAGACCGAGCGTGTGCTTGGTGATAATAGCAATGGGGGTGATTGGCATTGCTGAGACTGAAGAACGAGATCCATCACATACACCTTCTTTATCCCCTAGGCAGATGGTTCTAAGGCACATTTTATAAGAGTCTCCAGGGTTTCAGGAATGAAGCCTGGGTTACACCAGTTACTTGGAGCTGCGGCCAACTCCATAACACGACCTTGTTCTGACTTTCCTTCTCTGGGATTGTTTGCTTTCACTCCTGGAATCTTACCCTAAATGAGCCACCCACACTCAAATTTTTATCTCTGCTTTTGGGGGAACCAGCATTTTGAGAAGAGAGGACTCAGTTGTGTTGAGCGCTGCCTAGAAGTCAAGGCTCCACAGGAAGTAGTGAGGAGGAATTACTGGGAACCTTGACAAAAGCAGTTTCAGTGGAGTGATGGGAGCAGAAGCTTAACCAGAAGCGACTGGAGAGAAAGAGAGATGAGGAAGTGGAGACGGCAAACAATGGACACACTTTTAAGGGTCTAAATCCTATGAACTCTTAATATCTCGGCGATTCTCACCTTTCTGAAATATATCACCTTTGCCAAAGGCTGGGGAGAAGAGAAATAAGCCAGTAGCTAGAGTGGTAAAAGGCCAAGAGGCACAGACCATGGCATGAGAGTGCCCAGCAGAGAGGGAGGGGAGAGGGTCTGGAGTCCCGGTGCAAGGTTGGCTTCCGGACAGAACAGGGACTGTTTGTTTGTTTATTATTTATTTGGAATTGAATCAAGGAGAGTTCTACCTCTGAGCTACACCCTATTTTACTTATAGATTGCAGTACTGGGGATGGAACCCAGGGGCATTCTACCTCCGAGTGATACCCCCAGGCCTATTTTTTATTCTTTATTTTTTATCTTTTTTTTGTTTTTTTGGTGGTACTGGGGGTGGAACCCAGAGGCTTTCTACCTCCAGGCTATACTCCCAGACCTTTTTTATATATTTTATTTGGAAACAGGGTCTCACTAAGTTGCTGAGAGCCTCACTAAGTAGCTGAGGCTGGTTTCGAACCTGTGCGATCCTCCTGTCTCAGTCTCTCAAGCGCGGGGATTGCAAGCGTGCGCCACCATGCCCAGCTTTATTCTTTATTTTGAAACAGGGTATCACTGAGTTGCAAAGGGTCTCACGAAGTAGCTGTGTCTGTCCCTCACCCTAGATTCTCCTGTCTCAGTCTCTCAAATGCTGGGATTACAAGCGTGCGCCACCACGCCTGGCTCCCATTTTATTTTTTGTACCTTGAGCTGGACCCTATTTTATTTTTTTATTTTGAAACAGAGACTTGCTAAGTTGCTGGGGGCCTTGCTAAATTGCTGAGGCTGGCCTTGAACCTATGATCCTCCTATGTCAGCCTCCCAAGTACTGGGATTACAGGCCTGTGTCACCAGGCCCAGCTCAGGGACTGTTATTTAAAGAATCAGAAGGAAGGCAGAGCACAGACAAGTGTGGATGAGGATGGATCTGGCTTAGAAGGTAGGAAAAGAATGAAATTTATATCTGGTTGCTTCTCAGCAAATTATATTGTCAAAGCTAAAGCTGAGGGATGGCAGTAGGGTCAGAGCAAGTTTGAGCGAAATAGGACATTGCAATGATTTCAGAAACTAAGAACACAACATGTTGAACAAGGGACTGCTAAGCTGTGCCGAGTGCCCATTTAGTTATTTCACTGTAAAGACTGCTAACTTATTTCTGTCACATTGTGGGGGCAGGCAGCTTTGACATCCATGTGCTATGTGTTTCTAAAATCCTCATTGTTGCTAACCTGAAGGAACTGGAAAGATTACAATGGAGAAAAGCAAGACAGGGAGTTAGCCTCTCAGACCCAGAGCAAGTTGGTGGCGATGGCCAGCGCTTAAAGGAGTGTGGCCCACGAGGGAGCGTTTAATTTTAGTCACATAATTGGCTCAGTGTTGTCACTGTACATCAAAAAGCTCCTGCTGGGGGTGGGGGTATTGCTTAATGGTAGAGCCTGTGTTTTATATGAGTGAGGCTCTGGGTTCAATTCCCAGCACACACAACAACAACAACAACTACAACAACAAAACATCGCCACCTCAAAAAAATAAAACCATGAGTACCAAAATAAAACAAAACATAAACTCCTCCCACTGCAAATGCACAGATGACTTTTAAGCAACAGTAGACTTTAGAATGTGTTTGTTTCCCCAAATGATGCACTAATCAGAACATTATTTCTTCTATCAGAAGCACGGAAAAATAAAAGTCTTGTGAGTTTATCACGGTGAAGGAGGTGAGACTTCCTCAATAACTGTGGGCTTCCCCAACCGTGAGCTTGAGCAGAGAAGTTTCTAAGCACCACCCTGAGCAGTGACATCATTGTTTCCCTAGTTACCTAATGTGGAGGCAGAAATGAATAAGCTAGATATAAATGCAATATCTAATGGGGTGGGAGTGCTATAACTTTTTATGGCCATGAGATCTGTGATTCCTGTAATTCCAAATGTGGTCACTCAAAACACGTAACCAAAAATGTTATGGGGCCTGTCAACTCATTGCTATGGCACTGGCAAAATACAGTCTATATTCATTTACTTTGGTAGGAGCTGAATGTAGCTGGCTCATTGTACACCTAAACTCCTGAATTAGGGTTTTGTGGATATGTCAACACAGAAATATGCACATATTTTGTATTTTACAATGTGTTAGTAGAAAACAAGTTATCTAGTAAATATCACAAGATTTAAAAATATGTATGTACTTATTTATATAACACACACATGGTTCATTCCCTTTGCTAAATTTACCTGCTCTGAAAAGTTGAAATAATTCTGTTCCTACCTTGATATGAGACATAACTTCACTTTTTTTGTGTGTTTATCCTACTGTATAACCATAAAATAGTCCTTCCTTTTTTTTTTAAAGTGTCTGTCTTCAACAACCATAATAATTGCTTTTTGGAGCAATCATAATAGGTAAGCCAGAATGATTATTACCACTTTAGAGTTGGCAAAAAACTAAAGAATATATGTTTAAGTGTTTTATGAAAACTCAGCTTTTACTGTTGTAAATAATACTGTATTTCCTGTTGTAAATTATTCTTTTTCAGGATTGTATTTAAGTTGGCCCTTGTATCAGCCTCACATCTAGGGTGTGGGGAGATGTATCTGAAGACCAGGCTTGATACAGGCTAACTTACCTAGAAGGTAAAACACTATTTGTGGCTAATAGACACAGTGCCAAAAAGCCAGCTTAGGTAACCACTCATCAAACCTGAACAAAAGGATGTTTTCTACCAGTAGTATAGAACAGGTTTTTGGTGTGTGTGTGTGTGTGGTTTTTTTTTCAATTCTGTAAAAATCCCCATCTTTTTCACAGTGTTTAACAATGTTACATCATTTGGACAATAAGTTTTATAGTCTTTGTTTTACTTCCTATTACATTTTCAATTGTTTTTAATAGAGCTT